>NC_034590.1:114028652-114037245 GCF_900095145.1 Mus pahari | reverse complement strand
AAAAAAAAAAAAAAAGAAAATCTACTTCAGACTCCCTTGGGCAAAACTCCACAGAACTCTGCTTGACCTCAGGAGATATCCCAAATTCCCATGAAGGCTTCCCAACTCTTGTCTCAACAAGAAAAATATTTAAACATGTCATTGGTTTTAGCAGTAGGCACATGTCTACCCTAAGAGAGCCAGAGAATGTTCTGGAACTTCTGCAGAGATCCCTAAATAAGTAGCCCTATTTGAACAACTTGGGTATGGCTCAGTGGCAGCCTTCATGCTTAGAATCCACCAGCAAGTATTCCCAGGATCCGTGGATTGGTGACAGAGATGAGACTAGAGTTTAAAGTGTTGGCTCTGAATCCAGTGCACACTCTCTCCTTCCCCCTCCCATCCCTCCCTCTATCTCTCTCTCCCTGTCTCTCCCTTCTCTCCTTTACTCCACATGGGAATTGTCTAGAGTGTATGAGTGGCAGTCCTTAAGTACCCTCAAGGAAGAGCTGGAGATCAGCCTTTAAAATAGCCCTGGCCATCTCTCCCATTTTCAGAGACACACGGCTCAGTAGCCAGAGGCCACGTGTTAGCCTTTGGAGGAAGTGCACAGAACACCTTGGGCATGACAATGGCAGGTGGCACATTGACTACCTGCTGAAGGCCGAGGGCCTCGAGATCGCAGTGGGACATTGAGTTCCCCCCAGACATCCTGGAACAGCTGCTCCCTGGGGTGGGAGTCAACACCTGCAATACAGCTGTGCTTTATTACTGGTACTTTGCCAGGCAGACATTTTAGTGAGACCTATGTCAGCATAGCCAAGAGGAGAACAGGGCAGTGTCCCCAGAGCAGACCCCAGGCTGGCTCTCATTGCACAGTCATGCCTGGACTTTAAAATTACATTGTCTGGGACCCAAGAGACAATGGGTCTCTTGTGGTTAAGAGTGCTTGCTGCTCTTACAGGGGAACCAGGTTCACTCCCAGCACCCACACAGTGGCTCATGACTGCCTGTAGCTCGAGTTTCAGTGAACCTGATGCCCTCATCTGATTCCCACAGGCTCCTGAATACACATAGCCACATAAATGCGCGCGTGCGTGCACACACACACACACACACACACACACAATGTTTTTTAAATTGTCTTGCTTATTTACTTTTATTTTGTGTGTGTACATGTGTGGAAGTCTGAGGATAACCTGCAGAAATCAGTTCTTTCCTTGAACTGCATGGACGGCAGGAACTGAACTCAGGTCTCAGACTCGGTAGCAAGTGCTTCGCTCATGGAGCCATTACGGGAGAGACCGTAATGTTTGTTTGTTTGTTGTGTAGCCCAGGCTGGCATACTTACTATGTAGTCCAGGTTGGCTGTGAACTCCAGATACTCCTGCTCCCCCCCGACCTCCTCCAGTTGCTGGCATTACAGGCAGGTAGCCCCACACCCTCATGTTACCTTGCCTTGCCTTCCCACCACCAAATAAATCCAGGAGTCAGCTTGCCTATGTGAGCAAAGTGTAAGAAAAGAGCTCGTGTTAATACCATGAAGGAAGGGGTGGGTGAGGGGCTGAGAAGTGGGAATTGGCCCAAGTCAGGCAGGGCAGGCAGAGCTCACCCTGGGCCCCTTGAAGCCAGAGCTGCTGGTCCCACAATGCCTTGGGGCTGTGAAGTGAAAAAAAATCACCCAGTGACTCCCAGCACCAGACGCCATGTGGTAGCCCCAGGGCTGTTGCTCAGCTCTGGCTACAGACCAGTCCCCAAGTCTCCAGGGAACGTGGTCCTGGAACTGGATGCGCATAGTAGACACTCTCAGCACCTTCCCCTCCCCTTTATAACCTGGAGGTTTGACAGCACAGTGTCATTTCCACACAGTGTCACAACCCAATGTTAAATATATAATTTTGATCAATTTAACACAAACCCACATGTCCTTGTAACCAACAGCAGCTGAGGTAAGGACATTGCCTGTACCCCAGAGATGCTCCCTCTCCTTCCTGGGGTATGATGATGCTTTCATATTCGTGAAAGTAGGTCTAGTTACACCGAGACAAGGGTCTCGTGTCTGATGTCATATCTCCGTGTTTGTCACCTGAGCGTCTCCTTGTCCATTGCCTGAAGCTGGAGAAATGGCTCAGTGGGTATAGTGCCTGCCACACACACATGAAGACCCAAGTTTGGATCCCTAGCAGTCACATAAAAAACTGAGCTTGGTGTACACCCTGGGAAGAATGAAGACAGCAGGATACCCAGGCCTAAGTGGCTGGTCTAGTGGAGCTTTGGGTTGGGTGAGAGACCTTGTTTCAAAAGCTAAAGTGGAGAGCAATTGAAGGAGACACTAGATCTCAAGCTCCAGCCTCCACAAGAATACACACACGCACATACCACACACACACACACACACACACGCACATACCACACACACAAACACACACATGCGCGCATACCACACACACAAACACACACACACGGACCCTGGACTGTGTCCAGGCTACATTCAGTATGATGACACTACAGAGAAGAAGGAATCCCCACAGGGAGAGCCATCATCCTGGGTCATAAGACAGAAGTGAGTCTGCTCAGAGAACAGCGGCACTTCAGGTCTCGTCAGATAGACCCTGAGTTTTGAGTTTTTTGACTACATCATGTCTCTCCTCTGTGTAAATGCCAGGTGGGCTTGTGTGTGACTGAATGGGTACTTGCTCAGCAACGGTCCTGAGCAGATGGTGCTGGAGGAACAAATGAAGCATCCATGCTGTGCTTGGCTTTCTGTGCTCACAGCCCAGGGGCCATGTTGGGATGGAGCTGTCTGAATTGGCTTTTGTGACAATGAGGATGTAGTGAGAGTGGAGAGGGAGCTGCTCTTGTCCACTGTAGACCCTGAGTGGGTGTCTGATATCAGGGACAGGACTCCAGAGCTCTGGAGAGAAGGGTGAGCGGGCCCCAGAGTGGCCTGGCCAAAGCAAACCCCTTCTCTCTCACTCTGAGAAGTTTCTGGGTCTTGTGTAACCAGACCCTGCTTTGCCAAGACCAATTCTCCAGAGGGTCTCTCTGTGGCATCATAAAGGACCTCCCGTGAGAAGACTCCCATAAGGGTGACTGGGTTTACTTGTCTAGGACATTAAAGGCTACTCAGATGAGCTCCAGCAACATGTCTTGTTTCTGGAAGTGTCTGCGGGATGCATCATTGTGTCTTAGGGTTCCTGGGAGTAGAGAAGTAGAAGCCCCAGCCTGAAAGAGAACATTTGTTACAAGCTCTGGATCACCCTGAAGTTGAGTCAGCTCATTGAAAAGCATGCTTAGGGCTGGGGTCATAGCTCAGTTGATAAAGCACTTGCCTCGTGTTTGCCAGGGCCTGACTATTTTGTAAAACTGCTCCTTTTGGTTGAATCATGACATCCCAAAACTACAGCCATTTGGTTTCCAGAGCTAAAGTGATTTGTTTGTCTAGATTCTCACCCTTCTCACCTTCACTGCTGATGTAGAGATGGCCTAACTGCAGGCAGATACCATGGGCTGTTCACCAGTCACATGGCATGAAACCCCACCCCTTCCCTGGAAGCCTATATAAGGGACCCTCACTCTGCTTCACACTTCACTCTGCCTGATTTCTCCTTAAAAATTGGCCATGCTGCTGTCTATTCATAGGTGACAGGGATAGAAGGATGGATGGGTGGGTGAATGAAAGGGTGGATTTGTGGGTGGATGGGTAGATGGAAGAAAGGGCAAGTTAATTGATGGATGGATGGATGGATGCATGCATGGATGGATGAATGCATGGATGGATGCATGGATGGATGGGGGATGGATGGATTGATGGATGATAGATGAATGGTAGTTGGGTAGATGGATGGATGGATGAATGTACTTTGTATATATGTATGATGGATAAATGGTGGGTGAATGGGTGGATGAATGGATAGATGATGGTAGTGGTAGATGGTGATGGCTATTCTTGGTTGTCGACTTGACCAAATCTGGAATTAAATAAAGCCCAAGTGGCTGGGTACACCTGTGAGGGATTTTTTTTCTTAATTAAATCATTTGATGAGGGAAGATCCACCTTTAATCCAGATCTCTCGAGGTTGGAAAACCACCTTTAATCTAGGCCACATGTTCTGCTGGTAGCCTGTATAAAAGACATGAAAGAGCGGGGCTTCTGTCTGCTTGCCCTCACTCTTGCACATTTCTTCTTCACTGGCACTAGCGCCTGCTTCTTTGAGGTTTAAGTATATACTGTAGACCAGCGAAGACATCCAGCATCATGGATTCAACAACTACTGAATTCTTGGACCTTCCATTGGTAGACAGCCGTTGATGAACTAGCTGTACCACACCCTTTAACTCACTCTGCAAGCAGCACAGGGATTGCCTGAGGCTGTTGCTGGCTCTTAGTTCCTATCATGAAGCAAGGCTGGGCAGCACCTGTCCTGTCAGGGTACCCCACCAGCCTTCCACTTAAGGCACATCTCTCCCCCTCCCCATCCTAGTATCTCATATCCAAGAGTTCAACAGGAGACTGATGAGCACCTAGCAGCCCACACGCTGTGGTGGGTGCTCACGGACCAGTGTTCTTGCCACCTTTGACCAGAACTCACTGCAGGGCCCTTTCCTCTGTCTCTATCGCTCATACACGGCTGAGCTAAATCAACGATGCTAGGCCTCTGTGGAAGGACGGACAGATGATGCTTCTCTGTTACCATGTTTTCAGTGATGTTCACGGAACATCTGGCTTGTTGGCTGTGGGGTAGTGAATAAAGCAGACCCCCTGAATATATGCATGTGTGCACACACAGAGACAAGGGGAGCCTGCATGGAGTTTATCTTGGTGTGGACAGTCCGTAACTCTTCCCTGACAGGTGTCATCTTGTGATTCATCTTTGAACCCTATGAGGGGCTTCCTCCACCCTTCCCACTTCTCACTGAAGGAAGTACTGAGGTCAAACAGCCTGAAAGTGGTAGTCAGGGTGCCAATCCCAGCAGTGGGCCACATCTTTGCCGCTTCCTGACCCAGCTCTCTGAAGGAAGCAATAAACAAACACATGGAGACACAACCTGTGAGTGTCTCTAAGTCTCGGGGTGTCCCTGTTGCTCTGTCTCAGACCACAGGGCTGTGAGAGTTATTCCCTGAGATCATGTAGGGCTAGCAGTGGACCTTCCAGTGCTCCCGGGAGTGGGGCTAGCACCTGGGCTAATGAGACTGACCACACATTGTACCTGGGACCAGTGGACAGAATCGACTGCTCCAATGTTTGTGCCACAAGTGTTACAAAGTTGACTAGAGATGTAGCTCAGTTGGTAGAGTGCCTGCTTGCGTTCTCAGAGCATCCCCAGCACACATAAGCTGCATGGTGGTGCACACCCGAATCTCCATATTCAGGAGGCAGAGACAGGAGGGTCTGAAGTTCAAGCTCACCCTCACCTATATAATGAGTTAAAGGCCAGACCCGGTCAAATGTACCCTGTCTCAAAAGAAGATTGACTCCTGGTCAATGATCCTTGGTCATTGGTCACTGGACATCTTCTGAGTGTCCAAAGCTCTGTATTTTACTAACTGGTCATAGAACCTGTGGGGTGAGGAGTTAGATGTTGATGAGGAGATGTGATTTTTCTCATTACATAAGGAGGACGATCCTAGTTCAGAGAGGTTAAGTAGCATGGCAAAGGTCACACAGCATCTGTTAATCTGTCAGAATGTAAAGCTTTTCTCTCCCAGCTTAACTGGGAGGAGGTAGTATGTGTTAAAACGTCAATGAAAAAAGAAAGCGCTTGTTGGTCCACTGTCCTGGATCATTTCAGGGCACGTCTGTGAGAAATTCCTGTGGACTGAAGTCTACAGTCAGCCAAGCATGGCCTCATTGTGGACCTGCATAGTTTTGGTGTGAGGTGGGTTATATTTGTTTCTTTTTTGATGAATAGCAAAAAGAGATTTCTATAAATAAAGCAGTAGCTTTCCCCGTGCCTGTGTTACAAGTGAGTTGGCCAAGCCTGTGCACTTATGTCAGCTCTGAAAACTTCAAAACAGAAAGTTCTGGCTGGGTGGTAGTGGCACACACCTTTAGTCCCAGAACTTGGGAGGCAGAGGCAGGTGGATCTCTGTGAGTTCAAGACCAGCCCAGTCTACAAAGTGAAATCTTGTCTTTAAAAAAAAAAAGAAAGGAAGGAAGGAAGGGAGGGAGGGAGGGAGGGAGGGGGAAGGGAAGGAGGGAGGNNGGAGNGAGGGAGGGAGGGAGGGANGGAAGGAAGGAAGGAAGGAAGGAAGGAAGGAAGGAANGAAGGAAAGAAGGAAAGAAGGAAAGAAGGAAAGAAGGAAAGAAGGAAAGAAAGAAGAAAGTTCCCCTGAGCAGTCCAAAGGGACCTCTAGCCTCTGGGCTGCAGTTCCTTAGGGAGGGACCCCAGCGTGACTCTGGACTCCTTGCAGGGAGCCAGCAAGCCAGTACCCACCCCAGGGAAGACAGTGCACATGCCTGTGAAAGCAGTTTCTCTCCTACCTGGTGTAGCCTTGCTGCAATAGGTGTCCCCTTATTGGAGAAAGTGTGCCACTAGAGGGTGGGCTTTGAGGGCTCAGAAACTCAAGCCTGGCCAGTGTCTCTCTCCCTGCTGCCTGGATCCAGATGTAGAACCCTCAGCTACCTTTCCAGCACTGTGTCTACCTACACGCCGCCATGCTTCCCTCCGTGATGATGATGGACTAAATCTCTAAACTATAAGCCAGCCCCAGTGAAATGTTTTCCTTTGTGGTGGTGGTGTTGTCTCTTCATAGAAAAAACCTCTAAGACAACCATCCTTTTCTACTTTAGAGGATCATCTATAGAAAAATGTCTATTTGGGGTCAGGATTAGTTACTTTCCTGTTGCTGTTATAGAACACCCTGACAAAAAGTAACTTGGGGGAGAGGGTTTATTCTGCCTCACCGTCCCGGACGAGCACAGTCTATCATGGCGGGGAAGGCATGGCCGCAGGAAGGTGAGGCTGGGTAGGCAGTCAAGAAGCAGACTGGTCAGTCACAACTCATATCCACACAGGAAGCAGAGAGCTGACTGGAAGTGGGGTGAGGCAATAAATCCTCAAAGCCTACCCCATCCCCTGCAATATACTTCTTCCTTCAAGGCTCCACCCCAGAGTTTCCTTAGCATCCCCCAATACACCAACTGCTGGGGACCAAGTGTTACGCACCTGTGCGTATGGGAGACATTTCTCATGATAACACCCCCAGAGTCCTTTACCTGTTGCTGACCTCAGACTTGGTATTGTGGTTGTGTTCTGGATTTCGGCCCCTTGTCGGTCCCAGGGTCCCAGAGGGTTTTCTCTGGTCTGCAGATGGTCTCTTTGTCATCCAGGTTTTGAGTTTGATGAAGTCCTGTTTACCAGGCTCAACTTCTGGTGTCAGATTTCAGAAATCACTTGGATATTGCCTCTGTGCCTGTGTGTGGTAGCTTCAATCTGACATTTGGTGCTTGAACCATTTGGAGTCTGTTTTTTATATGCAGTCTTTGGTAGGTATGTGTGATGGTCCATCTTCACTGTTAGCCTGGCTGCTTTTGGAATCATCTAGGACAGTGGTTCTCAATCTTCCTAATGCTGCAACCTTTAGATATAATTCTTCATGTTATAGTGACCTCTCCCAACCATAAATTACTTCCATTGCTACAACTGATTCATAGTGACCACTGTTCTGAGCTGTAATATCAATATCTGATATACAGGAAATCTGATAATCGACCCTTGTGAGGGTCGAGACCCAAAGGTTGAGAACCACTGACCTAGGCACCATCTCTCTGACCTAGCCTGAAAGGGCATTTCCAGAAAGGTTAAATTAGGGGAGAATGTGGGAGGCAGCATCCTGTGGACTGGGCTCGGCATCCACCCCTCTCTGCTTCCTGACTGGGGATGTGACCTGATGCTTCACACTCCCGCCACCATGACCTCACGACCATGGTGGACTCAAACTTTCCTGAGTCCGTTGCTTTGTTGGGTTCTTCGTCGCAGCAAGGAGAGAGACAAGATTCAGTCTCATTGCTCTGCACACAAACAAGCACCTGTCCCCGGCACCATGTGGCGGGCAGTCTTTCTCAGCAGGTCTCTGCTCTGCTTGGTCAAGGTCCTTGTCTCAATGCCAGGGCTATAGGGCTATGCTATTCTTCCTTTCCCTTTCTCCTTCCTCCTCCTCCTCCTCTTCCTCCTCCTCTTCCTCCTCCCCCTCCTCCTCTTCCTTCTCCTCTTCTTCCTCTTCCTCCTCCTCCTCCTCCTTCCCTTCTTCTTCCTCCTTCTGGTTGGTTGGTTGATTTTTTTTTTTTTTTTTGGAGACAGGATCTCACTGTGTAGCACTGGCTAGATTTGAACTCGTTATGTAAACCAGGCTGGCCTCCTAGTCACAGAGATCCACCTGCCTCTGCTTCCCAAGTACTGGGCTTAAAGATATGTGACACCACGCATGGCTTTCTTCTTTTATAAAGATGTGATTGTTCCTTTTTTCTTGAGAGTACACGCCTTACACTACGGCAATTTTGTATCTCTGTGTGAGCTCAAGCATGTGTGGTGTGTGTGTGTGTGTGTGTGTGTGTGTGTGCGTGTGCTTGTGAGAGAGAGAGAGAGAGAGAGAGAGAGAGAGAGAGAGAGT
>NC_034590.1:113997648-114028512 GCF_900095145.1 Mus pahari | reverse complement strand
GAGAGAGAGAGAGAGAGAGAGAGAGAGAGAGAGAGAGAGAGAGAGTGTGTTGCTGGGACCAAACCCAGAGACTTGCTCATACTAAGCGATGTGAGCTGCCAGGGGAAGCTCTTTCTATCTAGTTTTGGACAAACTATCCTTTCTACTTAGTAGTGCTTGGTGGTCCAGAGACCTGGTGGATGTGGAGTCCATATCCTCTGTGTCTAAGTGGAGGACATCAGTGAAACAGAGCTCAGAGTAGCTCAGTGCCATCAGTGCCATGACAGAAGAGCATTCCTCATGGAATTAGTGTGTCCTAGGAGCCTGCAGGGGCCAGGTACCTCAGCACTTCCCACATGTACCCTGGGTGTTGAAAGAGGAAGGTGTGTCCTGGGCAGGTTTGGTGTTTTGTGGTAACACAGCAGGACTCTCTCCACTGAGGAACAGTGGAGCAGCCATCAGTGCCCCAGAGTAGGACCCACGACATCCCAGCAGCCCAGATGAGGCCACACATATACCTGTGAACTCATACAGGAGCCACTACCCAGAGGACTTCTTTTGGTACCCCCCAGAGCTCCTGTAGTGCTTACAAACCGATCATCAGTATTCTGGAATTCTCCATCTTCACTGGGGCACTGGGCAGAGAGCTCAGAGGACTTCCTTCAGTGGAGAGGTGACAGCTGGGAGCAGGAAGCTGAGGATAGGGCCTGAGAAGGGTCTTAGTGGCACGCATAGCCTCCTAGAGTTCTACCATGGCAACAGAGACAGTCAACACAGCGGGTGTGATGGCCTTCAGCCTCCTTGTTCTTCCCATACTGAAAGCTATTTCCTCCTGACATCCCTGTCTTGGCCACCCCTCTTGCTTCCTGGCACAGTTCCTCAGGAGGGCTTCAGGGCCAGCCCTGCCCTGCAGTGTGGGGACGCCCTGAGTCCCTCCTTCTTGTTAAGTCCCCTGTTTATTACCATTTGCAGGTCTGACCAGCCCACAGAGGCGCCTGTGCTAAGATATGGGACTTTCTAGGGTGGGGACTGTCTGCTTAGTTCTCCACTGCACTCCCAGTGCCTGGGCGGAAATCTGCACAGAGTAAGCACCCTATAAATGTAGACTGAATGTTTAGGGTCACGCTGGGTGTCTTGGAGCCATGGGGAAGGGGGTAGTGTGTGGGAAGAATCAGGGCCTTCCAGAGGGAGCTGTAGACCTCCTCCTAACAATGCACTGGATGAAAAGGAGTTGGTCAGATGGAAAGGGGAGGAGAGATGTTGGAGGGAAGGAACAGTACGTGAGGCCTTAGGAAGGTAGAGATCGGAGAGGAAGGGAGGAAAAGACAGCGTGTGTTGAACCATCAGGGCAAGGCCTGGTGAGTGGATACAAAGACGGTCTCATAAAGTGGGTGAGGTGCTGGGGCCTACCCACCCTGTCTGTCTGACCCTGACATTTATGGACTACCCCTTGGGAGCTACAGCAGACGGCACCCCACCATACACAGTAACAGCTGCCCACATGGCCGGGACGTGCCATTGAGACTCCCACCCTGACACTCAGGAAGTGTCTTTCCGTCGCCCCTGAGAGCTGGTTTCCTCCATTACAGGCAGCCTGAAGCCCTGGCTGGCATTCTGGGACAGTATGCCGTTAGTGTTTTCTAGGGGTTTCCAAACCTTAGCACTTAAAAAACATAAATATTTAAAGAACTCCCCATCCAACCATTGGTGGAAACCTCAACAGCCTGTTCTTAGACCATCCCCGGAGGCTTGGCAGGGCACAGATGCTGCCCTGGTCACGCAGTGCTCACTCCTTGGTGAGGGTGCTGTCTAAATGCACAGGGCTGAAGATGTTGACTCGGAATTGGTAGCCACCCGTGCCCATCTGATTTTAAATCCATCCACTTACTCTTCCAGCCAACCATCCACCCACCCACATGCTCATTTTTCTACTCCTGCATTCGCCCATCCATCCATTCATCCATCCATCCATCCATCCATCCACCCCCAGTCATCCACCCAACCACTCATCTACCCATCCCTTATCCATCTATCCTTTATTCATCCACCCACCATCTTACCACCCATCTCCCATCCACCTATCCCCACCTATCCACCGATCCATCCATCCGTTCATCTATCACCCACCTACCCACCTACTCATCCATCCATCCACATGTCTCTCAGCCAGCCAGCCTGTAATGCATACCATCCATCCCCCATTTATCTACCCACCCAAACTACCTTCACAAAAACACAAGCTCATTGACCCCCACACTCATATATCTACCATCCTGTGTACCCACCCACCCATCTACCTGTTCACCCACCCCCACCATACACCCATGCTTCCACCTACCCTTCTACCCATCCACTTTTCTATGTGTTGATCTGTTTATCCATCTATTCATTTATCCATTCATCCACTTGGCCTGAGCACAGTGAGCAGTTCTATGGGGAGGGCAATCAGCAGGCTGCCTTACTTCAATTACTTCCACTTGAGTCAGGCATCAGGGAGGACAGAAGGTTTACACCAGAGGTGTAACTCATGCTGGTCAGAACAGCCTCAAGAGGGCATCCGACCTGCTTTTACCAGTACCGTAAGGATGTGTCAGGCAAAACAACACATAGTGTGTTTCAGGTGGAGGGACCAGTCAGTACAGCGGCTCTGTGGCAGGGAAGTCCTGGCTTTCATGAGCAGTAGATAGCTCAGGAATAGAGAGACCATGGAGCTGGGTGGAGCCAGCCTGCAAAGCCACTTTCAGGAGGGCTGCAGCCTCCCTCAGTGAGACAGAGTTCCTAGAGCATCCCTAAGACCCTGGGTTCCTCCCCAGCACTGAATGACATGACACGTTACAATTTAGATTAGGAATGAGTGGGCTAGGATCAGATTTGGCCTTTTGTCTTTTTGTTTTTGGTGTGTGTGTGTGTGTGTGTGTGTGTGTGTGTGTGCGCGCGCGCGTGTGCAGGCGCATGTGTTCCTGTGAAGGCTCAAGGTTGATGTCAAGAGTCATCCTCCATCCCTCTTCCACCTTGTTCTTTAAGACAGGCACACTTAATCAAATGCAAAGCTCATAAATATCTCCAGTTTTTCTAGCCAACTTGCTCTGGGGACCCTATCTCTCACTTCTGAAGAGATATTTACATGCAAGCTGCCTTGCCTTCCTGGCATTCATGAGTACTGGGGATCTGAACTCTGGTCCTCTTGCTTTCATGGCACTCTCTTTACCCAGTGAGTCATCTTCCCAGCCTCATATTTGACTTTCAGAAAAAAGTTTTGTTTGTAACATGCAGGCTGAAGAGATTGTGAGCTCCCTAAATGCTTGCAGATGGGGCTGCTCAGCAAAGGTGGGGCTGCTCAGCAAAGGTGGGTCTGCCCAGTGCAGGGAATACCTGACAGAGGATGGTCACTACTGACACACATTCAGGGTCCTCTACAGTGGCGTCCTAAGTTTCAGTTCATATCAGCTCAACTAAGCACATGCTGGCTCACCTCAGCCTTGAGGCTCACACCTGCTCATTGGTCTATCTTCAGACAGGCCTGACAGGAGAAATCTCAGTAGTCCTTATCATAGACTGAACCTATTGATTTGGTCATCTCTGTCACCCATCTTAGACCCTTGGTAGTCTAGCACAAGGTCCTGGGTTCTGACTATTTGGAGTGGATAAATTGTCTAGTCCTCTGTGTGACTCAATGGCAGAGCATCTTTGGTCTTTTCCTACTCCACAACCAGTTGCAGTGGAGACCTGGAGGCCTCCGTGGGGAGAGAAGTGTGGTCCTGGCTGCTATGCCCCAGTCCCTTGCCTGATCCATGGCAAAGTAGAGATAGAGGCCACGGGGCAGGAGCCTGTCTTGGCAGACTGTAGGGATCAGAATGTATCATTTAGGTTGGTGTAGACCCATCAAGCTAAGTCTTTTGAAGAATTTTTCTGGTATAATGAGAGCATCTCCCCAAAGGAACCCACACCTAGGATAACAATATCGAGACACTAGGGTCTCTGGCCGGCCCTCTGGGGAGCACTTCCTGTCTGTAGGAAGCCCTCTGACCCCTCCTTCCTGGCCACTTGATGTTCTTGTCATTGGGAACATATATTCATACTCAGTGTTGTACCTACCCTGCAGCCAGCTGTCTGGCAGAGGCACAGTCAACTGTCCCTCAGCTCTGGACACAAATCACATTCCTCCCAGAAGGCTCTTTGGAACTTCCTTCAACCCACGTCAAGATGAACGCTCCCTTTCTGTGGGCTGTGATTCCCCACTCAGTGGGGAGTAGCTTTTTCAACTTTGAGGGCACCCAGCCACCATCACAGACCATGTCTTACGGGCCACTTTCATTTGGACCCTACACTTAAAATATTAGCCAGATAGATCTCACAGAGCCCTTTCTGACAGCCTGCTATCAAACAGATGCCCAGGGACACCGGGCTGGGCAAGGAGATGCCAGAGTGGATACTGGAAGTTTCTCTATCAAGCCGTATCTGAGCAGAAGCCCAGGGGCAGAAGTTAAACCAACACAGGACCAATCACAAGTCTCCAGACATCAACAGTTCTGCAAAATTAAGAGGCAAAAATAAGAGCAAGCTGCCCATAAGCCAGGCAACAAGCACCGTCACTATCCCCGAGTGGTTATCATCAATGTCCGGTATTCTGCCATTCTTGGCTCTAGCAGAGATCTGATGCCAAAATATCACCAAGGAAACTGGAGTCCATTTTCCAGAGAAATAAAGGGACTTGCCTAACCAAAGGCACTCAGTCTCTCAGGCTGGGGGGGGTGTGTGACCTTACCCTTTCCAGAGCCCAAACAATCCCACTCATCTTTCCCTACAGAATTGATCCAGGAAAGGAAGGCCACTGACCTGAAGACGGATCCCGGAAGCTGACAGAACGTTGGAATATGCCACATGTATCTGTCCCACATAAGGCTGACCTCCTCATTGGTTCAGCCTGTACTGGTGTGGCCCTACTGTGTGCTGGGGACCCCAGTGGCCTCGGGTCAAGTCCCTGTTCTGACCCACATTCCAGCCCCACCCTCATCTTTTTTTCTTTTGTAAGCTATATATAAATTTCAGTTTTTAGAATGAGGAGGGTTATTTTTAGCTCTGTTAAAAGGAATAAACAGAGACAGAATGGAAAATAAAGTATATTTTTAAAAAAAGCCAAGGGCTGGGTTCGCAATCTCCCCGGAACCTGGGTCCATTTAAAAGTGGCTTGTTATTTTTAATACGTCTGCTTCCTCAGTCCCCTCCATTTTCCCATGTTAATCGCCTGAGACATCCCATCAGGAAGACTCATTAAACACTGGTCAATGGCTGGGGGAGGTCCAGAAGCCACCCCTCACCCAGGAGGGCTCCAAGGATGGAAACAAGAGTCAGCGATGCCCAACCTCTCCACGTGAGCCCTGTGTGTCCGGACTGGCTAGGAGCGCTTTGGATCCCGGCACCATGGCCACCAATGTCAAGAGTGTGTGGACCAACTCCAGTGGTGTGCGCGGAGAGTTTGAAACTGCAGCTGCAGACCCATGAGGGCTTGCTTCCCAAATGCCAACTATCAGAGAAAAGTAGCTGACCATCTTCCCTGCACCCTTTCCTTAGCATCTTCCTTCCAGGGGTACCCCACCCCCACCCCGGCCTGGCGAGCAAGGCCAGGGACTGAACCACAGTGGCCTTAGATAAAGGGGTGCTCTCCTGCTAGGACTTGGTAAGATAGGTTCATTTGTCCCCTATAACCTGTTTAATTTAATGGAAGACCCTCAGTGGGACAGGACCATGGCCTGGCCTCTTTGCTGCTGACCCCTGACCCCTCCCCAGGGCATCCAGCATGTGGCCAGTGAACAGCTAGAGATCTGGATGGACTACCTGGCCGAGGCTCTTTCCTCATATGCAAATATATTCACATTAGCCAACATGCCTGGCAGAGAGACACCCAGAGTCTATGAATATCTTAGATTGTGCATTGGAAAAGACAGAATGACATAAGTGGCCCTGATAATAAGCTGACCAGAGCTGGGAGGTGGCCCTAGACTATAGGTGACTTGGTGTCATTACAAGGTCCCTTGTGAGGAAGCAGAGGCAAGAAGGCCATAGACAGAAGGCAGAGATGGAGACAGAACCAGTGGAGGGATGCGCTTGCCTTGAAAATGGGAAAAGGCCTGCATGTCACAGCAGTTCCCTAGAGTAGGAAAGGAACAGAAAGTGACCCCTGACCCAGACACACTTTGACTTTAGCCCATGGACAATCCAGAATGTGAGAGAACCTTGTAGTGCTCTAAGTTACTAAGCATCTGGCAATTTGTTACAGTGCAGTGGGGTATTAGGGACTAGAAAATGCCACACTAAATGCGGTTTGATTAGGGTCCAGCAGGTATTTCGAGCATGTGTTGTCTCAGTGTAGGCCCCCTTTCCAGGAACATGGCATGTCACAAGTAAGACTTAGCCTCTATCCCCCAGAGCCTGGGTTAGACCAAGGCCAGGGTTCCCCACAGCACACCTCGGCAGAGGCCTCTCCAAGAGGATCATGTAGAGTCAGCCTCCTGGACCTTTATGTGGGGCTGGGGGGTCACTTCCTTTCCTCTCAGAGCTGGGGTTGGGTCTGGCAGATGCAATGGCAAAGAATTTGCAATGTTGGCTTTAGTTCTGTTCTGGATTTGAAGTGGACGCTACATGCTCAGACTCAGAGACGACCATGCAGGAAGAGCTCGGCTTATTTTAAGAAAAGTCAAATATTTAAACTATCACTACATGGCTTAAAATAATGAGGGTGCTCCGCTAATGAATTCACATAAAACTTTATTTCCCAGAATCCATTTGGGAGAGTGCCTGTGTCAGGTCGGGCTGTCAGGCAGTCAGTGGCTCAGTGTGGGATTGGACAGGACCTCGTATCAGACACGCTCTCGGAGATGCGAGTGGGTCAGTGGGATCCATCCACTCTGTTCTCGGGAGTGTGGATTGTAAGTAACAAAACAAAACAAAACAAACAGAGAAATGGTCTGCTTGTGCACTCCTGTGATCCCAACACTTGGAGACTGAAGGCAAGAAGAACAGGAGTTCAAAGCCAGCCTGGTCTAAATAGTGAAGCTAGCCTGGGCTATACAAGACTATCTAAAGACAAACAAGCCAATGCAAATTAAACTAACTTCAGGCACAGCTGGATCCAGGAGTCCAACATATCCAGAGTTCCATCTGTGACCTTCTCTATACTCTGTTGTCCTTGGGCTGGGCTCACCCTCTGGAGGCAGCTCTTGGTCCCCACTATGCTTGATTGCAGGCTGTAGAAAGCACCACCCCTGGCCCCTGTGATAGAGTTCCATGGTTACAGTTGATTGTCTAGACACGTGTCTGTTGCCATCCCCAAAGAGATGATGGCTGCTTAGAATATGCTTGTCTATAACCGACCAGAAGTAGAGCCCGTGGGCACCTAGAACAGTATGCTTTCTGTTTCTGAGATCTGGGGCCCCAACTTGGCTGGAGTCTTTCAGGAACCATAAATCCCAGCACCCACATAACCTCTTCTGACCTTGAGGAGACCCTCCTAATCCTTCTGATCTTTGACCATCAGGCATGACCATGGTGCACAGACAGTCATGCAGGCAGAACACTCGTGTACACATAATAGTAAAGTACTTTTTTTTAAGTCAGGGAGGAACTATTGAGCAGAGGAATCCCAAGGCTAAGAGAACTCACAGAGCCCGAACTTGTGGTCTACTGTGGGGCACCACATCCTGCCAAGGGCTCTCAGAGCTCCTTCTATCTCTACCCTTGCAACTGCTTCTGGTATTGGGGCTGTCTGTCCCGCTGTTCACAGAGGAGGAGACTGAGACTGAGACCCAAGTCCTTGCCCACCCTTGTCCTGGCATCTTGTCCTGGATGGTTACTTCACACAGAGTTCTAGGATCATCCAGCAGTCTGGATGGACCTGGGGTTCACTGCCTAAGCTGGCACCCTCAACAGAAGCGCCACTGTCACGACCACCAGACTGTCCTGTGCTTATGTATAGCCTGCTTTTCTGTCCACTTCTCTCAGATTTGCTATATACAACAGCCTAGTAAACTGCCTATAGCAGGCTCCCTGTAAATGGCCTGTGGGCTGCTGAGGTGGGACTCCATTTCCCACCCAGTATGCAGCAGGCTACAGCCCGTGAGCCTGGAAACACGGGGAAGGGGCATGGAACAGGGTCTCCATGGATGCTCCTGGAGACTCAGAACATGAGCATTCCCCCCAGTGAGAAATGTGTGTGTCCTGGGGTTGCCTGTGAGCCTACACTGTTAGCCACCCCCCCCCAGCACTCTGTTAGGAACATCTCCATAGCCCAGTCTCAAGCTCATCCTGAGAGCCCTAGTCTGGGTGGCATTGTTTGTGCATTTATATAGTTTTATGTCACTAGGGTTGGAAGCCTCTGTATTTTTTAATTCATATTTAAAATAATTGAGTTAAATATACCCGTGGGCTTTTTTTTAAAAAAAGCATCTCTTTTTTCATTGACCTTAAGAGCACACGTGGTTTAGGGGGTGGAGTGTTCTCCTAGGGTGCACAGAGCTCTGCGCATGCTAGTTCCACGCCAGCACCACATAAATCAGGCGTGGTGGTGCTTGCTGGCTTGCTCAGCAGTCGGGATGTACAGGCAGGAGGATCAGGCCTTCACAGTTACCCTCAGCTACACAATGATTTCGAAACTAGCCTGGGCTACATGAGACCCTCTCTTTCAACAAACAAAAACCCACAAAGCAAGCATAAGCACTGACAGGGCTGTCACACATTTGTACCAATATTGATAACCGCCCACAAGTGGCAGAAGGTGCTGGGCCTTGGCGACCATGACCTTGTGTCATCTTGTTTCCAGAATGACTGAACTGGAACAGAAGGCAGGTGTGTGTCCTGGGCATACGAGTGTGTGTGAGCATGTGCTGTGTGCCTTGGATCCTCTGGGCTGGCCATGCCTTACCTAGAAGTTTTCGGTGGGATCCAGAATGGAACTCATATGTAAATCCTCCCCTGGTGCAGTGACTTGAGTAGAGACTGAAGCTGACAAGGTCATCTTCAATGCCTGTAGGGTCTAGGCCTTCAGGAGCTGATGGCAAAGCCTGGAAGGAAGTGTCACAAGGGGATTCTGGAGCCAGCTCAGGCAGAACCCTGATGGCCCTTTCTCCTGTAGCCTGGTCACCTCCACTTAGAGATGAGGACACCGAGATAAAGAACACTTGAGTGGTGTGCCCAAGGTTACACAGCTTCTGGGAATAGTTCACACTGTTAAATGGATCTCCAGTTCTAAGTCCACTGAATTTGACTAAGTGCCAAACTTGCTCCCCAGTGAGACTCCTTCAGGCTCTTACAAGCTGGTTGCTTGGTCTCTAAAATGCCTCTTGTCACCGTCTTCTTGGGAAAATATCCCACCCATCCCCCACTTCAGCCTAAGTTCCCAAACCTAGACACCAGGCCCTGCCCCTACCACACCCCCTCTTCTACCTACTCCCATCAAGTCTGTGAGTGTGTGGGGTGCCCAAGACTCAGGTGCTTGACGCCAATGCCGGGAAGGGCTGGGTGAGTTTGAGGACTGAAAAGTGGGCTGTCAGAAAAGTGGTAGCCGTGGAAGAGGTAGGCACAGATCCATGCCCTACGAGATGCAAAGCCTCTCCTGGACCATAGAGAGGAGGGAGAGTTTGCAGGAGTTTTCTGGTCTCTGCTTTGGAAACTGCTACTGGGGACAGTGGGGAGGAAGCTAGGCTAGGGGAGAACATGCGGGGAGGGGGCATGTGGCCAAGGACCATGAGTGTGAGGAGAAGTGGATGGACTGAGATGTCTTAAGAGTGTGACTCACAGATTCATAGAGACAGGGTGGGAGATGATGGGCTAGAGGTGTCTGGGCCTCTTGCTCCAGTTCTGAGTGGCTGGGTGACCCTGTGGGAGGAGCAGCACCCACTTCCAGCATGTTCTGGTACAAGGTCAGCTTGACCCAGTCAGTTTACACAGGTGTGGAGGAGGCTGCCTGCTGCCCTTCCAGCTGGGCAGACTGCACGGAGAGCAAGGGAGGAAGATGAAGATGGAAAAGATGAAGGGGTGGAGATAGACAGAGGGAGGGAGGAAAGGCTATTTCATTATTGTATATCTGATGTCTCCTTGCCTGGGGACCAAGGGCCATGAGGAGAAACAATTTTGCTCCTTCCACACTCTTCTCTCTGTGTATCAGAGTAGCTGCTCCTCCGAGGGCACCCCGAATGGCCCAGTAGATCCCAGAAGTTTCCAGACATGGGTTCTTTGCATTTCTTAGGTCTTCATTTGTGCTGCCTTACTCGGTGTCTTGGCACTTGCAAGGAACCCTGCTCACTCCATCTTCCTGAAGGGAACCTGAGTCAACTTCCCAGGGCACAGAAAGCATAGCCCGGGTTTGTGGCTCATCTAAGACAGGGGTCACAACTTACACAATTCACTCTGCACCTCAGTTGGTGTCTGTTCCCCTGTCTAAGAGTTCCTGGGAGCACATGAAGACAACTCTGCATTGGTGTCCTCCAGACTCCAAAGTCTTGGACACCAGAATGCCAGAGTCTTCTTGAGCCCAAGATGTCTGAGAGCAGAGGAACATTCTCCTCTCTGCGGTCTCACACCTAACCCAGATGCATGGTAGATAGGTTAGTCACCAGTGCATGCTATGTAGGCAGACAAGTGGGAGAGTTGGATGGATGCATGCATGCATGCATGCATGCATGCATTCGTAGATGTGTGGGTAAGTGGAAGAGTTGTCAGGATGGATGCACACATGCGCACATGGATGAATAGATGGGCAGAGGCGTGGGATGGGTAGGTGGGTGGGTCCATTCCTGTATAGTGGAAGGTGGAAGCAGCCTTGAGGTGCCTGCCTTGCAGGAACTGTTACAGAGTAGGGGCTGCTCTCTGTCTATGGAGATTTATGAAAAGCAGCTGTGCTCGGTTCTTGTGGCAGAACCAAGTCCTTGTCATGAATTGACTTTGCAGGTGTATGACCAAGCACAGCTGCACGTGGTCCATGCTTAGAAGTTAGAAGGTGCCCCATAACCACCATGACCCACTGCAACCCTCTGCCCTAGCAGAATTTCTTGCTAGTCCTTTAGCCAAGCATCTCAGTCAGGGTTGCCATCCCTTTCAGGGTTGCCATCCCTGTGATGAAACACCAGGATCAATGCAGCGTGGGGAGGGAAGGGTTGGTTTGCCTTACGCTTTCATATCACTGTTCATCACTGAAGGAAGTCGGGACAGGAACTCAAGTGAGGCAGGAGCTGATGCACGAGGGGCTGCTTACTATCTTGCTCCTCATGGCTCCATCAGCCTGCTTTCTTTAAGAACCCAGGACCACTAGCCTACGGATGGCATCATCCACAATGCGCTGGGCCCTCCCCATCCATCACTAATTAAGAAAGTGCCCTCCAGGCTTGTCTACAGCCTGATCTTATGCAGACAGTTTCTTAATTGAGGCTCCCTCCTCTCACACGACTTCAGTTTGTGTCAGGTTGACATAAGACCCACCAGCACACCGAGAACCTGCATTGTCACCTCATGGAACCTCACAGATTCCACAGCCTTTTCTGCCTACTCGGCCCACATTGATTTTTACAGAGGATGCTGGCCGCTGTCTGCTCTGGGAAACTAGGCAGGCATTTGACTCAGGACAGCTCAAGGTAAAACGGTCACTTGCCACTTGGGAGGAGCTGCAGAGAGTGTCGGGGATTCTAGGTTCTAGGCAGGCTGGGGGTGGGGTGGGGGTGGGGTAGAGCCCCGCTAAAAGCTGAGGAAGTCAGCAGTTGTTGCTGGCCTGGACCCAGCAATGTTCTGGAGACTTCCAGAAGAGACAACTGAGCAAAGTCTCTGAGGTCAGTTGGGATGCCACAGTGTAGGGAGGGAGAGCTGGCCTTTCTCCTGCCCTGTGCAATGCAGAGTGGGTCCAGCTCAACATCAATTATTCATCTCTAAAGTGAGAGGAGCCGGTTCACATTGATTCTGCTTACCTTCCTGGCGTGTGTTTCTGTGGTGGTCACAAGCTGAGCTGGTCTTCTCTGCAGACCCTGAGTAAGGCTTAAGATGCTGTTTGTGCAGCCAAACAGAGGTCACATGTGGCAGAGGTCAGAGGTGAGACCCTGAGAGGTTATCAGGGATCTGGGACCATTATCCTGAACCCCAGACTGTCTGAAACGTCAGTGATCTCCCCCAATGTTGGGGTGAGCTGGGGATGCAGGTGCTGATGAGCCCAGGAACCACAGCCGCAGTGGCTGGGAACTGCTGGAAAAGTACCTGCTTGGTAAATATTTGCTGAATTGACAATAGATAGCTCTCACTCTGCTTTCCAGAGAAATCTCCCCACCAAATCTTCCAGGCATATCTCACCCTACCTCCAGCTCAGTGGCTTAGTGAGGACCTTGAGGGGGCAAGTGTTCTAGTCCAGGTCTGTAAGAGGCTGGGGTTCACTATGCAGGTTTCCCATGGCCACCACATCAGGACACTAGGAAGCTCAGAGTCAGGAGAAGTCTGGCCTGCACCAGGGATCTTCTCAATTATCTGCACCTTCCTGTGATATGTCCCTGGAGTCCCAGAATCAAATGGCCACAAGCTGGGCTTGTCTGAAACAAGTTTAGTTCTCACAGTGAGAGCCCAAGCTGTGAGAGGCCCCATTGCAGGCCCATTCCCCCTTTCTGGCTCCTAAAGTTCTTACATTCCTTGGCCTGTGGTCCCATTCCCCTAACTCCCCTCCCCTAGCCTCTACCTCCCGTCACTAGGATCTTTCCCCTGTGACTCTCTCTATGTGTGTCTCTCACAAGGACAAGTTGTCTTTTGGGTTAGGGTCACTTAGGGATAATCTCATCTTTGAAAATCCTTCCTTACCTCATCAGTGACCCCTTATTCCAGCATGTTCACACTCACAGGTCTGGGAAGTTAGGGTGCAGGTGTAGCTTTTAGGGGGCACCAGTCATCACACTGGTAAACAAGGCCCAGATGATGGGACAAGACCAGATATGACAGAAGACCCTCCTGCATGGCCCAGCTCTTGTGCTTTGACTTCATGTGACCTTTGGTGAGTGTCCCTTCTCTCCAGAAGACAGAGCCATACCCCTGGGTGTCTAAGCAATTATCGCTGAGTCACTGACAGTAATTGGATTTCCTAGATTATGTGTTCAATGAACCAGATACAGTGTCTGTGATCTAAGCTCTCAGAAAGCTGAGACAGGAGGATTGCCACAACTTCAAGGCCAGCCTGATCTAGAGAAGACAACCCTGTCTTAAAACACAAAGCCCTGGGGATGTGCTAGTGCTTTACTTAGTATCCTCATGCCACACAAAGCTGGGTATGGTGTGTGCCTGTAATTCTAGCACTTGGGAGGTAGCGGCAGGAGGACTAGAAGATCAAGGCTAGCCTGGACGACAGGAACTGAAGGTCTAAGGTCTAAGGCCGGGCTGCATATGGGCACAGCACTGTGAGCCTTTGAGCTCCTGGGTGTCAGGGTCTCTACATTTGGCTGCTGAGTCTTGAGATTGGGAGCAGACCTTGGCCAGAAAGAGGCTCTCAGTGAAATGAATAGGAAGCTTCAGCCTGCCTAGTCCTCCCTTCTCTATCACTGGGGTGGGGGTGTGGAGAACACTACCTTGGCTGTAGTCATTTCAGTAAAAAGGGACTCAGAGCTTCCCACGTTTCAGACTGTTTGCCTGATTAACAGTCAAGGGTGCAGGGCTCACCTTTTTATTACATCTAATTGTGGCATGAGAGGGCCGTACAGGACACCGTGCTCATGTGGAGGCCAGCAGACAATCTGCAGGCTCACAATCCACCGTGTGGGTCCCTGGGATCAAAGGCAAGTCGCCAGGCTTGGCTGCAAGTGCCTTTACTCACTGAACAACCTCTCCAGCTCTTTGATTATTATTTTTTTAAGTTACAGAGGCTTTTTTGAAGAAGAAAGTAATAGCAACCCAGCTCCAACTGCAATAAAGTCACAATGTCTGGCACCAATCAAAAGTTAGCTGGAAGTGCTCAGTGGTGGTGACACATGCCTTTGATCCCAGCACTCAGGAGGCAGAGGCAGGCAGATAGTTGAGTTTGAGGCTAGCCTGGTCTTCAGAGTGAGTTCCAGGACAGCTAGGGCTATACATAGAAACTCTGTCTCAAAACAAACAAACAAACAAACAAAAATTAACAGGGAGCAAGAAAAACTTTTTTAAAAAAGTAATCTAAAGCCAGAAGAAAAGCTGTCAATGAAAAACAAAGCCAGAATGGAAGAAAATGCCAGCATCAGAAGAAAAGCTGTCAAAATAATTCAAGATGGCCACCATACATTCAAGAAGGTAGAGGAATTGTGAGCAGAGAAGAAAAATTAATTTTTAGAAGAATCCAAAGGGAATTTCTCCCATCGAAACCTGCACAAGGAGCAGGAGAGCCGACTCAGTGGTTAAGAGCATTAGCTTCTCTTTAACTCAGTTCCCAGTGTTTGCCTGGCAGCTCACGGCCATCTGCAACTCTGGTTCCAGGGGATCCAAGGCCTTCTGTGGCCTCTGTGGACACCAGGCATGTATTTGGTGCATAAAGTACACATACACGAAGGCAAAACACCCATCTGTGTATTTAAACAAACAAAGGACTGCACAGAATGGGATTGACAACACAAGGGACACTGAAAAATAAAGTCAGAACTGCTATTGACTTATGACTCTGATGTGGAGAGTCTTCAAAGTCCAACACACAGAGGAGAAGCTCTGGGTAAAGTCACAGGATATCAGGGACTAGGGATCAAGGGGACGGGCCTGTAATCTGCATGTTCTAGAAGCCTAAGAAATGGAAGTGAGGTACGGAAATGCACTATGTAACCAATGAGCAAGAGTTGAACCTTGCCAGTGAGAACTATAAAGCCACAGATCAAAGAGACAGACATAATTTAACATAAGAAAAATGATGTTAACACAAGACAAACTGGTCAGTGCTGAAGAAAGGATTGAGGAAAACTCTGGAAGAGCAATGAGAAGGAAAGAGGCAGGGATGGGCTAGGTAAGGAGAAAAGCCATGGACTCAGAAGATTAGAAGCAGGAGGCTTCCCTGGGTTACTTGGTGGGTGGTGAATAAATGCCAGGTATTGTGGAACACACTTATAATCTCAGTACTTGGGAGTTGTTGACAAAAGGATCAAGAGACCAATGTCATCTGAGGCTATGTATCAAGCATAAGGATACAAATCTCAATCATCATCATCATCATCATCATCATGACAACAAAAAAGAGAAACCAAGTCAGAAATCACTGAAAGAAACACAGAACCAGCCCACAGTTCCATAGGCAGCAAAAGGTATTTGTCAGGCAGGGTAAAAGGAAGGCTTCCCAAGAAGCACAAAAGCTGAGCGAGCTCATTGCTCACAGATTTCTATCACAGGAGACAACAGAGGAAGTTTTTCAGGCAAAGCAAGAGATGGTAACAGATGTACTTTAGGCCTATTTAAAAAGATGAAATACACAAGACCAGAATGACTAAACAATAGTAAATATATGGATTGACATAAAGTATACTCTTGTTCTAAGATAAAAGATAACAAACCATAGCAAAAATGAGAATAGCATATTATTAGAGTTATAACAAATATTGAAGTAAAATGTAAGAGCTGGTGAGATGACTCAGCACTTAAGTACATACTGCTCTTAAAGATGACCAGGGTTCAGTTCCCAGAACCCATATGGTGTCTCACAGCTACCCCTAACTTAGTTCCAGGGGATTCAACACCCTCCTCTGACTACAAGACACTATACTCAGGTGCACATATTTTTAAATAAAAAGCATTTTAAAAAGTATATCAGTAAGTATAGCAACAGGAAACACAAGAGGCAGAAATGGTAGCATCTTGCAGAAAAGTTTTCAAGTTGAGTATGAAGTGGCATAATATTATTTGGAAGTATCTTCTAGATACCTAAGTTTAAAATGTATCTTGTAAACTGAAGAGCAGCCACTAAACAAAAACAAAATTAAAAAAAAAAAAAACATTGTAACAATGAAGAGAAAGTGGAAGTCATTAATATTCACTTAATACAAAGAAAGTACACTTGTGCATAAACTTATCAAAGCAGTGGGTTTATACCCAGCTTTATTAATTATTATAGTAAATGTAAATGGTCTGCGCTCTCCAACTAAAGGCTCAGACTTTCAGTTTAAGAAAAATCTAGACCCTGTTGTGTGTTAAGTACAAAAAGGACAGAGGGGTCACCTGGAAGGTTTCAGGTGTAAAACAGTTTTTTAATAAAAATCAAAATAAAAACAATGTAACAGCTGGTTGTCCCACTCCCCCAGTAACCACTGCTGAGATAGCTGTCTTCAGCTCTCTTTTTGCTCTTTATTTTTGGACATCATTTGGCCAGGCTGGCCTTGAACTTTAGACCTGTGCCACAAGTCCTGGCTTAATATTCTTGAAAACTATTATGGCATGAATAGTAAAGAAGCTCTAGATCTAGTGGGACAGGGGCAACATACTGGAGTGCTGGCTCTGAGACAGAATTGTACACCCAGGAAATACTAATTGGAGCCTTGACAGAGTGTGACTAGAGGCTGTAGAATTAGTCACAATGCTTCATGTATATCAAGTTCCCGATTCCCAGGACTTTACTAAGCTTATGTAAGAAAAGATGTTTAATTATGAAAGACTATCCAGTGAACAATTCCAGCCCACACTCACATCTGGATCAGAGAAAGAGCAACATGGAGATATAGTCAAATACAGAGAATGAGTCAGAGGTGGAGGTATCCGAAGGCAGGAAGAGACTATAGAGATAAAGAAAAGAAGATAAGAAAGAGAAAGATCTGGAATAAACCAGGAAGAGTGTGTGTCAGCAAGAAGTGAACTAAGTTGATCCCCTGACCCCTTTTTGCAGCCTATTTGTGCCTAAAACTATACTAGTGTGCATAGTTTTATACAGGCAAGATGGCTTGTTCTTTATTCCTAGGGTGGTGAGATGGGAGGCAGAGACAGGTGGGTCCCAAGCACTCCCTGGCTAGACAGTCTAACTTTCTTGGAGAGATTTCAGGGCAATAAAAGACCTATGTCTCAAGCGAAAGGTGGAAGAAACCTGAGGAAGGGATGTCTTCTGACTTCTACATATGTGTACCTATATGTATGTACAATTCCTATACACACATGTTCTCAGGCACACAAAATTCATTAGTACAAAACTGCCCTCACTAAAGACATGGCATAAACATTTAAAAGCACAGTCCTGGGGCTATGGAAGTGGTTCAGTGGGTAAGAGCACTTGCATTGCAAGCATGAGGATGTGAGTTCAAGTCCCCAACACCCATATTTTTAAAAGGTGGCATAGACACAAACGCCTGTAACTCCAGCACCGGGGAGACAGAGACAGGCACATCTCAGGAGTGCACTGGCCGGACAACCTCATCAAATGTGAGACCCTGTCTCAAAACCATAATATACAGAGTGATTGAGGAATACACCTGAGAGCCTGCTCTGGACACTAATATATATGCAAGAATTGGCACACTCAATGCATATGCTGCACAATACCCACATATGTGGATGAGGATGCATATCAGATCCCCAAAGCCTCCACACACACCTTTGAGAAAGAGAGAGAAATGACTGGCACCAGGCCCATAACAAGAAAAGTTCAAAATGAGCCCAGCATCTCCTGTGGTCCCAGATAATAAGGCTTAGCAGGTCAGACTGAAAGACTCAGGAGGCTGCTGTCTGACACCAAAGAGGAGAGGTACCACGTGGGGTCCTGGTGAGATCTGGGTGCAGGAAAAGTACATTCGGGGACCTGAAGGACAAGTCTGACTGGAGCCTGGAACTTAACTAATGGCATGCCAGTGCTAGCTCTTGAATTCTGACAGCAGAGCCAGGGAGATGCTATCACAGGGGACTCAGTTGGCTCTTCAGAAACTCTGACCATTCATTTCTGAAATCCAAAGCTTTGTAAAATCAGAGACTCATTGAAACTACATGCGAATGGAAACCACCACACACTGAAACACTTCAAGGGCACGAGAACGAGAGAGAGAATGGAGTCATCTGGGTGCCCAGACCTTGAAGAGAAAGTGGACTGAATAACTCTTTCCCTTTGCTCTGTAGGTGTAGGTGATGGGAGGAAGAGACCACAGAGGGCTTCTCACTGAGCCTAGCATGTGGTCCTGTCATCCCACCTGAAGGGAAGCTGAAGCAGAAGGATTGACTGGGTTGTGGAATGAACTTCAGGCCAGGCTGGACAACTCACTGAGACCTTGCCTCAAAATGTAAAGAGTGGAGGTGTAGCTCAGTGGTAAAACACGTGCCTAGCCGTGCACAGGGCCCTGGGTTTAATCCCCAGTACTGTAATAATCAATTAAACTTCTACATTAAGAATAACTTCCATTGACTGGAGGGATGGCTCAGCCCGTAAGATGGTATGCTCTGTCAGATGACATGAGTTCAATTCCCAGCTACCACATGGTGGCTCACAACCATCCGTAATGTGATCTGATGCCCTCTTCTGGCATACAAGTGTACATGCAGATAGAGCACTCATATACATATAATAAATAAATAAATCTTAAAAAAAATAATAACTTTCAGAGGGCTTGAGAGATGGCTTTCCCATAGTACCCACATGGTAGCTCACAATTACCTGAGCCCTAGGGATTTTGAAACTCTCTTCTGGTCTCCATGAGCAAACCACATGTGCACACATTAAAAAAAAATCTTTAAATCTTTTTTTTTAAAGAACTTTATTTCTTTTTTGTATCCTTGAAGAAGCTTGTCAGATGAAAACTAAACCAAAGGGGGACTTTCCATGTCTCTGTTTGCAGGGCACAGTTGTTCCTCCCTTCCTACGCCATGACTTTCTGACACGAGTTTGATCATAGAATAAAATTATCACCATGATTTAAAGAAAAGAAAAAAAGACCCCCCAAGTTAGGAGAAATGAAGGAGTCTCTGCAAGGGAGCATACCCCGGGCTAAGGAATCCGGCCTGGATTTTCCAACCTGGGATTTTCAAAGGAAAGGAGAGGGGAGTATTTAATCTCTGAGTCCCAGCTTTTACAAACTCTGTGGTTTACAGGCAGTGTCTGGCTGCTCTGACACTTTTTGAAACAAATTGTATCTTTGCGAAACAAATGTTTTAAATCTTGCTGAAGCCGGTTTCCTGATGCCTGCAGCTCACCCAGCTGTGCTCCTGCTGTGCGCGCAGAGTTCCATCAAAACCAAGGTGTCCAGAGTAAAAATAAAGTAACTTTCCAAATATTTTGGTGAAAATAGAAACTTTCCGTTTCTATGGAATATTATTTTCGTCTTCCATCTGTACTCAGAAGTAAAACAAAATATTAAGGCTTAATTCCATTTTATTTCAACTGTTTAACTTTGCCCCTGAACTCTGAGATAAACATTTACCCAAAGTGAACCTGGTGGATTTGAATTTTTAAAACATAGTAAACACTTCCCTATGTAATAACCTCTCTCATTTCTATAAACGGTATCAATTTATTAGATGTTTCAGCTCCTTTAAAGGTTGAATAAAGTTTGACTCATATAGAAATTGTTATTAATAAGATCAGTTTATATTCCCGCCCCAGTTTTGCTTTAAGGACTGATTATAGATGCTGTCTGAGCTCAGTTGTGTCTTATCTAGGCTAAGAAGTGAGGGGGTGTGGTTTATTGGTTAGATGTAAGACTAAATGTTGGCTAAAAAACTGACTCAGTCATTAAGAGTGGCTCGCTGTTTTTGCAGAGGACCCAAGTTCAGGTCTCAGTGCCCATGCCAAATGGCTTACAACTGCCTGTTATGTTTACCTTTTCTGGCCTTTGAGAGCACCTGCACAGAGGTGACACATACACACCATGCATAAAAATAACCTTTCAAAGTCCAGGTCTTGCAGTGTCCTGGGTTCCTCCATCTTTCTGCTTCTAAGGTAGAGGAGGTGCTGACACGCAGTTCCCCTTCTGGCCACTACGTGCTGTCTTGTGCATGTGCAGTACCCCCGTCCCCACCCCAAACACAAGGAACTGTCTTGTGCTCATGCAGATCCCCTTCTGATCTCTATTTACTGTCTTGTACATGTGGAATGTCCTTCCAATCATTAAGTGCTGTCTTATGTATGTGCACTGCCCCCTCCAACCACTAAGTGATGTCCTGTGCACGAGCACTTCTCTTTCTGGTCACAAGGGGCTATCTTGTGCACATGCAGTTCCCCTTCAGCCCACTAGGTGCTGTCTAGTGCACACCAGCACCCTGTCCAAGCTGCTGTGTGTTTCAGGAAACTATATCCCTGGGGACCTCACCACCACCTCGGAGAGTAGACAGACAGGATCCTGGCCTTGTGTTTGCCAGGGGAAACAGGTTCTTCTTGAATGTCAAGGGCTCTGCCTGGTCTTTCTGTGCTGCATGTGGGTTCTGTGGACACCTGGCCACGTGTGTTTTCTTCCCGATCCACAGCTGCTTGCTCCTGGCCATTGCCACTAATGGCACCTCTGACTGAGTTCTGGAGGTTTGTGTGGGGCTTGGCTGTGATGCCTGGAAACAACAACCCAAGGCTCACAGGAGTTCCTGAAGCTGGGTTTGGCAGGTAAGTGCAGCAGTGTGCACCAGGGTTGTGTCTGGTTCCCCGGCAGGGCTGTAGGAGTCCTCCCGCCTCTAGGTGCTCTGCCATTGCACCTGGAAGACCAGACTGTGAATTTGAACTTGACCCTTCATGACCAAGTGATCTTGGGCAAGCATCTAGGCTACTTCAAAAGTTGTCTTTTGTTTTTTTGTTTTTATTGTGAGACAAATTTTTACTCTGTAGCTCAGGCTGGCCTTACTCTCACAGCAATCCTCCTGCCTCAGCCTTCCCAGTGCTTGTATGACAGGTGTGAACCACCATGCCAATCTTAAAGTTGTTTTTGAAAGACTGGGTCGATGGTTCAGTTGGTAAAGAGCTTGCTATACAAGCTTAGGGGTCTAAGTTCAATCCCCAGAACCCAGGTTGCCAGGTTGGGCAGTGTGTGCTTGTAATCTTAGCACCAGCCATTGCAAGATCCCGTCTCAATGCAGGAGGATCTCTGAGTTTGGGGCCAGCCCTGTGTACAGAGATAGTTCCAGGGCAGCCAGGGCTACACAAAGAAATCCTGTCTCAAAATCAAAAACCAAAAATTGTAATAATCCTTTATTAAGAGTATGTAGAGATGGGCAGACAGATGGCCTAGTGAATAAAGGCACTGCCAAGCCTGGTGACCCGAGTTCAGTCCCTGGAGCTTATATCGTGAGGAAAATTGTCCCTTCACCTTCATGCCCACACATACTAACTAACTTAATTAATTAATTAATTAATTAATTAATTAATAGACTGGCAGACAGAGTAGGCAGACAAGCAGTGCATGAAAATAAGGGCAGGGGGAAGAAGAAGGATTTGGGTCAGTAGAGACTATTCTGTTTGGTTCCCAGAGCCAGAAAGGAAATCACAATTAGGTTAACTAGGAGCCATTCTCCACTCTCTATTCCAGAATTGTTTGTTATTTTTCCTGAAATGTTTAGAAAATTTCATGCATGCATCCAGGTAGATCTAGAAGGTTTTGTTTTGGGTTTTGTTCTTGTTTTGCATGGGAAGGGTGCTAATGAGAAGTCAGACTTACCTTCTAAACATGGTCTGGCTGGGTTGGTTGTCTTTGTCCCGTTCACATGAGGTCTTTGTAGCAACCCTATCATCTCTGTAGGGTCCGTAGTAGTGTCTGCTTCTTTTTTCTTACTCTTGATCATTTATGTTTTCTTTATTTTACTTTCATGTTATTCTTCTTTCTGTACATGTATGTGTACATATGTGTATAATGCATGAGTGTGTGCACATGTGTACATGTGTATATGGAAGGTAGAGGTTGATGTCAGGTGACTTTATCAATCAGTCTGAATCCATTTTTTTTGAGAGAAGGTCTCTCACTGAACCCAGAATGCATTGATTGGTCAGACTGGTTGGCCAGTGAGTCCCAGGGGCTCATCTGTCTTTGAATTCCTATTTTGAACCCAGGCCACAAATAACCCGATCCAGGACACAGAGCCTGTAGCCTCCTCCCTGGGTCTGTCCTCCCAAAGGCAGATCACAGCACAGCACACAGGAAGGCCCAGTGGAGAGAAGCCTGAGGACAGCTGGGGTAAGAAATAGGTGTCTGTGACACAGCTTGTATATGCTGGCTCCTGGAAGCCTTGGTTGGCAAAGGAGAACTAAAAGTGGACACAGCGCCGGGCCTGGTGGTGCAGGCCTTTAATCCCAGCACTTGGGAGGCAGAGGCAGGCGGATTTCTGAGTTCGAGGCCAGCCTGGTCTACCAAGTGAGTTCCAGGACAGCCAGAGCTATACAGAGAAACCCTGTCTCGAAAAACCAAAAAAAAAAAAAAAAAAAAAGTGGACACAGCACCCTCATCAGTATGCCAGGAGACATGCTATGCTTGAGTGGAGCCTTTCTGTCATAGGAAGTTGTATCTCTGTGTGTGTGTGTGTGTGTGTGTGTGTGTGTGTGTGTGTGTGCGCGTGCATTTGCGTGTCTGGTGCCTGTGTGTAAACCTATGCATATGAATGTGGAGTGGGTACATATGCATGTGTGAATATGTGCATGTATGTGTGCATGTGTTTGGGGTGGTATATTTGTGTGTTAGTATGTATATGTGTGAGCATGAGCATGTGTGTGTATGTACATGTATGCATATGTGTATATGTGAGTATATTCGTGTGTGTGTGTGTGTGTGTGTGTGTGTGTGTGTAAGAGTGCATGTAGAGCCAGAGGTCAGCTTCTGGTGTTGTTCCTCAGGAGCTGTCCCCTTTATTTTTTGAGCCCCTGGGAATCCTCCTGGCTCTGCCTCCCACCACTGGGATCACAAGTGCAGGTCTCCATCCTAGCTTTTTATGTGGATGTGTAAGGATTGGACCTAGAGCATGGGTCAAGTGCTCTATCCATACAGCACCCAGTTTTCCATGTCTCTCGTCTCACAGAAGGCTTTGTGCTACTGTCCTTTGCCCACGTCACCCCCATCACAGGCTCTATCTCCATCCTTACAGCTCAGTGGCTCAACTGCTGATGTAGTAAACGGCTGTATGTGCGTGAAGAGAACGTGGAGTATGTACAGCGAGATGCTTTCTTCTAGTCCATCATCTTACTGAGTTGTGTTAAATGCCAAAACATGTCCTGGTGACCAAAGATCTTTGCTTTTGTTTTACACCATTGCTGTTGTTTTGCTTTTTGAAACAAGGGCTCAGTATGTAGCCCAAGCTGAACTTGACTGTGCTATCCTACCTCAGCCTTCCAAGTGTTGAATGACAGGCATACACCTTCATGCCTGACTTAAACTGACTTAAAAGTTTCGACTTATGAGTTGTCAACTTCATTTTGGTGAAGTGGCAATATGAATCTGTTGGAAATCACGCTTTCAATTTGCCCTTTCTCAAAGTAGCCTTTGGCTAGCCTCTGCTGTAAGCATCGATGAGCAAAAACTATGGTTTCTCATCAGCTCAAGATCAGGAAGAAAATCAGTGATTGCATGATGTGGTGAGGCCAGGCGAGGGCCTCAACTTAGGACGATGTGGATATGCAGTGAGTTTAAAATGTACCTCCATGAGGCTGGAGAGGTGGCTCAGTGGTTAAGAGCACTGGTTGCTCTTGTAGGAGACTTAGAGTAGATTCCCAGCATCTACATGGTGGTTTACAACTGTCCATGACTTCATTTCCAGGGGGATCCAACTCCCTCTTCTGACCTCTGTGGATACTGCACACATGTGCTGCACATACATGGACACTGCCTAAACACTCATACATACAAAATAAAACTAAAGCAAAAATTAAAAGATGTAGTACCACTGTAAGTCGAAGAGTGCCTGCAAATATAACTTTAAATTATTTTTTCTCTAATTATGTCTAGTAAACATTACTATGTTTGTATTAGTATGGTAGTCTAACTAATCTGATATTGGTATGCTTGCACCAACTTAATCCAATCTCTGTGGTATATATACTCCTACCTTTTGGGTTCTGGTCTTTATATTCAACTGTGTTGTCTGTAAATGGTGAACAGCTAAGGCTTCTAATAAGCTCCTGTAAAATTTTGGCCATTTAATTAGAATTTCTAATCTATTTATATTGATTACAATCACTTGTCTCCATATTTGAATCTATTTTTCTTTGAGGAAAAAGGGAAGAAAAGAAGGAAGAGAAAGCTAGCTTTTCAAATTCCCTTTGGACTAGTTGATTATTTTTAAACTACAATTTCTTATCCACTAGCTGGTTAGTAACTGATGGTCAATCTAGAAACTTCATATACATGCCTGGCTTTTTCATCCTTAAATGGTGTTTAAACAACTTATGGGCATTCCAAGAACTTTAAATGCATTTGAATTCTTTTGTCCCTTGGTATTTGTGTGCGTTTCTCTCGTTAATTGTGCTTGCATTTTAGCCTCAACATCTCAAAGTAGCCTTTGAGTGTTCTTAGTGTTTGGATTTGCCCATGCACACTCCATTTTCTGGAGTTCATGTTAAACTTCTGCTTGGGATTCTGCTGATTCTGCTGCCCAGATCTCTCTCTCTCTCTCTCTCTCTCTCTCTCTCTCTCTCTCTCTCTCTCTCTCTCTCTCTCTGTGTGTGTGTCTGTGTGTCTGTGTGTGTGCGCGCATGTACACTTATGTCTGTGTATGAGCTACAGTGGAGAACAGCTTGTGGGAATTGGTTTTCTCCTTCTACCACCACACAGGTTCCAGGGATCAAATCTGGTTGTCAGGCTTGGTTGCAAGCACCTTTACTCACTGAACCCTTTTACTGGCCCGTCATTTTAGATCTAAAATCTCCCTTTTGCATCCCTTCCAGTACTAGTGATGAGTCCTATCAGTTTAATTGTCTGAAGGCTTCTTAATTTCACCTTCTGCAGATAGAAGCGCCTAGGTCAGCCTGTCTTTTCTTTCAGCAATGTATAATTACATGTTGCTTATGACTTGGTCAGCGAGTACACATGTGTGCACACAGGACTGTGGTTCCCAGAGAAGGTGAGGTCAAGGCCTCATGTGGTTGTGACTAAATCACTGTTTTCCTGTTGTGATAAGATACTCTGACCAAGCAACCTAAGTGAGAAAGGACTTATTTGGCTCACAGTTCATGGTACAGCTCAGAAGAGTGGGAAAGGCACAGCAGCAGAACACAAGGAAGTTTGTAATGGCACATCTACAGTCAGGAGACCATTGTGAATATATGCAAGAGCTCAGCTTTTTCCTCCCTCCTTTTTATTTAATTCAGCCTAGGGAATGATGCCACCCACCGTGGGCAGGTCTCCTGCCTCTATTAACACAAGGTAACCCCCTCAGGAACACCCAGGCCCCTTCCTCAGGTGATTCTAGATCTCATCAACTTAACAACTGTGATGAACTGTAGCAGTCACGCAGGATCCTGTCTCTTCAAACACACTTGTCATGTCAAAGACACTCTGTTGTCTTTGGCTTCCATAACTTCTGGGGAACAGTCAGCAAAGTCACACACACACACACACACACACACACACACACACACACACAGCTCGACAAGGGCCCTGCTGCTGCCATCAGCACCATGGAAGCCTTGAGCTGGAGTAAACTAAACCCTTCTTTCACAAGTTGCTTTAGACAGATATTTCCTTCAGAATGGATGAGCAAAGTTCCTGGTGCTTCTTCCAGGCTGTACCACATCTCCATATGCATCTTCCCGGTCTACAAGCTTCTCTGCGCAGGACCTCATGCAGGACCCGATGTAATTTCATGCTGTCAGGTCTGCGGTTCTGAGTCACCTTCTTCACGTCTCCGGCAGCACACCCTCCCCTTTTGTCCCTGCAGGGTCAGCAGCTGGACATCCCGCCTCTCTGGTTTCCTGCCTTGCCTCCTGTTGGCCTGCAGTGGCTTTCAGTGCTAACATTCTGTCCTCAGCCATGTTCTGGCCAGTGGTTTCTTCCTGTCTGTCCAGCCTGTTATTGGCTCTGTCTCTCCCACCCTTAGTTTTGGTTTGAGAAGTCTAGTCTGGTTCTGCTTGTAGAAGTGGCACTCCCCAAACTGGGGTCTCCCCTCAATCCCTTCAGTCCTTGTGATGGTTCACCTTGAGTCTTCACTATTTGCTGTGTTCTCCTGACTCTTAAGTGACTGACTGGTCTTGAGACAGGGTTTCTCTGTGTAGCCCTGGCTAGCATGGAACTCAATATGTAGACCAGGCTAGCCTTGAACTCACAGAGATCTACTTGCCTCTGCCTCTGGAGTGCTGGGAAAGGAAAAGGCATTCACTACCACGTCAGGTCATTTTTTTTTTTTTTTAAAGTTGTATCTTGTTACAGGAGGAGAATGGAGAGGCCTGGGGTGCTGTTGGGCCTGACATTATATTGTGTCTGTGTTGAGTGCATAGGCAGGCTAGGATGAGGCTCCCCTACTGAGGCCTGGTACCTAGTGGCCAGAGTGATTTTTTTTTTTCCTTAAAGATAAGCTCAAATTCCTGTTAATGGAGCTCTTACCATAGGGTCAGGACCCTGTGCTGCGAAGGGACCAGTCTGTCTGGTGCACTGGGTGTCCACTTACATGATAAGGGGGAGACTAGGTCCTAAGAGCTGTAGAAATCTATGGAGTCAGGGCTCGGACCCCACCCACCTGTGTCTCCCCGTCTCCCCGTCTCTGTGGCCTTTGTTCTGGAGAAACACAACCTGACTGTGCCTGCCACTCTGTCTTTGTCTGCTTTGCTCTTTTTTTTTTTAGATCCTGTCCCAGTCCCCATCAGCACCAGGTGACAGGAGAGGGTCATGTAGGTGTAGCCAGGTAGCTCCTTGTTCTCACTCTCAGACCTGGGTGCGTCTCAGCTGAACGCTGGTCTCTTATTTCATGCTTTTTCTTTGATCTGAGATCTTTCCATGCTTTGGGAGTAAGCAGGAGCAGACTCAGGGATCCTCCCACAGCATTCTCTCCCAGCACACCGTGGTTGTTTTGTGTTCGAAGCTGAACCTGGCTGCAGAGATTCTCTGGCCTTCCTCATCGAGTGGTGGGGGGAGTTGGAGGAGTGGGGCTGGGCCCAGCCCTTCCCTGCCCCATCAGCGCAACCTAGGGCTGACTCAAGGGTCTGGAGTTCAGTGCAATGTATTGGATGTGTCTGTAGGAGGGGGTCTGAAGGACTTTGCCCTTGGAGCAGAGGCTGTGGGCCATCAGCCAGCCCCCGGCCTCTGCACAGCACATACCAGGAAGAGTCTGGTACTCACTCCCCCACTCTCCCTTTGCTGGTTCTCCAGGGACTAGATTCTTATCTGAAAAGCCGACTTCTCAGGCCCCCAGCTGCCCCCGGTGGATCTCAGCTTAACTCTTCTCTTCTTTATCTCTCTGCTGTTCTGGAAAGAGCTTTCAGACAGAGGTGAACATTAGGTGGAACATTAGTCAGACAGGTGTCACACCCCCCACCCCATGGTGTGGTTGCCTCCAGGGGCACGGCCAGACCAGGCTAGCGGGACAGAAAGGATGTCTTTGTTCCTAGCCTCCAATCTTCTTCCTTGTTCCCATTTCCTTTGCTTTGGTGTAGGAATTTCTTCCTTTTCTTCACTTGCTTCAATCCCAAGATGTCTGTGGACCTGATGTGGTGGCATGGTGGAGAGAGGAAAGTCATTCACACTTGAATATAAATTATATCAAGCCTGCCCATTCTCAGAACATTTGTTATCTGAGTCTCAGTGGGGAATGAGAAACTCTGGACTGTATTACAGATGTTCCGGGGCATAACAGGAAGAGATGGAGGAGGCTGATCTCGGGAAGGAACTTCCAGAGCCCTGGCAGTCGTGCATATAAGCTGCCCCGAGTCCTGGCTTGCTTTGCTCACAGTTCATGTTCCAGGGCAAGGATTTGGAAAACACGTGGCTGAGCCTGACTTGGAACCTGGCCAAAGTCTTGGCGTGAAGGGAACTGGACTTGCTGGGCTAGGCAAGGCAGAGGAGCATCCTCGGAGACCCCACTAAATCTTCCCTCGTTTTTGCTTCTTCCTCCTGGAGGAGGAATCCATGTGGCCCCAGGCACTTGTGGAGAGTTTGTGCAGAACAGGCAGTGCTGCCTTTTGACTCTTCCAAGCCACATTGCAGTGATTCCCTGAAAGACATCTGCCCAGTGCACTGAGGACTCACAGCCACAGAGCAGGGTTGCTGGGAACAGCCGGGGGGGGGGGGGAGGTAAGGGGCTGCAGACAGCGGCATGCTCTGGCTCTCTCATTCTCACCCTCCACCAGAAAGAGCTCTGTCTCTCATCTCTGACAGATCTTGTTTTGTGTGTGTAGGTGTGTATGTGTGTTTGTGTGTGTGTGTGTTTACATCTGTATATGCATATATTTGTGTAGGTAAGCATACATGCACACTCTTGAATATGAAGGTCACAGGTCAACCTTGGGTGTCATTTCCCAAGAGCCACCTGTCTTTTTTTTTTTTTTTTTTTTTTTGTTTTTAGAATATCAGCAGACAGGGTTTAACTGTAGATCCCTGGCTGGGCTACTGATGGAAAAGTTGTATTTGTTGCTTTTTTTTTTTTTTTTTTTTTTGTGCCAATCTCTCACGGAAACCAAATGGAAGTCCAGCAAGTCCCAGGGCCCCACCTGTGTCCACTTCCTGTGATTACAAGACTATGCTTAATGTTCTAAGTGGTGCTAGGGATCAAACTCATGTCCTGACTACCAGATGAGCCATCTCCCCAGCCCTCCAGACAATCCTTTAGTTCATGCAAACACAGTGTTTTCCTCCTTTCTTCCTGAGCCTCGTACCATGTCTTAGTGTTTTACTGCTGTGAACAGACACCATGACCAAGGCAACTCTTATAAGGACAAGATTTAATTGGGGCTGGCTTACAGGTTTAGAGGTTCAGTCCATTATCATCAAGGCAGGAACATGGCAGCATCCAGGCAGGCATGGTGCGGGAGGAGCTGAGAGTTCTACATCTTCATTTGAAGGTTGTTAGCAGAATACTGCCTTCCAGGCAGCTAGGATGAGGTTCTTAAAGCCCACACCCATAGTGACACAGCTACTCCAACAAGGCCATTCCCTAATAGTGCCACTCCCTGGGCCAATCATATGCAAGCCATCACATGCCATGAGCCTATGAAGAACTCTTGGCAGCGAGTCAGCGTGGGAAACTGCCATTCCCACCTTCTAGGCTGTGCAACTTGCTCTTAGATTGTGCCTGTCTGCTCTAAACCAATGTCAGCAGTCAGGGCAGACTTGGCATGTGGGCTGTGGGTCCTGGAATCTTGGAAAATTGCTTAGCAACAGCTGACAAGAGTGGGCACAACACAGCTTGCTCACCTGGGCCCCACTGCCTTGGCCCTGACCATCCCCACAGCCCTGACTCCTATGTCCCTAGTCCATATGGCCCTGGTCCACATTCTTTGTTCTGGTCCACACTTCACTGATCTATACCACCCTGGCCTACACCTCCCTGGTCCACACACTGTCTTGGCTCACCCCTCCCTGGTCCACACACTGTCTTAGCCCACCCCTCCCTGGTCCACACACTGTCTTAGCCCACACCTCCCTGGTCCACACACTGTCTTGGCCCACNACTGTCTTGGCCCACACCTCCCTGGTCCACACACTGTCTTAGCCCACACCTCCCTGGTCCACACACTGTCTTGGCCCACCCCTCCCTGGTCCACATACTGTCTTGGCCCACACCTCCCTGGTCCACACACTGTCTTGGCTCACCCCTCCCTGGACCACACACTGTCTTAGCCCACATCTCTCTGGTCCACACATTGTCTTAGCCCACACCTCCCTAGTCCACACACTGTCTTAGCCCACACCTCCCTGGTCCATATACTGTCTTAAGTCCACACTGCTTTGTTCTTCACTGTCCCACCTACCGTATACTTGCCTCCTCCAGTCTTGCCCCATTAAGCACAAGTGTCTGAATAGCCATTGTCCAGGTTCCCAGTGACCCTTTGAGACTCCCCTGAGAAACCCTCTGCAGGCTTCAGACCCATGTTGACTTTTCCTTCTCTTGCCTGCACACTTCACAGCCTGTCCCTCAGTCTTGCAGCTGCCTGGACCCCTGCAGGCTCTCTGTAGCCATCTCTCTCCTCTATTCACAATGGCTGCATACAGTAAGGCTTTAATAGGTGCACTGACTGCCCCCTCAGAGGACCATGATTTTTCTCTCAGAAAGAGCAGGCCACTCCCTCCAGGGCTAGGGAAGGCCACTGGGCTGGCTGTCCATGACCTGGGTATGACAGCTGCCACCAGCAGCATCCATGGCTCTCTGAAAATGTCAAGACAACAAGCTGTCCTGCCTTGGGGAGAATTCCACTGGCTTGGAGCTGTCGGGGCGGGGGTGGGGGGCAAGGGTTGTGGACAGATGGCATTCAGCAGCCGGGCTCTGGTCACGAAACACTATGATCTGCACTTTCCTCAATCTTTGCTTGCTTCACTTTAAGACAGGGTCTCAGTAAGTTGCCCAGGCTAGCCTGTAACTCACGGTGTAGCACAGGCCGGCCTAGTGCTCTCTGCTACTCTGCCTCAGCACTTGAGGTCAGTGTAGCATGCCTGGATGGCCTCTCACAGACATTTTACACAAGGCCAGACCCAGCTGGAACTTGAGCAGAGGTTCCAGGGAGGACAATAAAGGGCTTTGCTCTCCTGGGCCTGAGGGAACGCTGGCAGGTTTGGCAATATGTCTTAGGCTCAAGGGAGGGACCAGGAGGACTCCATATGGCACAAGGAGGCCAAAGCCTCAGGCATGACAGTGGAGGAGAGTTAAATGACTTCTCAAGTCCATTGATAACACAGATGGGAACTTGGCTTTGAAGCTTGAGACCCCTGAGTGAGTGTATAAAGGAGAGAGTGGGGAAATGAATGAATGAATGAATGAATGAATGAATGAATGAATGAATGAACCAGGAGTTCAGATTTGACTAAGGCATCTGTGAGTGATAGTTGTTGATAGAAGGGATACCTCTCTCTCTCTCTCTCT
>NC_034590.1:113914741-113997561 GCF_900095145.1 Mus pahari | reverse complement strand
TCTCTCTCTCTCTCTCTCTCTCTCTCTCTCTCTCTCTCTCTCTCTCTCTCTCAAGCCTGTGACACCTTTCTGTGGGTCCACCCCACCCTGACTCCCACCCAGGTTGAGTGGCCAGTTGAGACCTTTAATCCATGCTGGGGACGGGGAGTCTACCCCAGCCCCTACCCTGTCATGGAGGCAAGATGGCCAGTGGTGTGTGCACTGGAGCTACCCGGAGGTGCCTCCATCCTATGTGGGCCTTGAACTTCTGCAGCTGGGCCAACTGCCAGAGTACCCGAAAGCAGAGCCTCCATGGTCCCATTGGGAAGCACAGTAACTGACTCCTTTATTTTCAGAATGTTCTGTCGAGAGAGTGAGGCCCTTGGTACTTAGAGGTTCTGATGTCCTGGAATTGGGTGGGACAGTCTCATGGCCTTGACAATGGGAAGCCAGGCTCATTTGTCCCTCCATCCTGGAGACCTGTTCCTGTCATGCGAGGACACCGTCTGTGGAAGAACAGGATAGGCTAGGCAGCCGCTGTTCTTTCTATCTGGAGAGGAAATGTAAAATCTCTCATTGAGGCTCTGAGGGTCACCTGGCTGGAGTCTGGGGCTGTGTTCATGGTGGTGAAGTTCACCCTAGTGCCCAGGCAGGGCTTCTGATGTCACTGTGTTGCCACGATGGACATCAGCCTGCTTCCCACCTTATCCTATCATGGAGAGAGAAGGTAATTCTGGCCCTGAACCTTTCATGGCTCCTCCCTTGCAAGGGACCCAGGAGGGGCAGGGGTGTGAATCTACTCACAGACAGCCACAATCAGGGTAAGACCACAAGTTAATATTTGTAAAGAGCTCAGCTTTGGGCCAGCTCGAATAAGAAAGCTTGTTAAATAAATAAGCACAAATGGAGAAATCACACAGGGTGCCAAACACTAGCTCGCAGAATGCCTGTGACCAGGCCTGCTGGGGCAGCAGCCAGCCCAGGCGCCTGGGAAGAGGGAGCCAGGGCTGGTGGAACTGAGCTGAGTCAATGTCCCCAGCCCCACAAGAAAGGCTTCCGGGAGGAGGCCACAGGAGGCTGGCAAGTCCTAGCCTAGACTAGGCATGTTTTCAAAGGGGTGTGTGTGTGTGTGTGTGTGTGTGAGAGAGAGAGAGAGAGAGAGAGAGAGAGAGAGAGAGAGAGAGTTCCCAAGGATCAGAATAAGCCAGACACATGGAGAGGCTGGACCTTCCCCTGAAACTGACAGTCCCATAGTCTCTGCAGGCTCCGCAGGACCCACACAATCCCCTCACACTGGGCACCCGGCTTTGGCTGCATGCCAGGGCTGGTGGTTCTGGCAGCTGGGCAGCTCTGCTGGGCGCTGATGTCATGAGAGGGAAGGAAATGATTGACATCCCATCTCCGTTAGCAACAGCCTCCTTTAGATCTTTCTAGAGTCAAGTCACTTTTAGCAGGCCATGTCATCTACATTGTTTGGCATCTGTTTGGTCCTTCCATGAGATACCACCAGCCCTGACTCATGTGTGGCTCACTTTTCCCTTGTTCCTGTCCCTACCCTCAGGCTGCAGTGAGTCACCAGCCATTCCTAAGACCCCTCCTCTTTCTTTTCTTTTCTTTTCTTCCTTTCTTTTTTCTTTTTCCTTTTTGTACATTTATTTATTTAGTACAGTGATTCTCAACTTCTGTGTGACTCAAGACCCCTTTGGGGGGGTCAAACAACCCTTCCACAGGGGTCACATATCAAATATCCTGCACATCAGATATTTATTTTACAATTCATAACAGTAGTAAAATTATAAAGTAGCAATGAAAATAATTTTATAGTTGGAGGTTACCACAACATGAGGGGCTGTACTGAAGTGTCACAGCATTAGGAAGGTTGAGAACCACTGATTTAGTGTGTGTGTGTGTGTGTGTGTGTGTGTGTGTGTGTGTGTGTGTGTCATGAGTGTGCATGTGAGGACAATTTGTAGTAGTCAGTTCCCTTCTTCCACCTTGTGGCTGTACCTGCCTAGTCATCATGCTGGCCCAAAAAGTTTCCTTTGGTAAATAGAATTTTAAGGTAGATTTTTTTTTTTTTTTTTTTTTTTTTTTGAAATGCAATAGTCTAGGTTTAAGGATGAGGGCTGGGAAGATGGCTCAGAGATTAAGAACTCTTCCTGCTTTTATGGAAGATCTGGGTGAGTTCTGTCCTAGCACCCACACTAGGCAGCTTACAACTTCCTATAGCTCGGGATCCAGGTTGATCCAATGCCTTTTTTTGGACTTGGCGGACAACAGCACTCAGGCGCACACATGAACACACAGACACCCACATACATATCAAAATAAATCTTCAGATTTGAAGGTGAAAAGGAAGCTTAACAAGTTAAATCAAGGTCACAGACATGCTGGTGAGTTTTTGTGGTTCTGAAACAGATTCTCATATACCCCAGGCTGCCCTCCAACTATCTATGTGTAACCTTGAACCTTTGATCCTTGAACTTCTGATCCTTGGCCTCTGCCTCCTGAGTGTTAGGAATCACAGGATGCATCATGGTGCCCCCTCTCTTTCTTTCAATACAGTACTAGGGCCAAAATTCAGGGCTTCAGCATGCTGGGTAAACTCTCTACCAACAGCAGCTTCATTTCTATCCCTTAGGTGCCTCTTAAAGCAGAGCTCTACAGGGAGAAGAGGCTGTCTGCCCAACCTCCAACACCTGTACCTGTGCACACAGGACTCTCAGTAGGGGGTCAGCAGTCCCTGGTGAGAGAGAGCCAGTTTCACTCTCCTGTCTGACCTTTAAGCCAAGTGCATTGTCTATCAGGCCAATGGCACATGTGGTCTGCCCAGCAAGGGTGACCTCAGAATGCTGGCCAACCTGAGGGCATCTCAGGGATGTCTAACAAGGTCTTGAGACCATTTTTAGAAGTCACAGAGGAACCAACAGGAGGAAGTGCTACTGGCTTCTAGGAGTAGAGAGGACCAAAGACATAAGATGTCCTTGGGGTCAAAAAATGGTCCCATCCCTAATGTCATGGGGGTGTTATAGTTACTTGTATCCTAGAGAACAATTTAGGGACAGACTGATTATTTGGGCTAACCACATCAGAGGTGCCCATCATGATGGGCAGGGTGTGGTTGAGAGAAGGGCTCACATCACAGCAGACAAGATACAGAGTCTGTGAAGGGGCTAAGGCCAGGTCCAGCCCCAAGGACATCACCCCATGGCTTACTTCTTCCATCTAGGCCCAGTCTCCTACCTCTCACCATCATCTAGTCACTACATCAGATTATGAACCCATCAAACCATTGATTCACTGATTAGGTCTAAACCCTCAGGATCCAATGTCTCTGGAAATGTTTTTGTGTAACTTTTCCTGGGAGATGTGAGCAAATGCCCATTTACCCTAAATAGAGCACTGGCAACATACCAAAGAAACTACCAGAGTCTAGCTCAGAAGACCAGTAAGCTTATTGGGGTTATTTAGAGGACTGTATGTGCGGAGACAGTTAAATAGGAGCGTGGTGACTCAAAGGTGGCTGCATTATTGAAAATTCCACTACAGCATGAATGACATCTCAGGTGGCAGCATTCCTGCAGCTCCTACATGACTTGTATTCTAATATCTAAGCCAGTGGGGGAGTCTCCTCTCCCCAGCTACTGTCCTGCTTGTATAACTCTGGTGAAGGGCCTTCTGAGTCCTGTAAATTTTAGGATCTTCCTAAGTCTCATGAGTTTCCTTTACTTTCTGAGTCTTTAAGGAACTCTTGGAAAAGGAATGTTTCAATTGAGAAAACATAGCTATATTATAACCACCTCACAGAGACATCCAAAAGTACGTTCTACCAATAAAAGCATAGACTGAGACATGGTGAGGCCTTGCAGTCAGTTACAAGGAGTTGGGTGCTTGTTTGAGCCCAGGGTCTTTGTAACCAGTCATCATCTCTCTCTGGTGCAGAAAACCTCTTTGTGTCTGACTTTGTAAAAGCTCATTGCTCCTCTCTCTGAGCTGCAGATGGCTATGTGTTCAGACCTGTGGTGCAGGGCAGGACAGAGGGCAAGAGACTCTTTCATATGGGCAAAGCCAAGGAGGCTAAGATAAAATGCCATGGGAAAGGCTTCCCTCCAAGCTTTGCCCAAGGCATGTTCTCTCCTCCCTCCTACCACTTCCTGCTCACCCCCCCCACCCCCAACTCACACACCCAGGACTAGAAATGTCAGCAAAGACATGGGTGTCTGTTGGTTCCTGGCATCAAATACCAGTCAGGGTGCTTCAGGAAGGTAAGAGTCCCATCATAAAGAGTACCCTGCAGCCGGCCAGGAAGGCCATAATTACTAATTAATGAGGGGATTAGTCTCAGTGACAGAAGCTGGTTCTTGGGGTGTGGTGTGATGAAATCTGTTGCGGTCTGCAATGAACAAGACCTGTTTCTACTTTGCTACTCCAAAGGGAAGTAGTCCCCCTTGTTGGTTTAACTCTTCGTTGGTGGTGGTGGTGGTAGTGGTAGTCCTCAAGATTTCAAGACCCAAGAACTCTGGGCCTGGGCTGTGGGGACCTGGGGACAGCATGTGTCCTGTAGTAGCTACTTGACTCATTGTTCTGATAAAACACAACTTAAGGGAGGAAGCGTTTCTCTGGTTCACAGTTTGAGGGCACAGTTCATTGTGGGAAGGCATGGAAGCAGGAACGTGAGGATGGTCATCTTATGTCCATAGTCAGGAAGCAGGGGGATGGACACGGGTGCTCCTCTTGCTCTCTCCTTTCATTCACTTTGGGACTCCAGCCCATGGAATGGTGTCCCCCACATTCAAAGCAAGACTTCCCACCTCTGGTAACCCAATCTAAGCTCCATCCTGGACATGGCCAGTGGTCTGTCTCCTGGTGATTCTAGAACCTATCAAATTGATGGCCAGCATCAGCCATTTCAGGATTCTTTCCAGCCCATCCATCCCCAACACTTGCACTGTGTGGAGGCCACTCCATGTCCTCTCTGCCCTTGCTGGGTCATCCCTGAACTGCACATTCAGAAGCCACAGAGAGGGAGGTAACCAGAAGAAGTAGAGAGTGGAAAAGGAGAAAATGCAGTCTTCTGAGCAAGTAGTGTCAAGCCCTGGCCAAGGCAGAGCGCGGAAGCAGGCCAAACCCTGAAAGAAGAGCCTTAGCTCAGCTTCCTACACCATGGCTGGGTGCTATCTGGTGAGAAGACAGACAGCTGCCATGTCTAGAGATGGTCCCCCACCTGGCAGCTTTCAGGACCTTTGGGAACAAGGCCAGGAGGCCATACCTGCCCTAGAACCCCTCGGGGTTAGAGGAAAAAATGTCACTTCCCAAACACATGAGAACACCAGAGCTTCTTGTCATACATACACATACACGCATACACACACGTGTACTCACACACATACTCACATGCACGTGCATGCACTCTTACACATGCACACACACATACTCACACATAAACATATACACCTGCACACACAAGTACTCACACATATGCACATACGCATGTGCACACACATGTGTGTGCACATTTCATTTTTAGTATAGCACTAAAGTCCCACCCTGTGCATCACACACGCTAAGTATTCTACAACCGGGTCACATCCCAGGCCCTGATCAATTATATTTTTTTTCTTTTAAGAGAAAAAAAAAAAAAAACATACTTGGCTGATTCCTTGGAGATCCTTGACACCTGAACATAAATTTAGGAGGAGGGTGTGCTCCGGTTACACAATGCCAGTTGTTTATCAACAACAGTATGAAGTTACATAATCCTGTGTGTGACTGTGTGTCTTTCCAGCCCAGTCCCCTGGCACAGTGGAGGGTGGAGGGGGAGGAGAGCTGTTTGCTGCTGGGATTTGGCCAACTTAATGCATTTCTTAAATCCCACTTTAAGGGCACTTGGCACTTAACGGGAGTGCATAGCTCAAGGACCCAGTAGCCTTTTCAAAACCTCTCCAAGTTCAAAGTTGCTTAGAGTAAAGGGGAGCAGATGACTGGCAGAGAAGGGGTAGTCAAGACAGTGACAAGATGGCAGTCACATAGCTAAGCGCGTGAGCCTGAGAAGGCTCTGCTTGGCTCTTTGAATTGGGAGCCTGGAGCCTGGCACCTCCTGTCTGTCCCGCCCGTTCCACCTCTCTAGATAGGGCCTGGGAATCACCAGAGGCTGGGTTGCCCCTGGTGACTTTTCATGATGACTTCTGGGGGCCTTGAATGTGGTCATGCAGCTACAGGTCCAGCTGGTGGGAGTGTCAGCTGTGGGAAGCTGGTAGCCCACCATACAAGGTGCTGAGTGCAAGTTCTGAAGTCCAGATTCAGACTGGTTCTGCGGACAGTGAGAGGGGAGGCTGGAGAGCCCAGGAGGGTGTCCTGGGGGACAAGCACTCTGATGCCCACCAGAAAGGTAGAGGAAAGAGAGGCCACCCTGTAGGGCAGGTGGCAAGTGTGGCCCCTGCAGAGGCTCAATCAGGACAGCAGACACTCCTGGAGCCTGACTCCTTCTCTTCCTTCCCTCCCTCCCTCCCTCCCTCCCTTCCTCCTCCTCCTCCTCCTCCTCTTCCCCCTCCTCCTCCTCTTCCTCCTTCTTCTCTGGAAGGGAGGCTTAAAAAACACCCTACTGTGTGCAGGGACCCTGCTAGGTCCTGGGGTGAGAGAAAGAACAGGCTTCTAGCCACTGTAGGAGATGCAGCTGGCCTTGGAGGGTCTGATCAGGGTGCTCCGCAAAACAAAACCAAACCCCACCAACCAACCGGGCAGCATTCTCTCCTGGCGGGCAGGAGTTCAGTTAGCTGACATACACTCCCCTGTGGAGGAGATTGTCTAAAAGCTCACAGCGGGGGGCTACAGTACTTGGGAGATGATGATGGGGGAGGAGGTCTACACAGGAGTGGGCACCTGAAGAGGCTCAGGAGGGGTCCCAGGTGATAGCATTGTGGTTAATCTGTCACCTCCTTAGGAAACAGCAAAGTTAGCTCCGGGCCTTTTTATTTAAGGTGTGGTCTGGGGCACTTTCCCTTCGAGTAAGAATCCTTTCCACCCTCAAAATTTAAAAACCAAAACTCTAAACGGGCTCTGACCCCGGGTAAAAATAAAACTCAGAATCCTTTCTTCCTGTGTTTAAATTTCTACGGAAAATCTGACCCTTGTGGCCGCCGCCCCTGCGCTTATATCTTTAAGGCGGAGCCGGCGCGCGGCCAAGTTCACGGCGCGCGGGCGCCCTCGGGACGGGCCAGGTGGCGGCAGCGCCCGGGAGGTCGCGAGGGAGGAGGGAGCGGCCACGTCCCGTCCGCGCCAGGCCAGCACCGCTTCTCCGTTGCAGACGCCACCGGGGCTGTGGATGGGGAGCGCGAGGCCACCATGAGGGTCCCTGAGAAGTACTCGACGCTCCCGGCGGAGGACCGCAGCGTCCACATCGTGAACATCTGCGCCATCGAGGACCTGGGCTACCTGCCGTCCGAGGGCACGGTGAGTTCGGGTGCGGCCACGGGCGACCTCTCCACAGCGCGTAAGGTTTTGGGGATTCCCACCCACGCACGTGCGGCCCGGGAACGCGCTGCTGCCGGAACCAAGTGCACGCGACCGGCTATACTCTGCGCGTCCTCCCACTCGCGGAACGCAGCGCCAGGGTCCTTGCAGAGCCCGGCCCAGGGTTTGCAGTGTCTCTGAGGTCCCCCTCAGTGCTCTGCCCAGGGTCCCCAGAGTGTCCCTGGGGTATCTGCAGCCTATTGCCAGGGGTCTACAGAGTGTTCTAAGGTTTCTAGTGTCCTCGAAGTCCCCACAGCGCCGGATCTGAGGTTTACCTGAGGTTTACAGGGTGTCCCTAAAATACCCAAAGTGTCCCTAAGATCTTCACAGCACACTGACTGGGGTCCCCAGAGTGTACACAGAGCCCAGATCGGGGTTTGCAGTGTTCCTGGGATCCCAAAATTGTCCCTCGAAGTCTCTGCTGTTCCTGGGATCTCTAGAGTGTCCCAGTGTCCCCACAGTGCCCAGCCCAGCCCGGGGGGGGGGGTTCCCAGTCTCCTGCACATACAGCCCAAGCCTGGATGAGACCCTCCTTTACAGGCCCTTAGCCAGGAGCAGCAGGGTGGGGAGGAGTAGGAGTCAAGGCTAAGGATCAGGTGACCACCAGAGTGAGCGAGACCACTGCGCCTCCACCCGGTGGGGCTTGAGTCCCTATACTCCACCTGCCTGCAGTGCTTAGGTCTCCAGCCCAGCTCAGCTGGCACATGCCACCCAGACTCAACCCAGAGATTGCCTACCTTCCTACCTTGATCTAATCCCTCATATCCCCTCCCAGCGCCTTGGGCACCGGTAGGGGAGCAGGTTGGAGCCAGTCACCTGGTTGGGGAACCCAGTACAGAGGTCCCCCCTCTACCATAGCATTGTCCCTGGGGCCAGACTCGGCAGGTCACAGGGATCCCTGGTGGCACAGTGTGTGTGTGTGTGTGTGTGTGTGTGTGTGTGTGTGTGTGTGTGTGTGTTGGGAGGGGAGGGAGTGGGATTCACTCCTGATGAGTCTGGTTTAAAGAACAAAGTTTCCCATGGCTCCAGTGGGGGCGGGGCACTCCCAGCAGGCACCAAAGACTAAAGAGCTTCTTTTTTTTTTTTCTCTTCCTCCCCCCCCCCCATCCCTCAAGGTCCCTTTCTAGGCTAGTGGGAGCATTACTGTGCAATGCCTGGGGTTCTAGCATGAGACTGGAGTAGAGGGCCCAGCTTGAGGGATTGCCCCAGCCTGTCCTAGCCTGGGGCTGAAAGCCTGAGGGCCTGGGTGAACACACCCAGAAGCTTAATGGAAGCTATGGCTTGGCAGTGCAGGCTCAGGCTGTGGACAGTCTTGGCAGTCCTGGGGTCAGTCTCAGCAGAGGGGCAGGTGGGGTTCTACTGGGTGGTACCAGAGTCCTAGGGAGCCTGGGCCAGGAACAGCTCTTGATGGACAGGAGCCTTCCTGTCAAGTACAGGATAGAAACAACCTTAGGAGCTCAGGGGGACATTTGAATAGAGCTGTGAGTTGGGCTTTACTGGGCCTTGCTGGCCCCTGATGATCTGGGCACCCAGAAAGAGGGAGGGCTCTGCCCCTTCTGGAGCTTAAGGAGATCAGATGGAATGCTCCTCTGTGTCTATGACAGGACCAAAGGACAGATGCCCAGAGTTGGCTAACTGCTTCTTAGCTTGCCTAACTCAAAATAACGAGGACATGGTGTGTGTGTGTGGAGGGGGGGGGGTACTGTTAATACAATTGGGAAAACTGAGGCCCAGAGGGACAGGTGACTCCTAAGTTACCCGTCAGTTGAAAGACAGCTGAGGGAAACCATAGCAAGCCTGCCTGTGAATGGACATGGGGGATTAGGGGAGGAGCTGGGTAGCATCCATGGGACCCAGAGGCCAGAACATGAGGACTCCAGTTAAAGGCACTGGAGAACCGTGGTTGCCAAGGTAATAAAGAGGTGTTATTGTAGAGGTGGCCCCATGGGAGGGGACTTGTGTGAACAGAGTCTGAACGAATGGCCCTGGGCACTGGCATTGCCATCCAGAGACCTGTAACATGCTCACACCTAGCAGCCACCAGTGGCCCCTAAAGTCATTGAGTTCTTGATCTCAAAGTCTTCACAGTCCAGAAACACGTGGGTGAGCCGAGGAGGGCGGTGGCCCTTCTTGTGCACATAGCTTTTCCCAGATGCTTATACAGTGTTGCAGGTCAGGAGGGCTGTGGCTCTGGGTCCCTTACAGGTCACACTCAGGGGTCATGCTTCAACTATAACTGAAACCTGAGGTTCTGAGCGTCCCCACACACTCCTGCCACCTCCGTTAGTCATTGCAGAGGAAGCCCAATGCTCTTGAAAGCCAGAGGGTGTGAGCCACACCTTCCTTCCCTAGAGGAACAGCCTTAGAAAAAACCCTTTAGCCCAGACTGCAGCTCCCAGGCAGTCCTCCTTACCAACTCCATTTCAAGGGAAAGGGGGCAGATGGCTCTGTTGGCTCAGTCAAGGGGTTAGAGCATCTGGGAAGGCAGAGGCCAGGTGAACGGGACTGGTTTCCTTCATTTTCTCTGTGCTGAGGCCAGGTGAATGGGATTTAATTTTCTCTGTGCTGATCTTTGAGTGCTTCAGTCTTTAACCCAAGTTCTCTATAGCCTGGGATACCCACACCCTGAAATACCTGCTGTGTGAGTGTCAGCCTGCCTGCTGGGACAAGGGCATAGGCTTATCCACCATCAGAGACTTCTGTTTATAGATTCCTGGACAAGCCCAGTGATCGGAAATGGATAGCTTGTGCTTATGAGTCTCACACACACACACACACACACACACACACACACACACACACACACACACACACATCTGGAATAAAAATGAAGTTTTACATTGACGTTTCCCCGGAGTTGGACATGGTGGCTTCAGGTTGCAATTCCAGAACTGCAGAATCTGAGGCAGGAGACTTGTTGGGAGTTGGAGACCAGCCTGGGCTACAGAGTGAAGCCCTATCTCAAAATCAACCACAAGGCTCTGATGCTCCTTACCAGTCTGGAAACCAAGTCTCCTGACCAGAAGCAAGATCTCGGGCCTCTAATTTTATCTTTCTTGTTTTAAAAGAAATTCCGAGATTTTTAGATTCCTTCAGAAGCATCAGTATTTTGTCACAGGCTATTTGAATTCAGCCTGTGCTCCAGGAACAGAGGCAGATAAAGCACATGTCGGGTCCCAGCACATTTAGGGTGTGAACATGGGGCCCTGCCAATGCCTCCTGCTCTGCCCAGCTGCTGGCACCTTCCTTGTTTGTAGTGCTGGGACAGGATCTGCTGTCCATCTTTCTCTAAAAACTTCCCGGGGGAAGTTCTTTCCGGGAGCACTTACCCCAAACACCCAGGAGAAACCATCCGCACATTCAACCCCTGCAAGGGTCCTCCCACTCTCTGTGGCCACAGCACATAGTGGTACCTAGACACAAGCTTCTGTTGTTCATTTGTACATGAACACACACACACACACACACACACACACACAAATGCACACCCATCCCACAATCTTCAGAGATCACTAAGAAACACGAAGGTGCCCCTTTTCTTAACCAGAGAAAGAGAACATTTAGAGGTTACCCACAAAGCCCGATCCACATCCTTTCTGCTGCAGTTTTCATAGTGGCCTCTTTGTCCTGCTTTGTCCAGCAAAGGGACATGCAGAGTCACCTGGTACCTCTGTACCTTTTGTGGAACTTACCATGTCTTCCTCTGTGTCTCCCAGGCCCACCTCAAAACAGCTTCACAGACCCTGGGGGTTCCAGGCAGGGAGCCCGTATTGCCTGCCTAGAAGTTGCTACCACTAACACTGAAGAAAGATGGCTTTTCCTCACTTTATAAAGCCAATGCCTACATAGATGACAGACAGTTTTCCCAGTATAACAGGACAAATTACCCAGGCCCAGGCCCCCAGGAATGGTCACGCGGTGCTGGTGCCACATCCTGCTACTTACTCCCACTGGTCAGTTCTAAAATCTAAACGTGACTCACTGCCACCTTTCTCTTATAGTTCCATCTGACAGTAAGGTCCTTTTCCTTGTCCCACCTGCATGTGTGCATGTGTGGTGTATATGGTGTATGTGTATGTGTGTGTGGTATATGTGGTCTGTATGTATGTGTATGCATGTGTAGTATATGTGGTGTATGTGTTGTGTGTATGTGTATGCATGTGTGGTGTATGTGGTATGTATATATATGTATATGTACGTGTAGTATATGTGGTGTGTGTATGTATGTGTGCATTTGCGGTGTATGTGATGTGTGTATATATGTGGAATATATATATGTGTGTGTGTGCATTTGTGGTATATGTGGTGTGTGTGTGTGTGTGTGTGTGTGTGTGTGTGTGTGTGTGTGTGTAGTCCCAGAGGGTGGTATTGGGTGACTTCTCTCACTCCCCACTTTACGTTTTGAGACAGTCTCTCATTGAACCTGGAGCTTGCCACTTCCTCTAGACTGTCTGACCAGCGAGCCTGCCCCTGCTTCCCCAGTACAGTGACTCTGTGCATGCTGCACCCAGATTTTTCCATGAGTGCTGAGGATCCAAACCCAGGTCCTCCTTCTTGTCCTTTCTCTTTCTTCAGGCCCCAAGCACCTGGTGAGAGTGAGCCTCCCTGAGGACTGCCAGGGAAGTCCTATTACGTGAGGGAGGGCTTGCTGACATGTGTCTCAGGGAGGTGGAGCCATGTCCTAGGAGCAGTCCACCAAACCATGGCTGAGCGGCTCTCTGAGCACAGGCAAGATGAAACCCACTTTGGTCCCCTGTGCTTTCCCTAGGACAGGCAGACCCCTGCGGGAAAGGCCATGTACACAGGAGGCAATTGCTCAAGTTGAATCTGATCCCTGCCTCACCTTGCAGACTCCTTGGTGGCTCCCTGGGGTCATTTCCCTGTGTGTCTCACAGGAAGGCTCTGTCCTTTTCGCTAAGTCTTGGCTGTCCATCTTCTTCAATGGTAGCCATTGTTCTGACTCTGGGTGTCGGTGTGTCAGGGCAGTCCTCAGTCTAGCCTCAGGGGCTCGTGCGGAGGAGAGTGAGAACTTCTTGGAAAGGTGGTCCACGGGAGACTAGCATGGCACCTTGGATCCTAGACAAAGAGGCCAGGAAACCAGTTTGAAGAGACTAAAGAAAGACGAAGAGAAGGAGGGGGGTGCAGAAGAGAGGACAGACAGTGTGCACAGTAGGGCAGAAAGCAGGTAGGAGGGACAAGGCGGAGGGGAGGCAAGGTCCCAGCTTCAGGAATTACCAGGACCTCTGGCCAGCCTAATAGGGTTGCAGGACTGTTTGGAAATGAGACTGAGACCTCTGGAGCAATCAGGATGCCAGCCAAAGCAGGTGTGTGCTCATCGCCCATTAGTATATGCCTATCTTAGCTCAGCATGACCACACTGCCTAGCGGTGGCACAGGGGATCCTTGTCTTCCAGGGCCCCCTGTTGGGGCCTGGTTCATCTTCCCCTTTAAGACTCCTCTAGCAGCCATCACCCAGTGACTTTGCACTTCTCTGCCCTTCCTGGGATTCTGAGAAGGACCTGCCCTTAGCCCCCAGGATGAAGCCTGGCTGACAGTAATGCCCCTCAGGCACCTGGCCCATCCAGAACCCTAATCAACCTGACTAATCCTCCTGGCAGGAGGCGGCCCTACTGACCTTCCAGCCTCACAGTGTTCCCAGGCTTGAACCTGGCCCAGCCAACTTCAGGGCCTGCAAGAAACCACTGAGACCTCTCTGACAGCCTCTGCTTACCAAACTGCCTGGTGGCTCAGTGACTTCATGGCAGAATGGAGGCATGCTCCTGGTTATGTTCCTCAGTACTAAGCCAGAGCTGGAATCCTAAGGTTGTGGGTGGGGATTTGGTACCCAGGGCATCGAGCTAGACACCTATGGCCTACCATGTGCCAGTCTCAGTTTCTTCCAGGCTAAGTGGACCTAGCAAGTGTTCCCTCCTTGTGTGGGACACTTGAAGACAGGGTGTCCCATTCTTAGAAAGTGTGTCAACATTTCTGTGAAGGACAAAAATGCCTTGGGTGTGTGGACAGGATCCAAAACTAGGCCCAGGCCCAGACCTGCCCCAGACATGGGTCCTCTGTCCCTCTACAGAGAGACACATACTTGCCTTAATGGCTGAGAACAGATGTTCATATTCCCATAAATTTAGCTCTTTACTGGGCCAGAGTGCCACTCCTGTTGTGACACTCCAGAGTTTCACACCTCTGGTCTGGGGCTGTGGCTTAGTGGGTAAGCATGCATGAAACTGAGTTCTAGTCCCTGTTCTGCATAAAACAGGCTGAGGGTACACATGCCCCAACTGCAGCACCAAGAAGGCAGAGACAGGAAAATCTGAAGTTTAAGGTCATCCTTGGCTACATAACAAGTTCCAGGCCAGCCTGGTCTACAGGAGACCTTGCCTCAAAAGAACCAAATAAAATAAAACAAAACAAAGCAAAGCAAACCAAAGCCAAACCCAGCCGTCCTGAGTCTTCCTAGGGCCACACAAGTACAGGGATGTCTCTGGCCTATAGGCATCCAGATGGTATCACTCAAAGAGAACAGGGAAGAACCCCCTTAGGGGCACTTCGAGTGAATTATCCACTGTCCAGGGCCCTGTGGAGCTCACCAGGATGGATGAAACCCCAGTTACCATGGAGGAAGTAGGTAGAGCCCTTCCAGTCTCTTGCAGCTATGGGTGCTTAGTTGGACCACAGACCCTACTGTCTCTAGGAGATGTAGTCCTGAAATAAGGATGCTGGTCATGACTCCCCGCCACACTGCTCAAGAGCCCCTCTCCCCTCCTTCCACTGCTCTGGACCAGATGCAGCTCCACTCTGCCTCCCCTCTCCTTTGTCACCTTCATAGCCCACTGTGCCTCCGAGGATGGTGTTGTTCTGCTACTTCTGAGGAAATACATGGCCCTTCAGAGTCACCTATGAAGTAGGGGACATCTTGAGGGTTCTGGGTGGCCACACTGGGGGAGGTGGGCAGTGGCTTCCTGGCTGCTGGTATGTTAAGGTCAGGCCCCTGGGTATTGGTGGAGCTTGAGCCTCTGGCATGGGCAGGATACGATAAAGCAGCTTAGGGGACCAAGGTGATATGGAGGAAGTAGAGAATCCTGTGACTGGGGCTGTAGTGACAGCTGTCCAGAGAAGAGAGCAGAACCTGGCTGGCTAATACTGGGAAAGATATGTCTTCCAGTACCATGCAGGGGAAACTGAGGCTGCACCCTGTGTGGAGGAAAGGGTTGGATCCCTGCCTGGCTTAGGATCTTTCAGAATGGGAAGGGTTCCAGGAAGAGGTACCCTAGCTGTGGTGCCGAAAGGGACATGTAGACAGCTGTAGTTGCCGGCCACTGTGTTGGGCCTCACATGGCACCAGGAAGATGTAGCTGGCGATGTCCTCCCCACCGCTATGCTCAGGACCAAGAGCTGGCCCAGGGGAATGGGTGGTGCCTCTGCAGGGCTGCTAAACTCTGAGAAAGAAACTGCTGGAGTCAGGTGTTCGGGCTGGGCTGAAGCCAGCTCTGGAGACAGGTGGCAGTTCCTCAGCCCATGTCCCAGTCTGGATCATGCCTGGGTCTCAGGCCTCATCCCTCCATGCCAGAGTCCAACCCGGGGATTGGGTTTCTGAGGATCCTGGCTATGTAAACGAGGGCCTCACACTTCGGAGCCCTGATCATCCAACTGGCTCATGGCCCTGAAGGCACCACCATGCTGCCTGGATGCTGGCTGCCAGAGGGAGACAATGCCTGCAGAGAGCTGAATGCAGTTCTGCCCTGCCTCAGGCTCTGCCCTGTGCACATGGACCACCTCCTTCCTAGGGCTTCCGTTTCAGGGATTTTACAGCAGATTTTTGCCAGGAGTCAGACAGGACCTTCCCATCCAAAGATCGGGAGGCCCTGTTGGTAACCAGGCACAGCTTGGAGACAAGGGCCTCCTTCTAGAATGTGGACCCCAAACAGGCCAGTCACCATGTCTTCTACATACTTCAGTCCGTGGGACTGGGTCTGGCTCACAGTGGGCATCTATGGGGTGGTTGTCCCTCGGTATGGCACAGTAGTGGTTCCAGATCCCTCAGATACTGAAACCCACAGATGCTCAGGTCTCATATGCTATGGTACAGTAGGGCTAGGGGTGGCTTGCCCCTACACAAGCATGAGTACCTGAGCTTGGATTCCCAGCATCTACATTTAAAAGCTGGGCATGAGGATGAACGTACTTACAATTCCCATGCTATGGAGGTACAGGCAAGAGGGGTACTGGGCTCACGGGCCAACCAGTCTAATGGGAGAGATCCAGGTTCAGTGGAAGACCCTGTCTCAAAAAACAAGGAAGATGGGCTGGAGAGATGGCTCAGTGGTTAAAAGACCTGTGGGCTCTGTGCCCAGCATTCAGGTGAAGGATCACAACCCTCTGTAACCCAGTTTCAGGGGATCCAGTGCCCTCTTCTGGCTTCCACAGACACTACATGCTCATGGTACACATACATACCTTCAGGCAAGCACTCACACACATAAAAATGAACCTTAAAAAGATAAATGAAAGCTGGGCGTGGTGGCGCACGCCTTTAATCCCAGCACTTAAGAGGTAGAAATTGCAGCACTTGGGAGGCAGAGGCAGGTGGATTTCTGAGTTCGAGGCCAGCCTGGTCTACAGAGTGAGTTCCAGGACAGCCAAGGCTACACAGAGAAACCCTGTCTCGAAAAACCAAAAAAAAAAAAAAAAAAAAAAAAAAAAAAAAAAAAAAAAGATAATTGAAACCAAGGGAGACTCTTGTCGACTTACAACTTCTGCCCACATGTGCAAGTACAGGGACGTATGCGCGCACACACAGGAAAAGGAAAAAAAATAAGTAATCTGCTGTGTGTTTGCATTAAACACACCGGTCAGTGAGGAGGAAGTGGATGCAGGCATGAATAAACGTGTTGTATCAGAGATTATATCTGTCTCCAACAAGTGGGACTATGAACCCTGGCATGTTTGCTGAGTGACCAGGAACTTGGATGAGTACGATACCCACCTGGAAGCACATTACCAGGAGACCCCTGGAGAACCACTCCAGACTGAACACATCTCTCTTTCTCGCCTCACAGTTGCTGAACTCTCTGTCCGTGGACCCAGACGCCGAATGCAAGTATGGCCTATACTTCAGGGATGGCAAACGGAAGGTGGACTACATCTTGGTGTACCATCACAAGAGAGCCTCTGGGAGCAGGACTCTGGCCAGGAGGGGACTACAAAATGACATGGTCCTGGGGACCCGCAGCGTCAGGCAGGACCAGCCCCTTCCCGGGAAGGGGAGCCCTGTGGATGCGGGCTCACAGGAAGTCCCCATGGATTACCACGAAGATGACAAACGCTTCAGACGGGAGGAGTACGAGGGTAACCTGTTAGAGGCAGGCCTGGAGCTGGAGAACGACGAGGATGTGAGTGTGGCTTCACGTTGTCTGGGGACGACAGGTGGACATGGGCTGGGCAGGTCTGTTTGCAGAAGGTGGGGTGGGGGCAGGGGGTGGGGAGAGGGCAGGTCACCTTTAGCTCCGCTCTTGCGGCCATAGTGGGCTAGAAATGGTTTCTAAACAGTTCTGGGAAGTCCCAAGCCAGCCTCCTCCTCTAGCAACCTCATCTGCCTGGGGCAGAGCCGAGCCAGTGACTGTGACCTTGAGGTCAGACCATTTCCTGCCTCAGCTCAGTGCCCTGCATGGGAAGATTTGCTGGGTCAGAGGTGCAGAGTGTGGAGCCGTTCTGGGAGGTTTCTCCTGGACATCCTCAGCCTTCTCTGAGCCTCAGTTTCTCAACCTGCAAAGAAGAGATTGGATTGGTCTGTAGAATCTTGGGGTCTCTGCTTTGAGACCCACATCTCTGTAACATTGCGTTCAGGAAGTCTAGAAGTTTTGCTAGGGTTGTGGGAAGAACAAAGGACCCACTGTCTCCAGCAGCTGCAGAGAGTGGCTCAAATCATTGCAGCGTTTAACCACTCAGACAACTGCTGCGTGCTTCCTGGTTGACATCTTACCCTCTCACTGGACAAGAGGTTGTGGGGAAAGGCCCCTGCTCCGTAAGTGAAATGGGCAAGTGTAATCCCTGTAATCAGACTAGCAGGAGGATTGAGAGTTCAAATCCAGCCTGGGCTACATAGCAAGAAACTGTTTAAAAATGAAAAGGAAGGGCTGGAAAGATGGCTCTGTGACTAAGGAACTTGCCTTGCAAGCTCGAGGACCTGAACTTGGTCCCCAGGACCCGTGTAAAAAACCAGGCTTGGTGGACACACTTGTAATCCCAGATCTGAGGATGGACATTACCTGAGGAATGACAGTTGAATTTGTCCTCTGACCTACACACACACATGTGCACGTGCACCTGCACACACCCACTGAGATTGTTGCCCAGTGTAACTCAGTCTTGGGGTATCGTCCACCTTCTTGGGTCAGCTTCCCTTTGCAGATCCTCTCTGCTTTTTCCTGTGGCAATTCCTGGGGTGCATGAGGAAGTGGAGGGGTCGGGCAGCAAAGGTTTGAGGCTGGCAAGGACTCAGAGGTCCTCGACTCTAAGGTTGGCAGCTAGAACCTGGCTATCAAAGATTCTCTGTGACCTCTGTCACTTTGAGCAGGGCTGTGTCAGGCTTTCTCCTTGTCCACTCAGGCCACCAGGGGCTTTTGGAACACACTGCTGCCATGCAGAGTTTATTGTGCATGTCATTTTATTCCTGGAGGAAGGATAGGGTCTTTCAAAAGCTCGGGGTCTGCCTCCAGCTGAGACATCCAGTGCCCACTGTGAACCCCATAGCTGTGTATCTTGTGTGTTCCTCTTGATATCTGTGAAGTTCTTTCCTGGAGCAATTTGAAACTCCCAGGTGTGGGACCTCTGACATGGGTGACTCAGACTGACTTGTCAGACCCCAACTTCTGAACAGAAGGCTTTGGATTCCCCATCTGGAGAATAGCGATAGCAAAAACCTTCACTCAGTGATGTGCGAGGAACACATCGTTGTTGGCTGTGTACTGTATGTCCAAGTCAGGCATGAGGGTGCACACCTAAGCTTCAACACCAGAGAGAGGATGGGATATAATGAGGAAGCTGAGGGCAGCCTGGGCTAAAGCAAAACAAATAAAAGCAAAGAAGAGAGGGAGGGAAGTAGGAGGGAAGAAAGGGGTTTTAGAATGTGATGGCTTCTCTCCTCTTTGTAATGGAAAGCAAACACAAGGGGGGAGGGGGTTGCTGACTTTTATATAGAAGACCTAGTTTTGTCCCTAAATGACCCCAATTTCACAGACAATTTGGCTCTAGAGCTGAATAAGTCTTTGCAGCCGTTGGTTTGACCCTTTTGAGAAACAAAATATGAGGTGCTGGAGAGCTGTCTCAGACGGTCAAGAGCACTGGCTGCTCTCGCACAGGACTTAGGTTCAGTTTCTAGCGTCCACATGGCAGCTCACAACCATCTGTACCTCCGGTTTCAAGGGACCTGATGCCCTCTTCTGGCCTTCACAGGCTCCTGCACACACATGGTGCACAGACACTCACTCACACAGGCAAATACACACATTAAAAAAAAAGTGAAAAAGTAAAAAATGAAATGCGGGACTGGGTGGAGCTCAGCTGTAGAGAACTTGTCTGGTATGCCTGAAAGCAACACTCAGTCCCCAGCACAAAAAGAAAAGGGGGGGGGCGTGAGACCATGACGAGACCAAGTATGTGAGAGTCTAAGTTTTCTGTCATGTGTGTATATGTGCATGTATGTATGTATGTATGTATGTATGTGCGTGTATGTGTACTTATGTGTGTGCATGTGCACATGCATGTGTATGTATGTGTGTGCTTGTGCATGTGTGTGTGTATGCATGTGTGTGCACGTGTGTGCCGAGGACAGCCTCAGGTGTTGGTTCAGTTTGAGGCAGAGCTTCTTTGATGCTCGCCACTGTCCTGCATAGCTCAGGCCATCTTGTCTCTCTGCTCTTGTCTTGCTGTAAGAGTGCCAGGACTAGAGATGCATGGCACTGTGCCCACCTTTACATGTGTTCAGAGGATTTGAACTCGGGTCTTCAAACTCACACACCAAGGGCTGAACTATCTCCCAGCCACCCAACCCCTCCCCTCCATTTTTGAGAAGAGGGCTTCTCTCTCTGGGCTTGGACTTGCCATTATAGCTAGACTGGCAAACCAGCAAAGCCCCAGGACCCACAGGTCTCTGCCTGTCAGTGCCAGGGTTACAGGTGCACGCCACCACACCCAGTTTCTGTGAACAGAGCCTGAGTCCTTCCAGGTTCCAGTTCAAGCTTCCTAGGCAACAATACTGAGTGGTCTCCCTGCAGAGCCCTAAAGTCATTCATTCCCTGGTCCCAGCATCCTGCTGGAAGCTGCAAGACTACAGGGCTGGCAGGGCCACAGTTAGCAGCTGCTCTCTGTCCTCCCGGGTGGAGCAGAAGTTGGGTCTGGATGGGCTGTTTGGGCACAGAGGTATGAGTGGCCTCTGGCTGCTGAGATTATCAGACAGGGCCAGCTCAGCAAGGTCAGGCCTGTTTGGGGGTGAAGAGCTAATGAGCCTTCCGGGGTGTGCTCAGGTTACAGGGAGTCTGAGGGCTGGCAGTTTGTAATGAGAAAGCCTAGACCAGGATCCCCCAATGTCTTCTGTGGGTAGGTCATTTCCAGATCCCAGTAAGTACCCCAATACTCCATGCCCTCCCACACCCTATACGTGTGACATCGGAGGTGGTCTCCCAACCTGAGCGCCATGGCATCTGACCTTTAACGGCATCCCTGGGCTCTGCTGGGCTGATGGTAACTCTCAAGTTCTGAAAACTAAAACTGTCTGCCACTGTGATGTTGCTGAGCGTGCTTGGCACCCTAAATTACCACCAGCCAGGAGGCCTCTGTTTCCAAGGCTGGAAGGGAAGGTGAATAATGACCTTGAAGGAGATGAGGTGTCCTGTGCTTGATATTAGCCTCGTGAGCTGGCCATGAGGCAGCATTGCAAACATCTCCATCTTCCTACAGGCAGCTGAAGAGTGGGTATATACTACACTGTTTGTGATGTTACCAAAGTTGGGGTCACAGTCTGTTCCCAGAAAGATGACCACATTAGATATGACCACATTAGATTAGATATTAGATAAATCTCCCCCCCCCCCGTGTGTGTGTGTGTGTGTGTGTGTATAAACGGGAGGTAGATATCTAACCCAGGCTGTTCTAGAACTGGCTATGTAGAGCAGGCTGGTTTCAAACTCTCAGAGAGCCTCCTGTCTCCTGCCTCTGCCTCCTCATGCTGGGATTAAAGACATAATGCTAACACTCTGGAGATGGATTTTTCTGCTTTTTGCTATTAGGTTGACCGTTTCAAGAGTGTGGGTTGGCAGAATTTGACTAGGAGCAGTGGCCTGGGATCCCCATGCAGACCAGAGCCTCTTTGTGCTGGCTTTCTCACTGAGGCCAACTTACTATCCCAAGGTGTTCAGAATGACATGTGGCCTGTGGCATTGCTACCGTGCAGGGGAGCAGCTCTTAGGTGAACTGCATTTCTGGAAGCCACAGGTTGGAAATCAGGATGTGGGTAGAGCTGTATTCTGGCCTCTTCTGATGTAGCCCATATGTCCCCTCCTTGGCTTCATAGTCTCTTTGTTTAGGGCCCACCCTACCCCATTTCAACTTTATCGAAGCCTGCTTACATCTGCAAAGACCCTCTCTCCAAATCAGGGCATACCCACAAGTCTTGGGAGCGGCATTCGAGCAACTGTTGAGGGAATGCAGCCCATTAAACCCACCTTGTGAACAAAGCTCTCTGTTCTCAAGTGGGGACAAGGCAGGGTGGCAAGAGGGCTTCAGCGTTTGTGGTAGAGAAGCGGGGCTCATGTCTGGCACAAGGTGGGCTGGCAGCCTAGCATAGGAACAGGTCTGCCTTGGCTGGGCTGACCTGCCTTCTCATGGGGCCACAATGCACCCTGCAGACCCTTGTGCAAACACAGGTTTTGAATCAGTAGTCCCAGGACTCTAGACTATCCCTTGAGCAATGAAGGAGGGTACTTGTCTCCCTGGATACTTTCCCAGGAAAGGGTTCCCAACATCCAGGAATGCCCCTACCCACTGCTCAGTCCCCAGAGGTGGCCCCAGTATAACTGTGGAACTTGTAGAGTCACAGCACCTCCACCCCATCCTCCCCACCCGGAGAAATCCAAGATGCCTTAGAGAGAGAGCCCAGGGTGGGATGCTTTGCCCCATGGGAGTCTCTCACCACTTGCTGCCCTTGAGGGGTCAGGAAGCCCTAGATGAACAGCATGGGAGGGAATGGCAAGAGGTCTTGTCATGAGGCAGAGGTCTTAAGACCCTTTCTCTCGCCCCCCACACACCATCTGTATCTTCTTTCTTTCTCTCACCTCCTGCCTGTCCCGTTTTCTTTTTCTCTTTCTTCTGTCTTTGTTCCTTCCTAGCTCCCTCTTTGGTTGCACTTCTCTCTGCCTCCCTCTCTCCCTCCCCATCCCTTCTCTCCCTCTTCCTCCTCCCCCTCTCTCCCCTTCCTTGTTTCTCTCTCTCTCTCTCTCTCTCTCTCTCTCTCTCTCTCTCTCTCTCACACACACACACACACACACCTCTCCCCACGGGATCAGCTTCCAGGGTTCCCATTAAAGAGACAAGAGAAATTTGTGACCAGTGTGTTTTCCTCCAAGAAAATCCATTAGCATTTTTGAAGCAGAGCCTTAAAGCCTGCTAGGCATTATTTATGTCTTCGGGGTCATTGCTAAGAACACCACAGTCTTAAGCCCTGGCTCTGTCTACTGGGGGTGGCCGGGGCCCTCATAGCCCTGACACTGCACTTGACCCTGGCTTTGGCAGATTCCCCCAAGTCAGTGGACACAGAACCCCACCAGTGCCTGTTTGATCTCATGCCGCTGCGCTGAATTCATGCCAAGCTGGGGTGGGGAAAGGACACAGAGCCTGCGGGAGACACAGCTTCTGAAGTGGGGGGGCTGTCACTCTATGGGTGCTATAGTCATGCTGGGGCCACCTCTAAGGAGCGAGCAATGCACAGGAGCATTCTGGGTATTGGAAGCCCTTCATGGGGGAGGCATCCAGGGATTCCCTTCAGGTGCCTCCGTGCAGATGCCAAATGAGAACTCTTGTCCCTGAGGAGAAGAATAGAGAAAGGTCTCCTTGCCTGTGACCACTCCCTCCTACCCTCTGCAAGTTGACTGGGGAAGTTGGAGGGCAGGGTGGCCATGGTCCCTGGGCATGGTTAGGGGCAGGAGCACCCATTACTGCCATCTCCACTGTTTGCAGGCAGTTCTAGAGCTCAGTGATGTGCGGGGATGATGGAGGCTCGCAGCCCCGGGCTCTTTCATGAGATGAGGCCGTTGACCCTGGACTTAAGGGGTCTCGTGTCTCCTACTATCCCTTCATAGGCCTGGAAGCAAGCAGCCTCCAGCCTACCCCTGTGGGTTTCCTGGCAAAGTGTAGGAACATAAGCTCAATCAACTCACCTCTTACCCTATCCCTGGGCTCCAGGCTGTAGACCCCTGGCTTTGAGTGGCTCACTCTAATGTGTGCAGCACTCCCCCACCATCTCTTCCCAGGGAGAACTGGCCCCTCAATGCTGTGATGCTGAGGTTCAGGCTGGATAGAGCCCTAACCATCCCCCTTGTTCTTTGACACAAGGTTTCTGGTTGGCTCACTGATATTAGGCTAGCCTGGCTGATCAGCCCCCAGGGATTCTTTTGCCTCTGCTCCCCCAGCAGTGGGATTACAAGGGGTCAAGCTACCGTGATCCACAATATGGGTTCCAAGGATCAAACTCAGGACCTCCAGCATGCTTGCAAGCACTTCCCTGACTGAGTCTCTCCAGCCCTTTCCACCTGACTATACAGCTCACCCTAGGCTAGTGGAAGCAGATAGGTGGCTTCAGGTAATCCCAGTCCCATGTGGCTGCCCTCTGAGGCCCTCTCTGTGGCCAGGCCTGCAGGAGTCTGCCTGGAACCCTGCTGGCAGCTGTTAGTTGGAAAGCTTGAGGTAGGCCACAGCCCAGAAGTACCCCATGGAAGTAAGCAAATGTCCCCAAGCCCTTTCAGATACCTCCAGCCCACACCCGCCCTCTAATCCCGCTTTCTTCGGGGTTCTCTGTTTGCCAACACCATGTCAAAATTCTAGTTCTCAGTATGAATCTTTTAATTTCTAGACGTTCTGTTTGGTTCTTCCCCAAGTTGGCTGTGTCACTTTTTAATAGCTTCCTGTCCTTTCCAGGCCTTCCTGTCTTGAAGTTTATGTCTGTAATTGAGGTGAGCAGGGCTGACCTGTCTGTCATCCATCTAATGAGCTCATGCTCCCCAGCCAAGAGCACTGGCTTCTGTCTCTGTCACTTGCTGATTCTCCCTGGCCCTGAGTTGTTTAAACCCAGTGAGCGCAGCTGGTTTTGTGCCCACCCAGGACCTCCTGAAACCCTGTAGTGTTCCCAGAGCTTGGGCTGACTGCCCCAAGGCCACAGTGACAGCTGAAGCCATCACACCTTCGTGGGTGTCCTTACTCCTCGTGAGTCCTCCTTGTCTCTCCCTCAGTTTCCTTCTCCATGCGCCTCGGGGTAACTCAGAGGAGCAGACATGCTCACAGGAGCATGGGGTGTTCCATGGTGTCTGCCCATTCCTGGGGTTTAAATCCTCCTGTACCCTCAAGCTCTCTATCAACCACCAACCTACTGCCCTGGGGTCAGAAGAAGACCACTGTTCCTTTGTGGAGCTCATGAAAGGGAACCTAGTCCTTGTGGGAGGGTATCTAGCCTGTTCCTTCTCACCAAGCCATTGAAGCCAGTTCAAGCCAGGCCTGGTGACCACCACAAGGTGGATGTCACCACCTCCTGAAGACACGGTTCTAGTGTCCTCTCTGGGTTTGCATTGGCTGCCACAGCACGGCTTGTGGCTCTGTGTCCTGGTTCCAGCTTTGCAGAATCTTGAAGACAGTGCATTGATTTTTTTTTTCACCCTAACTGTAGCCAGCATTTTTTTTTTTTTTTTTTTTTTTTTTTTGGTTTTCACGGAAGGTTGCCCCAGGGGGATGGCTCCACCTTCAATGGCAGCAGAGGTATGGCTAGATCTACATCTAGCTGACATCTCTGTCTGTCATCTGGAAGGCCTCAGGCCCAGGACTAGAGAAAAGCAGATCCAGGGCCTGTCCCTGCCATATTTTGACAAAGGACAACGGAGCCCAGTCCATGGTTCCCCAGTGCCCAAAATCTGAGGAGAGCATCAAGAGGGCAGCCATAAGGGTAGATAGGCACCCCTACTCCCAAACCTACGCTTGCCGTGGACTCCAAGGCTCCCTCACACTGCGAGCATGCCAGTTAGCGTGCAAGGCTTCCCCACCCAGGCCCCACACTAGTGACAACATATCCCAACCCCATGGGCCATGCCTCACCCTCTGGGAGCTGTGTGGGTGGAGGAGCAGTGTGAGCACGACAAGGGAGCACCAGACTGAGTTCCCATGCCACACCTGCTGCTCAAACATCTGGATCAAGTGTCTACAGACCTTTCCATCCCCTCATCACCCACAGGGGTACACTGAGGCAGACCAGGAGGTCTGAGAGAGAGAGTGAGAACGGGGCCAGATGCCGGGCCTGTCCCCACTTGGTCTATAGTACTAAAGAGAGGCCCCTCCCATTCCTCTATCACTTACTCATTGAATACTCTGTGCCATGTGCAGGCAGTCATCCTAGGGGCACATGGAAGCAGAGCTGTCTGTCTCAAGCTCACATCTGTGCAGGCAGCCATTGCCAGTGGGCAAGGCAGGTGGGAATCAAGGCGTCAGGTGAGTGGTAGGTGTAGGTTGCCATTATTACCCTGAGTAACTGGTACGCAGGCCTCCAGGCACGAGGATGAGGTGGTGACTTGGTGCCCTCAGTCACGTGAACCCTTCATGGAACCTCCTACCCCTGTCCTTTTCTTTCTTCCTCCTCCTCCTCCTCTTCTTCCTCCCTCTTCCTCCTCCTCCTCTTCTTCCTCTTCTTCCTCCTCCTCCTCTTCCTCTTCTCCTTCCTCCTCCTCCTCCTCTTCTTCCTCCCTCTTCCTCCTCCTCCTCTTCTTCCTCTTCTTCCTCCTCCTCCTCTTCCTCTTCTCCTTCCTCTTCCTCCTCCTCTTTTCCTTCCTCTTCTTTGTCCTCCTCCTCTTCCTCTTCTTCCTCCTTCTTTTATTTAGTTTTTTTGTTTTGTTTTGTTTTTGTTGTTTTTGTTTTTGTTTTTTGAGATGGAATCTCATGGCTAGCTTTGACCCTGCTATGTTGGTAAAGCTGGCTTTGAATGCCTGACTCTCCTGCCTGTCTGGGGTTATGGACTTGGGTCACCTGCCTGCTCAAAGTTCTAGTTTAGTTTTCTTTCTGTGTTTGTTTGTTGTTGAGATAGTCTCACAATGTAGCCCAGGGTGACCTAGAAGTCAGTATGTAGTCCAGGCTAGCACCACAGGACACCTCTTGAACCCTGCTTTAATCTCTCAAGTGGTAGGATTGCAGGAATGAGCCACCATACCTGCCTTCTTCTGTAAAGATGGTTCTAGAACCATCTCTAGTGAATTCAAAGCTCTTTCATTTGGAGCTCAGGCCTGTAATTCCTCAGCTGAGTTCTAATTGAATTGACCTTACCTCTCCTCTGGATGGAGGCTTCTTTGGGACCTGTCCCTTCACAGGTCCCTGTGGCTTAGCTAGGCTGTGCCCTCCCTGCCTTATGCCCATAAGTTTGTGGTTTCAAATGTAGTAGTTCAGGATTTAGGAGTAGGGATAGAACTCAGTCCTTTGCAGCCTTTGGCTGTGGCTGAAGGGACCTGGCCATGCCCCAGGCTCCTCCTACTGTGGGAGTGCTGTGGTCAGGCAGGGTACTACGTTTTTTAAACATCTTAGTGTATTTTTGCTAAATGGGTCCCACGACCCCATTCACCAACCAGATGTTTCCTTGGGAGAGACCCGAGTGCTCACGTCAGCAGGGCCCACTTTCCCAGGGATGCTGGGCCTGCAAAGAATATTTTGGGTCTTTGCGTGCGGGCAAACACTACACAGAGATGAATCTGGGTCTGTAGTGGAAAAGCTAGCCTCCACCACACGTGGTCTCTACTGGCCTCTACCACTCATGAGACAACAGACATCTCCCTTGAATTAGGGATGTCCCATGACATCAGCCTGTGAGTCACCAGGGCTGGGGAGTCTGTGACAGAGCTGGCCAAAGCAGGCATGGCCTAATCTGCGTCAGAGCCAGGCTGAAGCCATACTTAGTCCCTTGTATTGACTTTGCCTATAGGGCCAAGGCTGGGGCTCAACTGCTAAGGGCACCAGAGACCTGTCTGTCTTCAAGCCAGACCTCATATCATCTGCTTTATAGGTGAGGGACCGGGGTCTGGAGAGCTTAAGACACTTGCCATAGACCATTCAGGCTGAGTAGGATTTTGACCCCAGCCTCCCAAGCCTATCCCACCTGCACCAGGGGTGCAAAGGGACAGGGGATTTCCATCCTAAGACTCGGGGTGTCTTCAGTATCCTGGAATGAGATGTGTCTCTTCACAGAGGAAGAGCAGGCCTGTGGCCAAAGCCTTCCATCCCTGACCTCTGGCCTGAACTCTCTTGTTTGTCTCTGAGGGAATCTCAAGAAGCCCATGCTGGCTGGGCATTCCCCGTGAGGCTGAGGATGACCTTGAACTTCTGATCTCCTGCCTCTATCTCTGGAGTGCTGAGATTACAGACATACAGCACTGCACCCAGTTTATGAGGTACTGGAGCTTGAACCCAGTGCCTCATGCATGCTAGGCAAGCACACCACCAACTTTGCTACATCTCCATTGTGATCTACCTCTTTGTGCCAGATGGGAGTGCTGCGCTGCTGTGTCAACTCCCAGAGGCACCAACCTCACGGCGGTAGCTCTAGACAAGTGAGCTTACTTCCTCCCCCTTTTCAGATGTTCAGTTAATTTGGTTGGTTGGTTGGTGGGTGGGTGGGTGGGTGGGTTGAAACTCATTATGTAACCCAGAATAAGAGCCTTAGAAACAGTCCTGCATCAGCATCCCAGAATGGTGTTTCAGATGACATTGGCCCATTTCTTTTTGCAGTCCGGCAGCCTGCAGTACATCTTTGGGCTGGGCCACTCACTCAGCCTGTGGTCCTGAGGTGGGTAGGCCACACTGGCTGCCCTCTACCCCATGACAAACTCCTTCATGTCTCAGAACTGTAGACCCTATAGACCCTCAGGCAGTCTTGGGAAGTCTTCTAGGTCTTGGGAAGGATCTGGGCAATGTCCTGCATGTTTGTGTGACTATGTAGTCACTGGTTGTCTCTTGATAAAGGGCCTTTTCCAAGGGACATGTGTCTATAGAGAACCAGGGGCCAGGCATGGCACTGCTGTCTTTGGGGAAACACAGTTTGGGTCTGAATTGTGTGGACTCTGCCAGCCAAGAACTGGTAGGCTAAAGGGACTTCTCCACAAACTTAAGTGTCCCTTGTGCAATGGTGCTTCTCTTCTCCAGCTGGTGGTAACAATCAGTTCTTGTGAAGCCATTAGTATCCCTTCCTGTCACTCAACAGAGAAACATGACTCGTGGTGGTAACATACACTCATGGAAGCTTATGGGGAAATAGGTTCATTGAGCTCACAACTCCACGTTGCATTTCATTGTTGTAGGCAAGTCAGGCAACAGGAACTGGAAGCAACTAATAGCATTCACAATCGAGAGCAGTGAGTTAATACATATGCACTTATACTTAGCTTACTTTTCCCACTCTTATTCAATATAGGATCCCATGCCCAGGGAATGGTGCCACCCACAGCAGGCAGGTCTTCCAATTCATTAAGACAGTCCGTCATGGAAACGTGTCCATAGCCCAGCATGATGTTATATTGTGTCAAATTGACAAAAATAACCATCACATTTGTCCCAGGTCTAAACAGCACTGGACTTGAACTCTTGGTGTCCATGTGTCAGGCTGACAGCACTTCAAGGGTAAAGGTCATAGATATGCAGGGAAACTGGAGTTAGGTTATGAGCAAGGAGGGAGGACTGCATGAATCCCCAGGAGTATCTTTTCAGAGAGCTCTGAGAGGCCTCAGTCAAGGCTAAGGGGTATGGACCTGGAATCATGAAGGGTCCTCTGTTGTTGCTCGGCTTTGGGGACTCTCACTTAACCCCTGAAAACATCCCAAGTGTTTCATACCCCTAAGGTCCCCTGGCTGTGACCTGAGGATTCTTGCATAAAGTGTTGTATGGAAAGAAGGTCCCTAGCCTTGTTGAGTACTGTCACAGGGCTGATCATCAATTACAGCTGGGTACCAAGGTAGAAAGAGGCTCTAGCTGCCAAACACACTAATAGCCCCCTTTTTCTCTCTAGACCAAAATCCATGGTGTTGGGTTTGTGAAGATTCATGCGCCCTGGCATGTGCTCTGCAGGGAGGCTGAGTTTCTGAAACTGAAGATGCCCACAAAGAAGGTGAGTGAGCATGTTTATGGTAGAGAACACTAGTCTTGATGTGAGAACACCTGGAAGCGACAGTGAGGACACAAGGGGAGATATCCACTGTGAAGCATCTGACCCTGCCTGGGGTGGTCTACAGAGACTCTGGGCCAGGGCTAGATAGATGCCTGGCAGAGGATCAGAGTTCAGATCTCAGGACACAAAGGGCAGCTCACGGTAATGTCAGCTTCAGGGGATTCAGCGCCCTCTGCTGGCCTTTGTAGGTACCTGTGTACACACACACACACACACACACACACACACACACACACACACAATCTTAAAAAGAGAGAGCGAGAGAGTCCTAAGACATCCCACCGGGACACCAAGAAAAGATCCCGGCAGAAAAGCTGCCTGCTCTGTCCCAGGAATTTGACCTGAACAAATATAGTTCAGCTTGAGGGCCGGCTTCTTTGATGCTTGTGGGGTCTCAGATAATTTATCAGATTCAATTTAATTACATTTTCTAGCTTGCTGGGATTTTTCCTTTTAATCTCTGGGAACTTTATGGCTGAAGAGCAGCCTGCCAGGGAAGCTGGGCTGAGAGTCCATATCTGTGTGTGTGGGGGGGGGGGGAGAAGAAGGACCACTGCAGTGCGGGCTTCTCAGATCCGCCGAAGCCGCTGGATTACAGCTTTGGAAACAGAAGACACATTTGGGGCAAATGTTTTTGAGAATGTGTTATAATTGAGCTGTTGGCCCAACTCTCCTAAAACGCTGAGCTCTTTGGGTAAGCCTGAAACAGCAGATACAGGGCACACTGGCTACCCCTTCCCCGCCTCCCCATACTCTCAGCTGCTGTGTTCCCAGAAAGGACAATGTTTTTCTCACCAGCCAAGAATAGGTACTCTGACTTAGTCACTTTACACATTGCCCTAACAAAAGCAACTTAATGAAGAAAGGATTTATTTGCCTCGCAGTTTATGGAGATACAGCCATAATGGGTGTGGATGGCATGAAGACAGGGGCGTGAGACAGCTGCTCATGTTGCATCCATAATCAGAAGCAGAGAGACAAACCCTGGCGCTCAGCTCGCTCTCTCCCTTTGATTCAGCCCAGGTCCCCAGCCCATGGGTGATGCCGTCCACACTCAGAGGGTATCTTCCACCTCAGTTATCCTAATCTAGAAACTTCCACATAGACAAGCCCAGGGTTTGTTTCCATGGTAAATCTAAATCCCGTCGAGTGGATAAGCAGTGTTAACCAACCATCACAAAAGTCAGAACTTGGGAGAGCGGCTAATTTCCCCGCCTGGTCTTGCCCACAGGTATACCACATCAGTGAGACTCGAGGCATCCTGAAAACCATCAACTCAGTTCTGCAGAAGATCACAGACCCCATCCAGCCCAAGGTGGCTGAGCACAGGCCGCAGACCACAAAGAGGCTCTCCTACCCCTTCTCACGGGAGAAGCAACACCTGTGAGTGAGATGTCCAGGTTGACCCTCACTCCGCACCCCGAACAGGGGACCATGTATCTGTGGAGCCCAGAAGAGGCTGAGAAAGCAACTTCCAAGGCCATAGAGGGGAGAGGGGTTGCAGAGTTTTGCCTCACTTGGGGATGCTTAGGGAAAACTACCTGGGCCTTGGCTAGATAGGTTCTAGGCTACCCAGCTCTTGCTTTGTCCCTCCGAGCCCTGGTTCCTTGTCACGAAACCTCAGCAGTCCCAAATGGAGCAGCTGGTGAGGTAGCAATCAATGGGGCAAGAAGCCTCCCTCGAGGGACCCTGGAGGCCCTGGAGATCCGCAGCCAGCAGGGCGTTGCCTGGCAGTGCAGAGCCTGTTCCGGACCCTTCCATCTTCCCTGTTCCCAAGAGGCTACCTGGCTACCTGGCTCAGCAGTGGCAGTTGCAAGGTCTATGCAGGCCTGGCCTTGCTGGCAGAAATGGGAGAAAAGGCTGGGGTACTAGGAACTCAGGTAGTTTGGGTGTCAAGGCCCAGGGGCAGGTGGCTTTGGGGTGCTTTGGCCTCAGGGGGCAAGGAGCATTCACCCACATTTTAGCTCAGAATATAGCTCTCAGCTCTGTGAAGATAGTGGTGGCTGTGATCAGCCTTTGGCCAGAGGCACCCAGTGGCCTCTGCCAGCTCAGGGACATGAGAGGGCCACACCCATTATCCATACCTAGCTCATTTTTTACCCTCTGCTTCTCCACTAAGCACCCCAAAGAACAAACAACGGTGACTTTAGAGCTATTCCTGTGCCCCAGAAACCTCAGGCAATCTCAGTGTAGCCCAGGACACCTGAATGCAGACCATTTCCAGAGAGCACATCCTCAAAGCTGAAACCTTCATGTGGAGGGATGACACTGTCACCTCTTGTCACTGAAACAGGGGCTCGAAAGACTGCCTTCCAGAGGTACCAAAATAGGGCTTGACTGATGCCTGCCATCCCAGTACTAAGGAGGTGGAGGCAGGAGGATGAGGCATTTAAGGCCATCCTCACCTATATAGCTAACTGGAGACTAGCCTGGTCTACATGAAACTTTGGTTCAAATAAAAAGAAATATATCAGCACTAAAGGGTACCCTTAGTTCCCTTCCCAGCAATGGGAGTCTCAGAGTCTCCCACATAGGGCTAATGAGGTCTGCTAACCCCATGCCCAGGGACAGGGGGACTTATGCCTGCTGTGAGGATAGTTAGGCCCCTCCCTTGTGGTCACTGTTATTGGAGAGAGGATAAGTCCCCAGGCTCGGAGTCCCTAAGGCCTACAGCAATCCCCTGTCTCCTTCTGTTCCTGCAGATTCGACCTGACGGACAGGGACTCTTTTTTCGACAGCAAAACCCGGAGCACAATAGTGAGTAGGCGTCCTGGAATTGCCTCATCAGGGGGTGCCCCCGGGGGACCCCAGTGATCATTTCATTTCTCTGAAACTCCTCAGGGTGGAAGCCAGCTCTAATTGCCTGTGACAAAAATAATTAGACTAATGAATCAAGAGGGCAGTGGGTGGCCCAGGGGAGGGAGGCCCTGGCTGCTCAGTTTGGAGGAGGAGCGTGAGAAAGAGCTAAGCTGCAGGAAGCTGGGGGAGGGGATCTCCAGGCTGAGCTCGCCTACTGAGCCCCCCTTTGTCACTTGGTCCTGGTAGATCTTGCAAGGGGCCTGGCTGAGGATGTCAGAGCAGGCCAGTCAGCCCGGGCACATGCTTTAGGATAACATCCCAAGGCCCTTGCCAGTGCCTCCAGCCTCGGTTGCAATCTGAACACGCAGGCCACCCTGCCCTACTCAGGGCACTGGCCTGGTGTTTATCCTTCAGCTGCCAACTTGAGCGCCAGCCAAGATGGGACTGTGCGTGCCGCAGGACCCAATTTCTATCTAGACAAGAAATTCGCCTGGCACGTAAGGCCTATTCTGTTCTCTTCTCCTGCCTAGAGCATCCAGCCTGGCTGGGTCACAGCGAGGGCTGAGGGGAGGCTGCCCATTTGCCTGGCACAGGGGACTCAACTCTTCTTGCAGCCACCACCCTGCAGGGGGGTGGCACAGGTCCTGTTGGTGAGAAACATTCAGACCCAGGGCAGGTAGATGTTTCCCTCAGCTGCCTCTCCCTTTACCTGGGTCTCCAGGACAGTTCCCAGACCTGTGTCAGAACAAGACTAGTTCTGGTTTGTCCCCAACAGGGGCAGGTAGCATCTCCATCAGGACAGTCCCATGGGCACAATGTAGTTCCGTTATCACTGATGTTGTTAATTTAATTTTTTTTTTTTTTTTTTTTTTTTTTTTTTATTGGACAGCCGGACTTACAGATGGATTGGTGGATAAGAACACGGACTTCACTGCCAGTAGATCAGGGGCTGAGCCTCAGCTCGCACGTGATAGCTCATGACTGACTGCGACTCCAGTTCTAGGGGACCCAACACCTTCTTCTGGCATCNGAGACAGGGTTTCTCTGTATAGCTCTGGCTGTCCTGGAACTCACTTTGTAGACCAGGCTGGCCTCCAACTCAGAAATCCGCCTGCCTCTGCCTCCCAAGTGCTGGGTTTAAAGGCGTGTGCCACCACGCCCGGCTGTTAATTTAATTTTTTGCACGTCCTACTTATTTATTGGGTATGGTGAGGCACATGCTCTATAGTGTATAGGGAGAGGTCAGGGACAACCCAAGGGACTTGTTTCTCTTCTGGGGATTTAACTCAGATGGTCAAACTTGACTGCAAGAACCTTTCCCTGAGGGCAGGAGAGATGGCTCAGCTGTTAAGAGCACTGGCTGCTCTTCCAGAAGTCTGGAATTCAATTCCCAGCAATCACATGGTGGTTCACAACCATCTGTAATGAGATCTGATGCCCCCTTCTGACATGCAGGTATACATGCAGATGCACTCATATACCTAAAGTTAAATACATGAATAAATAAATTGCAAAAAGAAAGAAAGAAGGAAGCAAGGAAGGAAAGAGAAAGAAAGACAAGAAAAGAAAGAAAGACAGAAAGAGAAACAAAAAGAAAAGAAAAGAAAAGAAAAGAAAAGAAAAGAAAAGAAAAGAAAAGAAAAGAAAAGAAAAGAAAAGGAACCTTTACCTGTTGAGCCATTTGGCCTGTCCACTATTGATTAATTTTGACAATTATATTTCATGATAACATACAATGAGGAACCTGAGCAGACATGGCCTCTAGTGGAATTGGGACTGGTGCGTTTGAGGGACAGTCATACCCCTTCTTGGCCTCCAAAGGATCTAGGGCTGGCCGTCTAAGAGATAGTCTCTTGGATGTTTGCATCTTGGGAGAAGCCCTCCAGTATGACTAGCGCAGTGTCTCTTCCACTGTAACAGCTGTGTGCCTGTGCTTCCATATGTGTGCACCTTGGCTTCGCACACTTTCCAGGATGTCTGTCAGATGCCTCCAGAAGAATGCTTGCAAACACACTTTTGCTGTGGGGAGGTGACCAGCTGAAGGGGCTGTAATTCTGACACCTCTTCCTGGTGATCAGCTGTGAGACTATTTAGTCAGAGGTTCCCCTGAATGTTACTGTTTCTAGTGAGCCAGAGAGCCATCGTGCCAGGGACAACAGATGTGAAGAGCCATGATTGAGGGAAGAAGGAGGGACGCTGCCTCCAAGAGATCCTGGAGGCCCGTGTGTAGACCACCTCTGTGCTCCAAAGGCATCTGCTGATTCACAGATTTGTGGCTGACTTGTCAGGTTTCATGGTTTAGACCCAGGTGTGACAGTCTCTTCCTCCACTTGGACTGGCTGCTTTTCTCCTGGCATTAGGGTGGCTCCATATACAAGCTATATATGGAGCTTGTATATGGAGTTGGAGACCAGCAGGTTCCAAGAGACAAGGGCACATTGTGCTCACTGGGATCTTAGACAGTGGGCCTGCAGGCAGTGGGGAACCATAAAAGGTGGCTGGGCAAAGCTTTTTATATCAGTTATGTTCACTCCTGGGGGTTAACTGTGGGGAGTGGGTGAAAGGTATGTGTGTGGTCACATGGTGCAGATGGATGGATGTGGGTCATGTGGTGGTAGAGGTGGATGGATGTGGAGTCACATGATGAAGGTGAATGGATGTGGGGGTCACATGATGAAGGTGGATAGATGTGGGGGTCACATGATGAAGGTGGATAGATGTGGGGGTCACATGATGAAGGTGGATGGATGTGGGGTCACATGATCATGGTGGGTGGATGTGGGGTCACATGATGAAGGTGGATGGATGTGGGGTGGGGTCACATGATGAAGGTGGATAGATATGGACTCATATGGTAGTGGAGGTGGTTGGGTGTGAGGTCCCTTGGTGGTGGTGATAAATGGATGAAGGACCACATGGTGGTGGAGGTGCATGGATCTGAGGGTCACATGGTGGTGAAGGTGATTGGATTGTGGGGGTCACATGGTAGGTTACAGGAGGCTCTGGGTTTGATCCCTAGCACCATATATACCAGGCATGTACACCTCCAATCCCAGCACTTAGGAAGTGAAGGAAGGACAATCAGAAGCTTAATGTTCAGGCAGTGGTGGCACACATCTTTAATCCCAGCACTTGGGAGGCAGAGACAGGCGGATTTCTGAGTTGGAGGCCAGCCTGGTCTATAGAGTGAGTTCCAGGACAGTCAGGGCTACTACACAGAGAAACCCTGTCTCGAAAAACAACAACAAAAAATAACAACAAAAAAGTAGTTTAAAGTTATCCTTGACAATATGTTTAAGGCCACTCTGGGTTATACATGAGACCCTGTCTCAAAAATGAAATGAAAGTAATTAGGCCCTAGCTGTTTATCCGAAGCCCATTTTTCGAGGAGTTAAATTGAGGCACGGGAGTGGTGGTGCAGTTCGTACAAGATCTCCTAACTCAGCCCCAGGCAAACAAGACTACTGATCCAGGGCTCCTGAGACCACCAAGCAAAATATCTTATTAGTCAAAGGGATGGCAAGAGGGGTGGGATCCCTTCTTGGGGGCTCCTCGAGATCCAGCCCCCACCTTGCCCTTCTCCAAGCTTCTAGCTCATACAGAGATGCATGCAGGCGGGAATCTCAGCTTCTGCTTTTGTGTCTACAAAAGGGGCAATGAGTAGCTGCAGAACACAGATCCAACTATTATGTCATATACCCCCTACACACACACACACACACACACACACACACACACACACACCTAGTCCCTTAGTTCTTAGGAAGGTGCCTACTGCACACAGCTGGTACCTTGTGAAGCCAGTAGGATCAGTCCTGCACCAGGAGGTGATGGCTAAGGGTTCTCTGTGACCCCTTCTTTGCTTCCCTCTGGGAGTCACCCTGCTGGTGTTCCAAGCCCAGACCCTTCCTAGTGCCCAGTAACTGTGGGCCTTTGACTGGCAGAGCAGCAGAGTAACCGCTTGCCCCTTTGTCCCTCCCTCTGCCCTAGGTCTATGAAATCCTGAAAAGAACTACGTGCACCAAGGCCAAGTACAGCATGGGTAAGGACTCTGTGGACTTGAGGTCAGCAGCAGTTTCTCAGTGTCCATCTTGTCTCTCAGTGGGAGGTGGGCATCTGGCTTGGGGCTTCCTCAAAGACATTTGATTTAAGCCTATGTTGGTTCAGAAAAGAAATCTGGGCGACTGGCAGAAAAGCTGTGCCAGAGACCTGTGCCCAGTGGATTTACAGCCAGGGGTTTTACACCCAGAGCTGCTGTTTCCTTAGCTGAGGGTGTGTGTGAATATAATGACAGGGCCCTGCAAAGAGACCCTAAGCCATGGAAAAGAACCACACAAGGGGTCCTAAGCCCTCTTTGATTGTAAGTCCAGTAGGAAGGTGTCCCTTGGGGACCACAGCCCAGGTCTAAGCCATTGGAAATAGCAACCCAAAGAGAGCAGTGGCCAAGCCCTTGGGTGGCCTGGCTGAGACAGGAGGGAGGGTTCTGTCAGGGCCCAGAGACTGCATGTAGCCTGACTGGTGTGGCCCACTGTTGGCCACAGGGACGCTTTGAAATGTCTTAGCCCATATCTTGACTCACTGGGAACTGGAGCCCCAGCCCAGAAGCCAGGAGTTGTGTCCCCGCTGGCCTGGTTGGTGAGACCAGACAGTGAGGACCTCTAGAAGGAGCATGTCTTGCGCTCACTCAACAAGGGGCTTGTTCGGGTCATCACTATCAGATCACAGCTGTGACAAGGCCACCAGAAGAAGAAAAGGTGCATGACTCCAGGCTAGGTGCTGTCAGGTCCCACCCATCCATAGAAATGAATAAGGCTTCCATGAAGATCTGTAGAGCATAGCTGGACCAGAGCTGACCTCTGTTCTAGCTTGACCCCGAGGCAAAGGGGCTGGCTCGTTTCCCCACCCATATTTTCACTTCTCTGGTTCCCTTACCTCTGGGTAGAAGAGAGAGATCAAGGTGCCTTCATAATCCTACTTCATGTTGGTACCTGGCCCAGGAGCTCTGGTGACCTTCAATGTCACTTACTGATCTTCTATCAAGTAGAGACTGGCTCCTGCTGGCCCCTGTCTGTCCCAGGGGCTGCCCTCAGGTACTTGTGTTCTAGGACAAGGAAACAGTTAAACTAGAATGTAGCCTCACAGACAGAGGGCTGGGGGAGCTCCCGGTGGTTAGGAGCCCAGGTCAAGGCCTCTCAGGTGAGGGCTTCAAGGGGTTGGTAAGCCCAAGGGAGAGCCTGTGGAGACTCTACCCTGGATGAACCCTAGGAAGGGTGAGGAGACCACACACAGGCCAGGATCCGGCCCCACATATGCTCTTGATGTGAGGTGAACTTTCCACTTGTGACCATGACTTAGGCCATGTGTTCCAGTCACCTCTGATTTTGATTCCTCCATGTCCCCCGGGGCCTCTGGCTATTCCAGGCCACTGTCCGAGGACATGGGCCCTGTTTAGGTTATTTTTCAAATTCATCTAGCCATGTTGCATAGAGTCAGCTTCCAGGCTGCAGAGAAAAGTTGACCCACAAGAGATTATGTAGAAAGCCACTTCTGCCAGGCTCTCAGGCAGCAGTTGAGGTTTGGGGTAGGGGGTGAGGATCTAAGACACTGGTTCTGAGCTGAGCGTGTCAGAACCAGAGCAGTCTCCCAGGATCCCCTCCTCCCGGGGTCCACTCTCTTCCACATCTTCAATACCTGGTTCTGGAGCCAGTCACAGCATCCTTTCCAGGAGTCAGGCTATAAATTTTTATTTCTCCTATGCCAGTATGTGCTCCAGGCCCAGCCAAGAAGGGCCCGGCCATCTTTCTTCTGCCCTGAGTACTTGACTGTGAGCCCCTTGCCAGCACCAGCTCTGTCTCCCCAAAATGTAGCTTTGATCCTTCTAGGCCCTTCTGTGTAACTAATAGCCAATGTGTAAACAGGGCAAGGAGAGGGAAGAAGGAAGGACTCTGCCCTTCTAAGTAAACGGCGGAAGTGTGGGAAATACGGTAAGAGCGGGGCCTCCTCTTCCGCTTCTCCCATCAACTTACAAGCTAATTCCAAATTGTATGTGTGTTTCCTGACACCATCAATTTCCCATCCGTCATTTCTCATGATCAGCTTCTCTGACCACTCGGAGACCATCTGTCCGTCTGCAGGCTCTCCCTCAGGCCGGTGGGGGTAGCTGGCGAATCTGAGGTTTGGGGGTGACTGAACTGTTCTGCCTCCTTCCTCAGGGACAGAACTTCCTCTTGGGGTGTGCTCTGCGTCTTCTTAACCCTGCCAATCAAGCATGTTGAAATCATCTCTAGTGGATAGCTAACTCGCCCTGCTGCCTTCTACCCAGGGAAGAACCCCAAGATGGTGACTGGGCTCTGGGTAGCCTGGTTCAAGCTTCAAGCAGCATCCCTGTGAGCAGGAACGCCCTGTGACAGCTCTGACTTCCAGATGCGGGGCGGCAGGCCTGCTAGTCCTTAATGTCTCTCTACCTCTGTTTTTAAAGGTATCACCAGCCTCCTGGCCAATGGCGTATACTCAGCTGCGTACCCTCTGCACGATGTAAGTCATCTTCACCATAGTTAATTTCGACATCATTTGATCTCGCCAAATCTTCAAAGGGCCACCCCCCTGGGAGCTACAATTATCCTGTGGTCATAGCTTCCTGCTTCGCCTCCTCTGTGCCCCCTCAGTGGGAGTTAGAAAAGTCACACAGAGAGCAGTTTTGGCTGGCAGAACAGTCCCATGAAGACAGGGGCGACTGTGGGAGATGCCAGGCTGGCTTCCTCCATACCTCGCAGCCAGCTGATCCACAGGGTGTTTGCTCCAGTTCTGCTGCCCCAGGCTCTGGCAATCACCAGGGTTCTGTGTACAGCGAACGGCCAGCTTCCTGGGCTGAGTGTCCGAATCCAGCTGGCCTCTTCTTGAGAAATTAGCTTTTGCTGCAGCTAGGGGTGAATAGGGGGGTGCAGAATTCTCTCCTTATTGTCTTTATGGAAACAGGAAGGAGGTCATGTGTGTGGGGCTTGGGTGGTGTGTGAGCCCCAGACAGAGACTCCCTGGAACTTGCCAAATGGGGAGTGTAGCATAGTCCAGGAACCCAGAGGAGGAAGGAAAGAAGACAGGGCTGGGGGTCAGCAGACCCAGACCCTGTGCTGGTCTCTTGTTTTCATTGGCCTTGAGCAGTCTGGCTAGAGACCTGGTGTCCTGGTAAGACTGGTGCCTGTCTAACAGCAGGGCAGATGTGGATGTCAGAGCAAGCCCAGGCAAGAAGCCACTTTCAGAAGGATTGCTAAAATATCGCAGGGGAACCTTGGCAGAGAGGCCATGCTAGGCTTATCTGTCACCTCAGCTTCCTTTCCCACCCCCAACTGGACCCTTCCATGCCTGCAGAGCCAGGGATTTGGGGTCAGTTGGCCCGGCTTCCCTACTTTGTGCCTTTGCATGTGCTGTCCCACTGGCCTGATGGCGGTGCTTCACCTGCCTTTTTCCAGTACCCTTGATTTCACCTTCCCTTCACTGTCCTTCCAATGCCCCTTATCCCACAGTGTGGCCACTGTGTGTGTGTGTGTGTGTGTGTGTGTGTGTGTGTGTGTGTGTGATGTGTTCGCATGACTCTGGATCTCTAACCTCCTCCTCAAGGGACATATCTCCTTGTGAATATTTCCAGGGTAGGGTCCTGACCCCTCGTCCTGACAGTACTCCCGGTCCCTCCCATGAAGTCCCTGTTCTACTGCTGACTTCCCTCTCTGAAGGATTCCATTGGACTCCAGGATACAGTCTTGCCCAGAGCTGGCAGCCTAGCTCTGCCCTATTTCCCCTGCTGTAGCTGGGACCCAGAAGCTAAAGTGCTGGGTCTGCTTTGACCTGGCCCTTTAAGTCTTAAAAGAGAAAGACTGGAAAATATCTCTGAGAACCTACACATGCCAAGCACTGCATACAGTAGAAGCTGTTTGGTTTCGAACCCTGGGACAAGGGGAAGCTTTATCTCATTTAATCCAAAGCAGACACCGACTTAGAGAGGTTTGGTAACTTGTGTGAAGTCACAGAATTCTTGTGAGGAACTGGGGACAAAGTGGTTGGCAGCTGGCTGCGTGTCTCCCGTGGTGTTACATCGTCCTTCGCTGAAGATCAAATGCTCCATCTTCACTAAGCAGACCTGCCATTGTTCTTACGAAGCAGCCATATGGTAGCCAGTGTGGTGGCCACACTTCCCACATTAAAGGTGGGGAAGCAGAGACTTGTGGAACGCAGGCAGTTTGCCTAGGAACACACAGCCTGGAAGCAGAGCCCAAACCTCTGGACAATAAGGAACTTTCCACCCATACACTTTGCAAACAACTGAAGAGTACCCACCCTTTTAAATACCAAAGCTCACACTGAAATAGCTAGGGAAGCCAGGAGGCTGAGGCAGGGGGATGGTGAGTTTGAGGCCCATCTGAGCTACACACTGAGACCTTGTTGTAGGGTCTAGGGGAAGTAGCCTACTCTGAAGGGAGCCAGATATGCTCCGTGTCCTTAAATAGAGGGCACAGACTGAGGGGCAGTCAGCCTGGGATTCATGGCTATGTTCACTGTACTGTGCTTGATGCTTGCTTTCATTTTCTGTATACATCTTCTAAGTTGTCCTCCATCCATGCTCTTGTCTTCATTCCTGACTTGGGACTCTCCCCATCCCTGTGGTCTGCTCATCCTTTCACCTAATATCTCTAGGAAGATGTGGGGCACCATGGTCATCTGGGTAGCCATGATAGACGTGGGGCACCATGATCAGCTGGGCAGCCAGAATTAGTCCTGTGTGCTGACCAAGAATCACCTGTTCTGAATGAGACCCTGGGGAGGTCTCCAGTAATTAGAGGTATCACCTGTACAGAAAAGCTGGTGACATTTATGTTGGCTGCTTGGTGGCTTCTTAGCTTCCTTCCGGGTTGGCATCAGGTCACCTTGAGCAAGACTCTGGTATGAATGAATCCATACTGGAACCATGAGACTCATTCATGAAAACACACACAGGATCTGAGCCTGGCAGAAGAGGAGCCCCAAGAATCCAGAAGGAAGCTGGCCCTATTGTCTTCAGACCCTAGCAGTGGGCCACTTGCTTGGGGATATGGCCAGATCCTCCTCATCTGGCAGGGGGTAGCAGACACTGAGAATTGTTGCTGACAAATTGGAGGGGTCCCTAGACTGACTCTAAGAGGCCAGAGCTGTATCTGCCAAATGACTAGAGAAAGCAGATGGCTGGCCCAGGCAAGCTACATGTGACAGAGACTGCTGTAAAACGCCTCTTTCTTGCTGTTCCCCCTTAGTGGTTTGGGGGCTCACTTTCAACTTTTAGATCCTCTCTTCCTTTGACTTTAGAGATATGGTTGTGAGTTCTGGGTCTGATCAAGCTTAGCTGTGTATCCTTAGGAACATCAGGCTGCATCTCCAAGCCTCTGGCCATGTTGGGCTCAGAGATCTAGACATGCAGAAATTGTGGAACTTACTGTGGGACACCTGGCAGTGGATGCCTAGACAGGGGTCTGGGAACGTCACAGGGTATGCCACGTGTTCTTGTTGGAGGAAGAGTTTCTTTCCCCTCAAAATCTCCTTTCTTTAGCCCTGCCAACTTCAAGGCAACATTATGGGTCTCCTCTCAGATCCCACTCTAGGTCAAGGGGAGACAAAACTTGAGTCTGGAATCAGAAGCCAGCTAAGTGGCCAACAGGACTGGCACAGCCCTGACCATGGAAAAAGAGACATCTGGTCAACTGCACTGTGGCATGGTTGGAACTTACTTTTGCTTTTGTTCACAGGGGGACTATGAGGGTGACAACGTTGAGTTCAACGACAGGAAAGTAAGTGTGTGAAAGCGGAGTGGGAGGTAGGGCTGGGAGGGGTGAGCACCTGGGGACTCTCTGTTTCCTCCCCTTTACCAAGTCAGTTTACCCAGCCCTTGACCATGCAAAGGAAAAACACTTCTTGGGATCCCACCCCTTCCTCTCCACCCTCCTCTCCCACACTGGCTTCCAGGGAACCCCTGTCTTAAGGGGTCACCCTGCACCATGTTCCTGACTCCCATGGTTGTTGAGGGCACCTGGCCTCATTCCACCGAATCAGAGAACCCCGGTTTTAAGGGGTCACCCTGCATCATGTTCCTGGCTCCCATTGTTGTTGAGGGTACCTGGCCTCATTCTACCTGCTCTAGGATCAGTATACATGAACTCACTGTGGCTATTTGCCCAGAGAGCCACAGTTTCCACACACCCTGGGGAACTGGTTTCATGGTGTTCAAACTTACCTGGAGCCCTTTTGAATAGAGAAGTTACTGAGCAGTTCAGTGGGACTCGGGAAACTATGTGTTATTCTTTGCTGGCCTTCCTCATTTCTCCAGCAGTCAGAATCCTTGCTCTGCACAGGAGACCCCCAAGAAGCTGCTGCCCCTGTGTGAGTGTCTCCCCCCAGCTGCTGGTTACACACTCAGGAATGCCCCTACCCCTTGCTAGACTTCCACAGTTACATCCAAGCAATCCTGTCAATTAACCAAACCCAGGCCTCCCTCGTGGAGAGAGAGCCCTCCCTGGACCTCTTCTTCTCCCATGTCCCCCTGCAAGTGGTATGCAGGGTGCACCCTTATGAGGCTTACAATAGAGGCCTTGTCCCCATGTCCCAGGCCTAGGGACCTCTGGGTAGCTTGTCCTTCTCTCTCAGACTCCTCCAGCCCCAGGCTTGTTTTTAAATGGTTAGTACTTGATGCAACTTGCCTGCCTGGGAATCTAACTGAAGATTCTATCTGATTTAGCATAAAAATGACATATTTGGTTATTTTTAGTGTCCCATCTGGCATTCATCTGAGACCCCATGACCCGCTGAACTCCCTTATCCAGTCCTGCTGGAGAAGCATGGTCTACCCCGTGTCCTAGCAAGCTCTGGGCTCAGAGTCCACCCCCTCACTCTTTGTGGACCTCTTGGCTGAGGTCCTTCTTTCATGAACAGCAGCCACCTCATTCTGTCTCCACCATCATAGGCCCCTACTCTCCTCAGAGCTTCATCCATACCAGTCATCATGCTGGAGCTGACAGTCACATCATGTCAGGAATAGCTATTACTTATCCAGACAACTTCCTGGCTCTGCTGAATACCAGGTCCAGCCACACAGCTCCAGGTTGTGCAGACCCAGCTATTAACTCTGCTGGGAACACTCCACACTCCAGTGAATTTTATGTCCCAGCAAAGAGTACAAGGCCTGGCCAAAATAAAAATAAAAATAAAAGATAGTTAAATGGGTGGCAGTCATAAGTTGGATAGATAGATGAGTGGGTGGGTAGGTGGATAGGTGAATGCATGGATAGATAAGTAGAGTGATGTGTATACCTAAGGATAGTTGAATGAGTAGATGGATAGATGGTGAGTGGGTGGACAGATAGATGAGTGAGTGAATGAATGAATGAGTGGATACATAGTTGAATATAAGGATGGATAGATGATGAGTAAGTAGGTGGAGAGAAAGGGGTGGATGGATGGATGGATGGATTCATGAATGCATGGATGGATAGGTGGATGGATGAGTGGATGGATGGATGGATGGATGGATGGATGGATGGATGGATGGATAGATGGATGGATGAGTAGTAGATGGATGGATGGATGAGTGGATGGATGGATGGATGGATGGATGGATAGGTGGATAGGTGGATAGATAGATGGATAGATGGACAGATGCATGAATGGAAGGAAGGGTGGATGGTGAGTTGATGAGTGAGTCAGTGAGTAGATATGATAGATGGAAGGAAGAGGAGAAAGCTACAGTAAGTATTTTGATCCTATCATAGAACCTCTGTTCTCCCATGATGGCTCCATTTTAAAGTGTCCTGGTTTGAATGAAAAACTTCCCTTTTCTGTGACAAAATCTATGGCTTCTTCTTTGCTATTCCCATTATATCTGTGGATAAATAGGTGGATGATGGATGGGTGGGTGGATATATGGGTATAAAGATGGATTGTTAGATGAATGGGTGAATGGGAACCCCCAGAACCTGACCCCAGGTACCTGAGAGGACCAAAGAAACAAAGTGTAGCAAGGACATTTTCCTGAGCTGAGCAGTGTGGCAGTGAGGTTTCTGCCAGAGGTGGGTGTGAGCATGGCTCAGCACAGACTTGCTGCCTGGATCATAGTCACTGGGGCTTCTAGCCAACCTCCCCCCCCCCCCAGGGCCACAGGCAACTTCTGATCTACACCAAGGCAACTGCTAATCAAACCTAGAACATATACCTGAGTCAAGTATATGGATATATACACGTACACATACACGTCCAGTTGCTGGATCCTTCCAAGGCCAGTGAGAGTCCCACAGATAAAGGGTCAACCAGACCTCTAAGGAAGGAGTTCTGTCATCGTGAAAGATGTAGAGATGTGGCTTGAGCGAGTCTGCCCCGTCTTTGTCCTGGACTGAGCCACAATAATGTGGAAAATGAGTCCGAACTCTGTTATTCATCTATTGAGCAGTTAGCAAAGATGGTTCCTAGCCTGACCATGTCTGCTGCAGTTCATGGCCCGCCCACCCTAAGCCCTACTCCTCCTGTTCTGACTGAGGCTAAGGAGGCCTCCAGGCTACTCCCAAGGGCAAGTGAATCTCCCTGTGAGCCGCTTGCTTGGCTGCACAGGGTGAGGGAGGTTACCTCAGAGCAGGAAGAGTTCACAGTGTGGTACTCATGGAGAAAATGCAGTGGTGTCTGCCAACCTCTGTCAGGATGATGATGAGCCTGCAGAGGCCACACAGGCCTGCCAGACCCCCTGACAGTGGTTACATGAAGTTCAATTCTCCAGAAGGATTTAAAAAAAAAAAAAAAAAAAAAAAAAAAAAAAAAAAAAAACTTTATTTCCAAGAAGCTTGTAAATTCTCACCCATCTGTCTGCCTCCCTCCCTCCCCTTTCCCATCTTCTCTCTGCTTTCCTTCCCCTTCCCGCTCCCTCTTTCTGTCTCTCACCCCCATGCTTCCTTCCCTCCCTCCCTCCCTCCCTTCTCCTCTCAGCTGCATCTTCCTGCCTCTCCCTTTGCCCGTCCCCTCCTACCCCAAGTCTCTTTCCCTGGTCTCCTGCCTTCTCTCATGAGCATCCCCTGGCTCCTGCTGCCATCAGGTTATGGTACAGAGCAGTGTGCAGCACAGGTGAGCTAGAGGCTGCTCACCTGCCATGGGGTTCGTACTGATTCCTCAAGGTTTGCTGCTGGCCTGCATTGCTCTCCAGATAAAACTGTAGCCTTCTCCCACGTCTGTACAGCCTGTGCAGGTCATCATGACACACATGAGCCAGGCTCCCACAGTGACCCAAGAGGAAAGAGTGCCCCTTAGCTAGCCTTTGGAGCAAAGGAGAGACAGAAGCATGACTGCCTAGGGCTCCCTGAATCTGCCCTGGCTCAGGCATGGTGACACTTCCTCTCCAGTTCCTACTGGGAAGCCTCTCTGAGAATGTTGTGGTGTTCATCCTGTGTGAGCCCAATCTGGGACTTTAGGGCCAGAGACAGTCATGCTGGTAAGGAACTGGCAGACAAGTCCCAGCCTCCAGCAGGACTCTCTACTCCTCACAATTGCCTCTGGCTCTCCCTTGCTTTCTACCCTGCTTCCTGGAGGTATGTGGACTGCCTGTTAATGAAACACACAATTGTTAATTCACAGAGCTGCAGAAGGAGTGTCAGGAAGGGGCTGGGCATGCAGCTCCGTTGGTAGAGTGCTTGCCAAGCCTGCACAAGGCCCTGGGTTCATTCCCAAGTACTGCATAAACAGGCGTGGTAGCTACACCTGCAATCCTAATTAGTATCCAGGAGTTAAAGGCAGAAAGACCAAGAGTTCAAGGTCATCCTCAGCTACACAGCAAAGTCATGGACAGCCTCTAGTACTGTCTTAAAAAGAGGACAGATGAGAAACAAAGAAAAAAAAAAAGAACAAAAAAAAAAAAAAGAGGACAGACAGATGATGGATAGATAATAGATAGATAGATAGATAGGCAGGTAGGCAGGCAAAGAAGGAACCCCCAAGTGGAGATCATGCTGCCCTGCCTGTCTTTCATCTTTAAAGAGTCACATGAATCAATCATCCCCCTCTACCCTGGACCTTTTGAGTTGAGACCATCCCAGGCAGCGTGGGAACCACAGCTGCTTATGGGAGACGGAACCAACAGGGGCATTCAGATAGCCAATAAGATGACTAGCTGAGTTCCTACCTGCAGATAGCAACTGCTCTGCTCCATCAAAGATGTCTGGAGTCAGGGCCCCAACTATGCGACCTCAGGTAACCCAGATTTCCTCTTAAAAGGTCCCAGCTCCTTGTACCCACATGAGACTCAGGGCTGTACATGTGCAGGGAGTCCACATGTCCAGTCCCTAAGAGTATCTGGGATGATGTTTTCATGGATTTATAAAACCTGAGTACAGAGACCCACCCCCACCCTCATTTTAAAATTTGAATGTTAAGGGGCTCAGGAAAAAGTTTGGTTGCTAAAGTGGTTCTCTCAGAAGCACAAGGACCTGAATTCAATCCTCAGAACCTGTGTGGAAAATAAGTCAACATGGCAGCTTGCAAAGAGAAACAGGAGGGCCCTGAGGTGCTGTGGACAGCCAGTCTAACTGATGAGCTCTAGACTAATGGGAGATCAAAAGAGCTGGATGGCCTTTCTAAGGATGACACCCAAGGCTGCCGTCTGGCCTTACACATACCTAGGCACGGCAACACACACACATATACACACACACATGGTGGGGCCAGGGAGGGAGCCAGAGGCATATAATTTACATACATAAATATAGTTGAATATTAAAGAAAGAAGATACATGACAAGCGACAGAGTAAGAGAAGAGACAAGGACCATGGGAGTCCACACAGCCATCCCTACCTAGTCTCCTCTCCGTTACTATTCTGAGGACCAGACAATCCTGTCCCATGAAATTTGGCAGAGAAGCTCTGACATGGGAGGGACCCCCTTGGGAAGTGGGGACACAGCCCATTGCCTGGTAATTCCTTGCCAGGCTAGGCATGAAGGGTATGTGCCAAGGAGATTCTCTGGGCCCCGTTTGCACCCAGTCTGTGCACAGTAGCAGTGACAGTACACAGAGAGATGTGTGGGGTTTGGGCCACTCTGTCCCATCATGAGAGACTGTGCAGCTAGAGAGAGGGAGGGGAGAGATGGAGACAGAGAAAGAACACGTGTTGAGGCCAGAGGACCAACTGAAGGAGTCAGTTCTCTTGTACCATGTCCTAGAGACTGACTTCAGGTTACCAAGCATGATGGCAAGCACCTTTGCATGCTGGCGTGCCCTGGTTTCTTTTCTTTCACAACAGGAGTTAATCCTCCAGCCTGTCTCTGGAGATGAATCTTGTGCTATCTCTGTACGTCAGGAGATTCTCTTCCAGGTTTCCCATCCATGTGTCTCTGTTTGAACCCCGATGGTTTGACACACTTTAGATAATGAACAATTTGGTATCTGACCCAAGTGATCTCTTGTCAGTTGTTGTAGGTGAATTCCCAATCCAGTCATGAAAAGCTGAGATTCTGTAACCTTCTAGAAACATCTTTCCCACCCCCACCTGAATCCATAATGCCAGCCCCCTCCCTGGCATTCCCTAAGCATTTGTTAAATGAATGAGTAAGTGAATGAATGAATGAATGAATGATGGTGTGGATAACTGAAACCCAGACGCTCTTCTAGGGCACAATGGCAGCTACACAATGACAGTACACAGACAGCTGTTCTGGGATTTGGGCTACTCTACCCTGCAGCTGGAGAGAGAGAAAGGGAGAGAGAGAGGGAGGTGAGGGAGGGAGGGAAGGAGAGAGAGAGAGCTCTCCACCAACTTTCCCCCCATTCCTTCCTCTCCAGCTCCTGTATGAGGAATGGGCAAGCTATGGAGTCTTCTACAAATACCAGCCCATTGATCTGGTCAGGTAAGCGGGGGTACCTGGCCCCTTAGCCAGTGTCTATGTGAAGCAAGACTCAAGGCTGTGTCAGGATTCTAAAGTCTCTGGGCTTGTCAACTGCTCCAAATATTCAGCCATCTGCTTCAATTCAGAGGCTAGTGGGCCATCGAGTCTCCCTGGAGCAAGGCAGCTTAAGTAGGATTTGTGACACTGCCTAGTTATGTCTGCTGGATGGCTAGCATTTGACCATGGCCACTGACTCTCTTTGAGTTCTCCTCAGCCCTATCACCAAGGCGGCTGCTGAGATCACCTGCTTTGGGTGTTGAGAGGAAGGAGCATCTGGCTCAGTGTGTGAGAATTTGTAACAAAGTTTGAGAGGAGCTGCAGGACAGCCTGAGAGGCCAATAGGTTGGGCAGCCAGTTGGGCTTCGAGTTCCGTGGGGGCTTGTGGATGAGGGTGTGAATGGTGACAGTTCATGTCAGCCAGGGAGGACTAACATACTCTGTGGGGGTGGGAGGGTTTGTTTGATGTCACTGACCAAGTTTCATATGTTGCTTACACTGAATGGGGCTTGGGATGGAACCCACAACCATGGGGACACACCTGGACCACCATTGAGGGCTTCGCAAACAGAAGTGCACCCGTCCCTAGGGCAGGGAGGAGTGACAAAGTCCAACCTGGGGCACATAAACAATCCCAGTACTTGGGAGGCTGAGGCAGGAAGAATGGGAGTTTAAGGTCAACCTGGGCTATATAGTGAGGTCAAAGCCAGCTGCACTATAGAGAAAAACCCAGTCCCCAAAAGAGGCTGAAGATTCAGCTCAGCTGTAGAATGCCTGCCTGGCATGCCTATGCCCTAGGCTCCATGCTCAGCATGGTGTAAGCCAGGCATAGCAATGCCTACCTGTAATCCCAGTACTTAGAAACTGAAGAGAGAATCACAAATTCAAGGTCCTCCTCAGCTATATAATGAACTTGGGGCTAGCCTGTGCTATGAGAGGAGTGGGGAAGAGCAGGGGAGGGATGGAGGGAGGGGAGAGAGAAAGAGAGAATATAAATATGTTCAGGGTTATGGTTTGGTGGGAGAGCACTGGCCTAGCATGTGTGAGGCCCTTGGTTCAAATTTATTACTGAAACAAAAAAGAAAGAAAATAGGTAAGGAGGAACAGAGACGAGACAAAAGCCAAGCCTGATGGGGTGTTCTAGAGCCTCACACTCCAACTCGCAGGAAAAACAGTGGCCCAGCTGGGTTGTTCCTGGGGGTGGGGCACATGGTGTGTCCCTTGGTCTAGGGTGTGAGTGTCACCCTTTGTTTCTTGGCATAGGAAATACTTTGGCGAGAAGGTTGGCCTGTACTTTGCCTGGCTTGGAGCCTATACTCAGATGCTCATCCCTGCCTCCATCGTGGGTGTCATTGTCTTTCTCTACGGATGTGCCACCATGGACGAAAACATCCCCAGGTAGGCAGCGATCCTGGGCTCTGTGATGCCGAGGGGAACCTGTGTCCTGAGGTCACACAGGGGATCGGAGCTGGCTCGACCCCATAGGCAGCTGCAGGACCTTCTCAGAACTGTGCCGCTCTGGCATGGGGCTGCAGGTTGCATTATAAACACTATTTCCAGACAGTAGAGAACTCGGTTTCTGTCAGCTGGGGAAGAGGTGGGATCTTGTCAGGCCAAAAAACAAAACAAACAAACAAACAAACAAACAAACAAACAAAAAACTATATCTAGCCAATTTTCCTGTGTGCTGCTTTAATTTTATGTATATGAATGTTTTGTCTGCATGTCTATGTGTGTACCATGTGTGTGCAATACCCACAGAGACCAGAAGAGAGCCACAGATCCCCCTGGAGCTGGAGTTACAGAAAGTTGTGAGCTACCATATGGGGCTGGGACTCCAGAAGATCAGCCAGTACTCTTAACCACTGAGCCATCTCTCAGCCCCTCCCATGTTTTAATATGTAAATAAGGCATCTACTATTCCACTCACCAGGATTCCCTCCCTCCCCAGTTCTCTCAGTCCCAAGCAAAAGAAAGCTTGTTTCTGTGTCTGCATGGATAACTCAAGGATTTGTATTGAAAAGATAATGCAGTGCATGCTGGGATTTGCTGATGGGAAAGATGAAAAATGGCTGAGACTTGGTGTGTGCCAGAGCTAAAGCTTGTGAGAAGCAGGAAGTGGCGTGGGGGTATTTCCATAAGGTCCTTGAGTAGAGGGGGCTCTGCTCGCTCAGGGTGTGGACTCCCTAGAGGAGGCACTGAAGTTTTTTCACTCTGGCAGCTCAGCCTCCTTAAATCACATGGTCAGAAAGGCAAACAGTAATCATCTAGGGGCACAGACAATGCCCAGGCCTGTCCAACCTTGGCCTCTGCCCCAGTTGATCTTGCATGGCAGCCAGAGGCATGTAGTCCCCCTTGGCGTCTGTCAGATCAGACTGAGGTCACAGGGAAGGGATGGCCAGTGACAACTACCCCGTGTACCCTGCCCCACCAGTCCTCTCTGAGTACTGGACCTTCAGGCTGTGTTTCTTGATTTGGGCTGAGCTTAAAGCCCCCAGAAAAAAAGGCTGTTTGTTCGCTGCTGGCATTTGTATTGGAAGCTGCGGCTGGCAAGGAAGACCGCTTAAAGCCACAGAGACACATAGGCAGGCAGGCAGGCAGGGAGTAGAACTGGGCCTTGCCCTCCCTGTGCCTAAGGCCAGCCTCAGGCCCGCTAGCCTTCCCCAGTCTTGAGCCAAGCAGACAGCATGGCCCTGGGACACAGCTGAACCAGCAGGAATAGCCTCCTACCCACCAGTTCCTAGGGTGAGGGGCTCAAACCAGACTGGTCACAACTGGGATCATCCTGTCTACTCATCGGTCTCAGTTTGAAAAGAGAAGTGGGCCTCGAAGATCCAGATCCTCGGCATCTGGTAATGTGCTAATTTAAGGCCCCAGGAGGCTGGTGACAGCAGTGGCCACATTAGAGCCGGGTTGTACTGGCCCCTGAAAAGGTCACACGCATGCTGGTCCATGTCACTTCACCTTCCCAGCAATCCAACAGCATTGTGCTCTTACACTCAGTTCATCTAAGAAGATTGGGAAGCTGAGCACCCATAGGACTCAGCACCCTTCCCAAGACTGCACACACATGTCAGAGCTGAGACTTGAACTCAGAACCTCAGGCTCCATAGCATATGTCTCCTCCCTCTCCTCTGGGTGCCCTCCTCTCTCCCACATGTGCATGCGTATATCACATCTCCCCAGATACCCCAAAACCACTGTCTTGGTGGCCGTTATCCCGTGTCCTTGTCTTCACATCCGTTGTGAATGACCAGCTTCCTTGATGCTCAAAAAAAGAGAATGGAGCTGGCGTTCTCCGCCTTAGGCTCAGAGGGGGTTCCCAAAGAGCCAGCACAAATATGTGCACAAGTTCATGTGGATCCAGAAATCTGAAAAACAAAGCAAAAAGCAAAAACTCACTTCAGCTTTCTCCCGGATGGCCATCTGCCCCCTGGGAATGATCGCTCCAGCCTGAGCATCTATTTATAGATCAGGGTCTCGTCCAAGTTTGAAGGAAGGAAAGTTGGGGGTAGGCTGTGGCTAGAGGGCAGTATTCTGGTCCCTCTCCTCATTTTCCACAGACACTGGAGCCTGAAGCTATGGACTGGAGAATGGTCACGGAGCACAGGGCAGTGTAGCACAGCCTAGAAACCTGAGCTCAGCAGGGCCAGTGACCCCAAGAGCCATTCCAAGCCCGGGGCTCTCGTTCCAAGATTGGGCTCTAATTCCCACCATGCTGGCTGTATGGACCTAAGGAATTTACGTTTTTTTCCTCTGGGATCCTGCTCCTATCTATGAAACTAGGATTGTAGTATGATAGCCTCCCAGTGCCAGTCCAGGTCAGGGGACACCTCCAGATTAGTGATTAACACCACCCCCCACCACTACCCCCAACCCCACTCTTCAGCTGAAGATTGTAAACTTCAGGATGTATTAGCATGAGCAAGGAAGGGCTCCAGTTCCTTGGCCTCCAAGCTCCTCAGCTACCGAGGCACTGCCTCAGAACCAAGCTGAGCCTGTGTGCTTCGCTGATCAGGACCTGGAGCCTCCCCTGTTTCCCAAGTGAGCCCCTCAGGGTGCTTGGGGACCTGGGGCATGCTCCTTTGGGTCTAGCCACCCAAAGAGAGAAATGCTGGGTACCCTTTCTCCACCTTTTTAGCTGTCCAGTGTGACCTGCAAGGGTCATGGCATGATGCCCAGTGTCACCAGACAGTCACTCAGCATAGGTCTGGCCACAGTGAGGGCCTCCTGGCTGCAGTTCACCCCATCCCTCCCTTGGGTTTCTGAGCCTGACCATAGAAAGAACATCTTTGATAGGTCCTAGGGACGATAGGGAGGCCACCTGGGGGTCCTGTGCTGTACAGGTATCAGGAGTGTTGACCCCAGTCATCACCTAAGGTAACCGTCCAAGGCTCACTCCAGAGAGGACACTCTGATGCCTCTTTCTGCCCCAAGAGAAATGTGGACACGAGTGTGTGTTTCCAAAGCTGGCTCTATCAATGTGTTCAAGGTGACAATCCAGGGCCCAGGACCCTTCCCCCCAAACCTTCCCCCCAAACCTAAGTCAAGGATCTTGAATGGAGACTAGGGCCCTGAAACTCATGGTCAGACATGGGTCACATGCCTGTAAAGCATGTGACAGGGAGTAGAGAGGGTTGTCAAGGGATAGAGTGGCCACAGCTAGCCAATATACCTATGCCTGCCTGGGACGCCCTCCATTGACCCTGGAAAGTAGACTGGGACTTGAGGACTTGAGACCACTTGGGAACCTGAGGCCACCTCTGTCTTACAGCATGGAGATGTGTGACCAGAGATACAATATCACCATGTGTCCTCTGTGTGACAAGACCTGCAGCTACTGGAAGATGAGCTCAGCCTGTGCCACAGCCCGTGCCAGTCACCTTTTTGACAACCCTGCCACCGTCTTCTTCTCTGTGTTTATGGCCCTCTGGGGTAAGTGGAACCTTCAGCCCGGGTCACCCACATTGTAGGGACAGGAACACACTTTTCTGACTCTGATCCCAATGGTCCACGGGTCTGTGTATTGTGTGTGAAGGTGGGTCACGTAGTGTACCTGATGGCCACATGTCTGCACAGAATCCCAGATGAGCATGGATCTTCTAACCTGGCTGAAAGGTGTCAATATAGTCCAGGCTTTGAGAAATCCTGCTGTGGCTTGTCATCCAGAGGGTCACAAGTTGTCTGAGGTCACCCAGCTCTGAATAGCAATGGCAAAATTAAACTACAGTCCTCAAGCCTGAGCCTGATCAGAGTTAGGGACAACTAGCTGTTCCCTACAGAGACTCTAACCCCAGCTATCACAGTCTGGGGCCCAGACTTCAGCTTTGAAGACAAGCAAGGCTAAGAGGAGGAGGAGGAAGAGGAGCAGGAGGAGGAAGAGGAGCAGGAGGAGGAAGAGGAGCAGGAGGAGGAGGAGGTGGTGATGTTGGTGATGGTGGTGATGGTAGTAGTGGTGGTGGTGGTGGTGGTGGTGGTGGTGGTGGTGGTGGTGGTGGTGTGTGTGTTGGTGCACATGTGTTCACATGTATGTGGAAGGCAGAGGACAACCTCACACATTGATCTTTAGCTGGCCACTGTCCTTGTCCACTGTCCTTGTGGGGGTTTTGTCTGACTCTGTATTACATTTACTCATATTTGTCTTGTATGCATGTAGAGAGGTGCACATGAGCCACCGCACATGTGTAGAGGTCAGAGGACAATATTCAGACATTGGTTCTCTCCTTCCACCACATGTGTCCCAAGGGTTCCTTGGATTGTCAGGTTTGGCAACAAGTACCTTTGCCCAAAAAGCCATCTCACCAGCCCTACCTTGTGTTTTTTACTGGTGTCTTCTACTGATCTGGAACTCACCAAGGAATGCTGGACCAGCTAGTCTTGCGAACTCTGGGGATCCTCCTGTCTCTGTCTCTCCAGCACTGAGATTACAAGTACATACCCCAACACCCAGCTTTTCCTATGGATTGCAGGGGTTGAATGCAGGTCCTCATGCTTACACAGCAAAATCTTTACCCCCAGCCAGCTCCCAGGCCTTCCATAGATGATTCTGATAGCAAATGAGGCAGATCCCTCCCTTCTTTGCAAACAGGACTTTGCACAGCCTTACCAGCAGGGGATACAGGAGTCACACAAGGGCAGCTGGTTCCCACATTGGCTGCAGGCTCTGAGCATGCCCCTCCAGGGCTCCCAGCTGAGAGGAAATGGCACGGAAGAGAATGGCAGGGCCACTTAGGAGAGGCTGACTAGAAGAGGTGGAAAGCTGGTGAACTGAGCTATGATAACCTTATAGGTAGCATTTGAGTCAGAGAGGGCCTGCTTTACCACCTCTGGACTCAACTGGCTGACGGGTTGCAGGGCAGGAACAAAGGCCAGGACAGCCTTGAACACTCTTGGCTGTGGGACGCCATAGTAGACCAAGGGGTAATTCTGGGCCCCTTCCCAGCCTATGTGGTCTTAGTCTGTGCTGGTCAGACAAGCACCTTACTAACAGGGAAACGCTGCCAAAGATGCACTAGAACCTCCTGTTCACCTGGATCTCATGCAGCCCACAGTCTCCCCTCTGTCTGAAGGGCCCAACGTCCTGCAGCAGCAACTTAGAGTCGGACCGAGCTACATGGTTGGGAGGCAGGCGTGCAGACAGCAGCGAAGACATGCAGTGGGTGAAAGTCCCAGTGGTGGGCCTAGCAGATTATTCAGTGCCGCGTCTTAAGCCACTGGACAGCCCAGTGTATTCACTGGGACTCTGAGCTCTAAGCTGGGAATGTGGTGAGAGGAGGCAGGCCGTGGGCACAGTCTCAGCCCATGTTCCACACCTTTTATGAATGGTTACTTCCACTGAACACACTGGACTATTGCGTTGGGGGTGGGGTTAAGAAAATGCCTATGAAAGTGCCCACAGAGTGGGATTTGGGAGACAGCTCAGTAGATAAGAACTCCTGTTGTGCAAGCTTGAGGATCTGAGTTCAAATCCCTAGTGTCCCTGTTTTTGTTTTGTTTTGTTTTGTTTGTTTTTTAAAATGTGACTGTTTTGTACCTGCAACCTCAGAACTTTGGAGGCAACAACAAGGTGATCATTGAGGTCCTAGGGCTGACAGAGTCTCTAAAGAGACTTACCAGTCAGTGTGTAAAGGGTGCTGCCAAGTATTCACCACCTCAGAAATCACAAGAAGCAAGCCCAGTGGGGTTCAGTGCTCTTAAGTCTTAACAACTAGGATTCCGAGGAAACAGCATGTGCAAAGGACCTGGGGGTGAGGTGCAGGACACTGAAGGAGCCTGCTGCTGCAGGAATGGGTGGGAGTGTGTCAGGGGATGTTAGAGAGGTCAGCAGGGACGTGCTGTAAAGAACTTCATGTTCTTGCTAGGAGGAATCAGAAGCCAACACTCTGGGTCACCATGTCATAGATGTTTTCCTGCCTTACACTGAGTCAGACGCCATAAATGACAGAGTAAGTTCTGCAGTGATTGGTCAGGAGGGACTCAACTGTAGTGGAGGACAGTGGCTGGAGCATTCTCTGAGATGGACATCAGCTCCTCGGGGTACTTGGGTTCACCACATTTCCCAGGGTGCACCGCTGCCCACCTTGGGAGGATCTGCCTCGAGGTTGTGTCTGACCATGAAGTCTCTCCCTAGAGAATTCTAGGAGGAAAGGTGGGAGAGGAAGGAGCCTCTGGAACCTCAGCCTCCCTCAGAGCTTGAGCAGCAGCCTCTAGGGTGAGGCTCCTCTAGGAGGAAGGAGGCCTCCGCTGGAGGGGAGGTGTTTGTGTGACCCCACACTTCATTTGAGCTAAATCATTTCTGAGCTCTCCAGAGACAGCGACTTGGCTGCAGCCCAGATATGGAAACCACGACCTGCCACAGCAGACCTTGAGTTTGTTTGTCTGTTTGGTGGGTGTGCTAGGGTTGGAACTGGAGCTTCCTGCAGCCAACTTCATAGGGGCTAAGCTTGGGTTCTATCACTGAGCTGTGCCCCAGCCCTAAAGGCTCTTGAAGGGTCCTCACCGAAGTTCCACCCACATGGCCTGGCCTTGAGGGTGGGAAGTGTTCACCAACAGTGAATGAAGCCTGTCACAGGAAGTCGGTAACACCTCCTTTGTCGTGGACTCCCCCGTGTGTACAGGGTCATCCATTTTGCCTTTGCCGAGACCTGGCGTCCCTACTCTGTGTCCTGTCCCAAAGAAGGTGGCACCTGGTGCCTTTTAAAGATTTTTTTTCTTACTTATGATTTTTTTTTAATTTTTCAATATAGGGTTCTGTGAAGCTGGCACTAGCTTTGAACTTGATCTATAGCCAGGGATGACCTTGAACTCCTACTCTTCTTGCTTCCATTTCAAGTGTATAAGGATCGGTAGTAGTGGTGGTGGGGTGTGCTCTCATGGCTGTACAGACTCTGTCCCTCTGACACCATCTTTCTCATACTGCCCCTCATTTCTGCCCCCCTTGCTGCTGCCCCAGGCTGGAGCACACCCTGCTCACCCAGAGCAGCCCCACAGTGACACCCCCAGCCCCAGTACAAGCATAAAACACGGCCAGATTGGTCACTTTGGTCCAGCTTGCTTACTATCTCACTGGCCTAGCAACCTGCATAGTAGCTGAAGGATTACCTCATCTTCCCTCTGGCAGCTATGTAGTAGTAGGAATAGACCCTGTGCGTGTGAGTGTGCGTGTGTGCATGCATGTGCATGCACATGTGTATCTGTGGGCATGCACATGCATGTGCACTTGAATGTGCTTGAGTGTGTACATGTGTGTGTTATGTGCACATGTGCATGTGTGTGTGTGTATACACATGTGTGTTTGAGCATAGATTTGTGTGTATACACTCACCTGCCATGTATGGGTGTCACCCTAATGAAGATGACTAGAAAGGACACTCACACCTGTTCTCTGGGGGCAGGGGCCATTTGCCCATTTTCCTCCAAGTGAGGGTAGGACTTCTATTTCAGATCCTTCAGGAAGCTTGCCAAAGAGCAACTTCTAGGGCTACTGTGCAGTTTAGAGGGATACCGTGTCTGACCTACTGTGTTGTCACCCAGGACCCTAAATCTGTGGGCTGTCCTGTGCCTGCAGACATCTTGGGGTATATTCTCTAATGAGGGTTCTGAAGCCCAGAAAGGTTGAGTGTTTTGCCAGAGATCACACAGGCTGAAGCAGAGGGCAGCTCTTCGGCCTGCCTGTCTGCCTGTCTGCCTGTCTGCCTGTCTGCCTGTCTGCCTGTCTGCCTGTCTGCCTGTCTGCCTGACTGCCTGTCTGCCTGTCTGCCTGTCTGCCTGTCTGCCTGTCTGCCTGCCTGCCTGCCTGCCTCTGAGAGTAAGCAAGGGCTCTCTGTTCATACCTTGACATTCAAATGCTCTCCTAGCCCCTGCAAGGTGCCCTCCTGGGAAAGCAGATATGTGCCCTTAGCAGTCATGAGGGCACACAGGAAGGGGTTGCCCGGCATGGCTCACAGGCCGGGAATGGGAGGCTTCTCATGAAATGCCTGTGCGTGGTGGTGCAGGCAGTGAGCCAGTTGTTATTGAACATTGAACATCTACTTTTCCAGGTGCTGTCAGAGTCAGCCTGGGCCCAGGTAGTTACACCACTAAGTAACGGTGTAAATCAGAGAGGAGAGTCATTCATTCAGTGCGGCCACACTGGGATGAGAGTCAAAGAGTTCACCCGTTACTCCCAAGTCTGTCTTCAGGATCCGGACTCAAGGCTCAGGCTTAAACAGAGGGCAGGAGGAGCGCAGAGCTCAGAGTCCCGGTCAGGGTGTGGTCCTGCCCATCACTGACCCCTCACTGTCTCAGCTCCAGTCTCTCCTGCAAGGTGGTCTGACATGTTCTCAGAGCTCTGTGGGGTCTCTGGGGGACAAGCTCCCCTCTGTCTGGCACCAGGCTTCAGCCTTTCTCTTCCTCAGCGTGAGACTCCTGGGAAAATTCCAATTCCTTGGGTTCCATTGTTTGAACAGTCTGATGGCAGAAGGGAGGGGCCCAGGAGTCTCTTCAGAATTTCTTTGCTCCAGCCAGGATGGTGGGAGTTTGTCAGCAGCCTCTCTCTGAGTCCCTGTTACTCTGCCCCTTCAAAGCGCTGCCGGGCCTGAGGAAGAGCAGCTAGAAGCTTTCATTCTTCTGAGGCTGGGGTCTCACCAGCATGTCTCCATTGTGTGCCTGTCCATCAAGTAGAGAAGCAAGTACTGGCTCGCTCCACGCCCACCCATTTGAGAGAAAGAGGCCTTGCTTCAGAGAAAGGAAGCTTACGTCCAAAGGAAAGAAACAAGAAGGGGCCCACGGGAGAGAGCTGCGGGAAGTAGTATAGTAAAGCAGGAAAAGCCATCCTGGGTCCTTTGCACTGCGAGCTGTCAAGGGCCTTTAGCTGAGATCTCAAATCCCTCATCAATTACCCTTTCATTACCCTCGGAAGGATTAGTTCTCCCCAAATCCCTCCTTCCATTGAGCTCTTTTCCTGCACTCCAGCTGTTCCCAGCTCTGCACAATGGCAGGCCTGCCTTACTGTTCCCCACCACCACCACCACCACCCCCCCCCGCTGGCTGCAATGAGGAGTGGGGCTCAGTGTCCCCCCAGAACTGCTGTTTTAATCTTTAAAACTGCTCTTTAATCTTTGCCTCACTAGCGTGGGCTCAGCAATCTTGGCTTCCGACGGCTCCTGCCTGCGATGTCTGACATCCCAAAGCTCGTAATGAAATGTTACGTTGAGCAACTTTGAGCCCATTTAGCTATTTGCCACCATCAATTTTCCGACATTATAGAATAATCACAGGTCTCAATCGTTTGTCAGTTTCGCACAGAACAAAGGACGGTGCTTTCTGCCCAGTGGCAGGGTCTAGAGGGACTTCTGAATGACATGTCAGATTGGAGCCTGAGATTCGATGGTGGTGTCCCAGACTGGGCCCCATCACCTCAAGCTGGAAGGGGACATGGAGAAAGTTACAATGCAGCCGTCGGCTAGGATCAAAAGGCCAGTGGTGGGTCATGAGCTGAACTTCTGTAGCAAGTAGATTGGTTCCCAGTGACCCATGTGAAAATGCAGGGATGCCATTGTCTGCACTGAAGGTTAGACAGCAGAGAGTCCCAGGCCCTGGAACTCCCTGGGAACCCAGCTCTGAGCCCTGACTGAGCAAGCATCTCTCCTGACAGGAATACTGGTATCACAGGCAGTGATCTAGAGAGCAGACCCCATTTCTTTGCATGGCCTGAAGGCCAGACATCCCAGATTCAGATCCTGTGGGGGCCGCAGTTCCTGGGGATTAGGTGCCCTTTCTCACACAATAGGGGGCCCTTCAGTAAGGGCTCCTTATTCTACCCTCAGGGGTCCCAGCGACCCCACCTCCTACACCATCATTTTGAAAGTGGGGACCACAACATAAAAATGTAGGATTTACATGAACAGAAGTCTATCAGGGAGCTAATGCATGGCTAAGTATGGCACATACCATCATCACATGCTGGCCCTGAGCTCAGCCAGTATTTTAAAACAACAACAACAAAAAACAAAAACAAAAAACAACAAAAAGTCTGGAGACAGGGAGGTGGCCAGGTCAACAGAAGCACTCGTACAAACATGAGGACCTGAGTTCAGATCCCCAGAGCTCAAGTAAAGATTTGTCACAAGTGTTTTAGACGTTTTCATATTCGGGGCCACGTAGAATGGTTTCATCATTTCCTTCCCTGCCCTGGGCCGTGCTGACTGACATAGGAAGTGTCCAGAAGAGCTGGGTGGTAAGAGCAGGCCCACCAGAGGGCTTCTGGGAGCATACAGAACTCACGCCCAGGTCTGGTCCAGGCAGATCCAGAGACTCGCTCACCACCCAGTGCAGGATCCTCCAAGTGAAGACAATTGTGTAACACACTGTAGCCAAAACAAATGCTTAAGGAAGGAAGCAGGACTATGGCTCCATGCTGTTCCGGCCCTGGCCTGGCTCCTCCTCACTGTCTGTTCTGTGCTGTCCTAGCCTCTGCACTCCAAGCCAAGGTGGTGATCTTGCTATTTTGGATTCCATGCATGGTTCAGCCCCGGTGTGGATAAAGAAGTTTTCCCCTCCATGTTGCTGTCACAGGGTCAGGGTACAGGTTTCACCATTTATAGAGGAGGCCTCAGTGCACCTGTGTCTCAGTTTGTATCTGTAAAGTGAGATGTATTATCCGAGCAGCAGTGGCTGATGTGTGCCACGGGGCCTGTGGCCAAGCGCAGAAGGCCCAGCTCCAGCGCCCTAGTGCCAGCACTGGCCTCTAGCACACATGAAAGAAACTGGCAATTTCCACTTTAATATTAAATGTTTCTTTCTCACCACAGTTGAAGGTTGTTGAGTCTTGGTCAGCCTGGATCCCAGCAGATTAGAGCCCTCATACCTCCCTTTAAACAAGCAAAGAGTGTTCCAGAACCAGCTGCTGTGACCTTAGGCAAATTGCTTAACCCTTCTGCTTCACTGTTTTCTCCAGCAAAAAGGATGTGTTCAGCATGGCATGAGCGTGCACCCCTTTAATCCCAGCACTTGGGATGCAGAGGCAGGAGGAACTCTGTGAGGTCAAGGCCAGCTTGGTCTATATAAGTGAGTTCCAGGCCAGCCATAGCTGCATAGAGAGACCCTGTGTAAATAAAAGAGGAGGGGAAGAGAGAGAGAGAGAGAGAGAGAGAGAGAGAGAGAGAGAGAGAGAGAGAGAGAGATCGAATAGATTGACATATAAGATAGGAGGACCATGACTGCTTTTCCCTTAAGGAGGTCTAGCATCCCTCAACATTATTCCAGTGAGGTAACTAAGCACAGACCCGAGGGTCAGCCAGAATCAGTTCCGAGTGACACAGATGGCACCTCCCAACCCTCCGTGCTCTGGTTTGTGTTCTTCTCAAATCCTTCCTTCTGTCTCTGATGCTAGTGGACACGAGGTTACCCCACCTCCACAGCAGTGTGGCACTCTACTGCCAGTGAGTGACTGCAGCCGACAGGCCAGGGAGCTGGGTGTGCAGGGCAGGAGACTGGAAGTGGCAGTGCCCAGCCATCTAACACTGCCTAAGGTCTTGGTGTGTTGTCTTGGAGATAAAGCCCATTATATTAACACTGTAAGGGGCAGGGACTTCAGAGGCAGGTGGAGGTGACCTTGGCCTCTGCCATGATGCCATGTCCCAGGACGAGGGTGTCTTTCTTCTCCCCAAGCAAGCCCCTTGTCCCCTGTTACCTCCCCATAGGCAGGGAAGGGTTCTACAGAAGGGGTTACCCCCTCTCAGGTCCTGAAGGAAGGATTCTTGGATGTGTCCTTAGCTCAGCACTGAGGTTTCCAGACCTCTCGGGCATCACAGCCCTGTGGCAGGCATGCACAGTCCTGACTTCCAGCTCTCAGAATGCAATGATGTAAGACTGTAATCGATCACCCACTTGTGGAATGCCAGCCCTGTTCCTGGCCTTGCAGCTGTCCATACTCCCAGCCTCTGCTCACCTCTGCCCCCGGTCTCTGATGACAACACCTCCCTCTTCTCAGCCTCCATTCCTATATTTGGACATCTCATCACGGTCTCTGGTCCCACTGTGTTGATAAAAATGTCCGTTTCGCCTCCTTGTGTCTAAGGCACAGCTGCATGTGTCCAGCACGTGCCCTGCACCCACTCACCCACTCATGCATGCTGAGTGCTACATCTCAGCCGCCCTGCACAGCACCGTCCCATGCATGAGTGCTTCCCGGTGATGCTGACACTGCCCTGGCATAGACACCCAGTAGCCGGAGGTTTCTGAAGCCCCTGTGCTTTGAACAATGGCTGAGATTGTGTAGTCCTCTCCCACCAGACATAAGCAAACAAATGTTCCCTTTTCTTTGTGACTTGACCAACATTTGTCTTTTGTCTTTGTGTTGGCAGGGGTGGGGGGAGCCTTGCTCTGACTGTAGTGAGGGAGGATTTTGTTTTCAGTTTTGATTCCTGTTAATTTATATTTTGTTTGAGTTGTTGTGGGTGTGGTTTTTGGTCCCCTTGTTCGAGAGCAAGGCAGAGCCCCTCTATACACCTGTTGCTCGTTTGCATGTCTCCTTTTGAGAATTCTTTCTTCACATCGTTGGCCCATTTGGTTTGAGTTGTTTTGTTTTGATTAATATGTTTGTATGTGTGCCGTGTGCTCATGTGAGCTTATGAGTGTTATGTACATGTGTGAACCCTTGAAGCAGAAGAGGGATTACAGGTGGCTGTGAGCATTGTGTGGGTGCCGGGAACTGAACTCAGGTCCTCTGCTTTCCCGCTTCCTCAGCTTTGAGTCTCATCTAGAAGTAGGATTTAGATTTTTGTGTGTGTGTGTGTGTGTGTGTGTGTGTGTGAATGCTTCGCCTGTACATGTTTCAGATATGTTCAGGTATCCACAGAGAACATCAGGTGCCCTGGAATTGGACTTACAAATGGTTGTAAGCTACCACATGGATGCTGGGAATCGAACCTGGGTCCTCTGAAAGAGCAGCCAGTGCTCTTAACCACTGAGCTATCTCTCCAGCATAGTTTGAAGTAGTAAGAAAGGGCATTAGGATGCTTCTCCCTTTGTCCTGGGACTGTGGCCATATCCTCATGGCTCTGACTTCTGGAAGCCCCCACTGGGATTCCCAAATGGGGCATCTTATTTCTGTCTTGATGTCCCCACTTATCAGACAAGCCGTTTACAGCCTGTGAGCCTCATTTTTGTCCTTTGTGAGACAGTGGGAAATCAACCCTGGCCAGTCACTACAGGGCCTCACAGAGGCCCTCGGCATGGTGGTTCTTAGCACAGCATCTTGCATGTGGCAGCCTGAGACTCTCAAGCTCTGATGACTATCCCCTTGCCTCTGCTGACTTCCTGAGGGCAGTATTCACAGCAAACATTCAGCTGTTGAGTCTGCCTTTGCAAGCTGTGTGCTCATAAATCACCCATCTGACAGTGAAGTCTGGACCAGGCACCTACTGTGTAGGATGAACAGAGGAGTTAGGCCCTATTCCTGCCCCAGATACCGAGAAAAGCCTCCCACATAGACAGGGATTGTCCTGGAAGGTGGCAGGAACAAATGCAGTCTGGGGTTGGTCCTGTATCCTTTCTGCTTCATACAACAATGAAGTGTCTGAGATGGAGTCACTTTATAGAGCAAAGAGGTTCGTTTTGACTCATGGTACTGGAGGTTCGAGGTCAAGATCCCACCCCTGGAGATGGCCTTGGTGCTGGCAATATCATAGGGTAGTACAGGGTCTCAACTTGGCAACTTCTCTCCCTTTCCTCACAGAGCTTTGGGGCCTCATTCGCCAGGCTCCATCCTGGGGACCTATCTGAGCTAATTGGCTCCTGAAGGCTCCACCCCTGAACAGCACAGTGGGATTAGCTTCCACTGTCTTCATAGCTCACGGTGGAGATCAAACTTCAACACTGAGTCTTGGAAGATGCTCCAACTATACCTGCACTATAGCATCCTCTGAGGGGTTGGCTGATACGTTTTCTTTTAAGATGTATATGTATGTGTATACACTGAAGTGTATGTATGGGTTGCATTTGAGTGTAGTACTTTCAGAGGTCAGAAGAGGGCAACATATCCCTCTGGAACTGGAGTTACTGGTAGTTATACGCATCATGTGGATGCTGCGAACTGAACCTGGGTCCCTTTACAAAAGCAGCCAGTGCTGTTAATTGCTGAACCACCTCTCCAGCCTTTGGCTGGTGCGTTCTGACACTGGGTTTGTATGGGCAGCGGGGCTGGGAGTGGGGAGTGGGGGTGGGGGGGTGTCACCTGCATCTCCTAGAAGAGGTGGCATTCAAACATTTGGTTATTCTGTCAGGAGTATAACACAGATCTAAGGTGTGATGGATGGTCCAGACTTGTCTACTCTGGAAGTGGAGGCAGGAAAATCGGGTTTTCCCAAGGCTTGTTCTCAGCTTGTCTTCTTTGCTTATACATTTTAAGGCCCAGCCCAGGAAGTGGTTCTGCTCACAATCAGGGTGGGTCTTTGACAATCAAAACAATCCCCTGCAGACTTACCCACAGGCCAGTCTGATCTACACAGTTGCTGGCTTGAGACTCCTTTCTTAAGTGATTCTAGATTGTGGCAAGTTGACAAGTAAAACCAACCGTCAGAGCCACACAGCAAGTTCAAGGCCAGCCTCGGGTACACAGGACCCTGTCAATAAACAAGCAAACAAGCAAACAGAACACAAGACACAGTGGTCAGTGGTGCAGTCTGCAGACAGATACAAGGGATGCCTGTGGGGCTCAATGCTAGTGTGAGTCTTGCTAACCCTTACCTTTTCTGACCTCAAGACCCCCCCCCCAACACTTGTGCCCCAGTGTCCCTGAAAGCAATGAGCAATATTACTACAGACCCAGGGTCAGAGGCTAGCCAGTCTAGCCCTCTCTGCCTAGCTGAGGGACCTTGGCCAAAGCTTACATCTACCTCAGTTTGCTCATCTGCAAAGTGGGAAAGCAATATCCAGGCAGGGCCAGTGAGAGGGCTGAACCTGTTTTCTTATATGGCCCTGGCCTTTGCTCAGCCTGTGACATGGAAGAGACAGGTTCTGCATCGTCCAGGGTTCCCAGTGGCCCTGATTGTTTCCCAATACCCTACAGCTGCCACTTTCATGGAGCACTGGAAACGGAAGCAGATGAGGCTCAACTATCGATGGGACCTCACAGGCTTTGAGGAGGAGGAGGTGAGTGGCTGTGTCTGTCCTTCCCAGGCCCCCTCTGCCATCTCCTCTGGCTCACGTGGATGCCCCAGGTCCTGACTGGCCCCTGATCCCAGGCGCGGCTCCTGTGGCTCCTCTGCTCATTGCTCTGGTATTCCTCGGTTGCCAGGGCAACTGTTTTCCATCTACCAGTGTTTTCTGTCTCCATGCTCCCAAAGACATAACACCCACGAGTGTGGGCTCGGGTGCTGGCCAGGACTCCCCATGCTGACCTCATCACATCTGTGGCTGTTGGGTGTGGGCAGGGAGTCGCTGCTGTCCACAGGCCACCTTCCTCTCCGTCCTCTATCCAAATCATCCCTGTCTACAAGCAGAGGAGGTTGGGAAGCCCGGCAGAACCTTTAATAACTGGCTCAGTGCAAACGTGGCTGGGCTCCAAAGCGGAGTTGCTCACTGGTAGATGGCCCTGGAGTCGGGGACAATAAGCCTACCCAGAATCCCCCGACTGCCATCTCCTGCAGGAATCCCTCGTTAGGGTCATCAAGGAGAGCCTTGATGTAGAGGCTGTTCCCTGCAGGAGCTGAGGCATGGCCATGGCCTGGTGCACCGTGCCATCTCCTTTCCTTTCTACAGTACAGTCTTCAGGAGCCAGCCTCCCAGGAGCTGGGATTACAGGGCTGAGGCACACTTAGTGCCCCACCCCACCCCACCCCCTTTGAGACTGTAGCTGAGGCTGCCTCTAACTTGCTGCATAATCAAGGATAACCTTGAACTCCCAACCTTCCAGGCTCTATGTCTGGAGGGCTGGGATGGCAGGTGTGCACTGCCACATCTGATTTATTCAATGCTAGGGATCTAACCCACAGCCTTGTGCAGGCAAACGCTGTCCCATCTTAGCTACGTTGCCAATGCCCCTTCATGCTTTCCGTTTTTAAGTGAGACCCCGTTTTTGATGTGTTACAAGTCTGTCTCTCCTTTCCCCCTTCCCTCTCCCTCCCCCTTCCTCCCTCCCTCCCGCTCTCTGGAGCTTGAACCACAGTAGACAGGTGCTGCTACTAAGCCCCACTTAAAAACCCTTATAAAACTCACGTAGCTCACACCCTCCTGAGCCCCCAGTCTGCTGGTCACTCTTGGCCACATGCACCCTTCAAAGAGCTGATGGTGGCTTCCGCTCCATGCTGAAGCCATGCTGTTCCATGCTCCCTGCTTGGCAGTCAGGTTATGGTTATAAGCCAGAGCTCTGGGACCACAGTTCTTGACTTCATTTGATCTGATACCACCACTGCTGTGTGACCTGCAGTGTATTGGTTAACATCTCTGTTCCCAGTGCCCTTTACTGCCCCGTAAAGCCTCACTTGACCAGACTGGGGCGGTCTCTGCTGGGCATATCTGTGCCCAGGACACAGAAAGCTTCCCAGAGAGTTACTTGCTTAGCCACAACCGGGCTTCACCTGCCACCCACCCACGTAACAGTGTCTGTCCTCTTCTGCAGTGAGTCCATTTCACAAATGACCAGTACTCTGTACCCAGTGCAGGGGGAGCTCTGGCCTGAGTGGGCCCACTGACCCCCAGGTGGCCCCTCTCCTTGGTTGCTGTTTCCTTGTTGATAATTCTAAAAGAAGAAACACCAGCTGGGTCTTATTGTCCTGGTGGACACATTTCCAAGGTGTCCTGAAAGCTGAAGGGAACAACTCACCACTCCCCCATCTTGACCCCACCACCCTAAGGTCCCTAGGGCTTGATCTCTGAGAGGTGTCCCTGAGGCTACCAGGCATACAACCTCAGTGGGCCTGAGCAAATCCCCCAAAGTAAGCTACTCATGTCCCATGGCCGAGCACTGTCCTGGTGGGGTGTGTGGCCTCAGGTGAAGAGGCTGCCTCTACTCCCACCCAGTGATCTGAACACCAGGTTGGTTGCATGCAGAAGGAAACCAGGTCATTGTTCTGTGTGTTTCTCCAATGAGCTGAGAATTGTGGGAAGTTGCACAACTGGCATCTGGAAATGGCAAGCATCCAGACCCCTGTTCCGCTGGACATTGCCACCATCCTGGTTCTACAGACAAACAACCTCAGTAATGCTTCTTTCTGTTTTTGTCTTTATTCCCGGTTCCCCGCAGGAAGCTGTCAAGGTTTGGAATTATTTTTTTGGTCACTCTGCCTTCCTCTAGCCTGTCTCTGGGGAGAGGGACCTTCGCACACACGCTCCTGTCTTTCCACCAGACAGCTCCTCATGGCTCTCACCTGGGCTCTGCTTTCTCCTGGTCTCACCTGATCTGTTCTTTCCTTCCAGCACCTTCTGCTGAATTCCTCTCGGCTCCCTGAGGCCTGGCACCTCCAGCTGCCTGCGCTTGCTGCCTTTCGCTACGTCTCTTTTGACTCCCGTGGCTACTCTACAGAATGTTCCAGAGGGTCAGTTCACAGCTGGGTGTTCATTGAAGCCTGACATAGCCAAGATCCTATGCAGGAGGACACAGAAGCCAGACCCTCTGGCCATTCCATTGAGCTGGGGTTCCTAGGGAGAGGGGGAGTCCAGGGCTGAGATTCAGGCCAAGTTCAGAGAGTTCAATGTTGGAAATATGACAGCCAGCTGTGAACTGGTCCCCAGGGTCCCAAAGGCAAATACATGAACTTGTGTGGAGGGACTCAACACTAAATACATTCTTTCTTGACTTGCTGTCTTTCTCAGGATCATCCCAGAGCAGAATATGAAGCCAGAGTCTTAGAGAAGTCGCTGAGAAAAGAATCCAGAAACAAAGAGGTACGGGCTCTGCTCATTACTTCCCACAGTGAGATGCTGGGTGCCTTAGTGTGATCAGGGGTCAGCAAACATTATATGTCTGAGGTATGACCGGGGGTCAGCAAACACTATTGCTTATCAGGTATGATGAGGAATCAGTAAACATTATACATTTATCAGATATGAGCAGGAGTCAGCAAAAACTATATGTTCCCGGGTATAGACAGGTGTCAACAAATACTGTGTGCTCTCTGCAGACTGCGGCTTAGCTCAGATTGTAAATATTTAAGCTGTGTAAGCCTACACCACAGCTACTCAGCTTTGACACTATAGTGTGAACAGGGCTATTGATAAAAGATAAACAAATATGCGAGACTGTGTTCCCATAAAACTTTATTTACAAAAACGGGCCCGGGGCCAGATTGGACCAAAGGCACAGACTTGGCCCAGCTCTGCTCTAGACTGTCCCCTGATGTATCCTGAAAGTGACCTCAACTTCAGCAAACATGTCATACTAGATCTGGTTGCTGGGAAGGCTCTGCCCCAACCCGTGCAACCTGTGTTCTGTGTTGAAGAATGAATTAGGAGCATTTGTAGATCTGGGTCTGTGAGCTTCTTATTTCTCCATGTCCTAGAGTCTAGGACATAGGACAGGGAGAAAATGTGGGTGTAATGATGTGCTTCGGGCCTCTGCCTTTTTCTGATAAACTGCCCCAAGCCTTTTGTTCTGACTGGCAGCTTGTATGTGTAGCACACATTCTCGCTGCATACCTCTAAAAGCATTGACCTGTTCGTTATTAATGGTTTTCACATGAGGGGGACAGGCCGGACCTCCAGGCTGCTGGGTCATGTTGGTACTGGGCAGTACTGGGCAGTTAGACGATGCTTTTCCAGGCTCATGGTTTTCTTGATACCCTTGCCCCTTCAGCCTCTAGAGTAACAAGACAAACCCTGGGCTCTTCTTACTTGTTTGTTATCATGTCCCGTGTACAGAGCTTATGGTACCTAGCAGCCTCTGGGTATGGTCTTTACACTTGCACAGAGGTGGGTACAGCAGAGGCTTGAGGCAGGAAGGTACAGGGCTCTAGTTTTGTAACCAGGAAGGGGGTACATCTCCAAGAATACCCCAAAGGGATTGAGCAGGACTCAAGAGTGAAAAAAAGTAAACACGGCCAGATGTGGTGGTGTACAGTCATCATGGCCAGATGTGCTGGTGCACACACCTTTAATCCCAGTACTCGGGAGGCAAAGGTAGGCAGACCTCTGCCAGCCTGGTCTACAAGTGAGTTCTAGAACAACCAGGGCTAGATGCTGAGACCATGTCTCAAAAAGAATAAAACCATATAAGCAATTGGGTCACTCTCAGGTGTGTCTGGAGTTCTGACACTGAGGCACAACATTGTCATCTATAGAGCTGAGACAGCCTTACATTCGAATTGCAAAAATAAGTGGCAAAAATAATATTCATGTTTGAAGTTTACAATTTTATGCTGGGTCACATCTATAGCTGTGGTAGGCCATGTGTATCCCATGGGTTAGACCAGCCAGAAGCCATCTGTATGACTTGACATATCAGCCGGGTAGTTCCCTCTGTATACAACCTGGTGGCCTCCCCAAGTGAGTCGTGTCACCAGGGCATCTCCCTGGCCCTAAGCCTTTGTGGAGAAATCTCAAGAGTCAGCCTGAGCCCCCCCAGTACTGTGGGCTTAGTGGCTTTCTGGTCACAGATCTCAGAGTGGAATGAATACAGAGAAGAGTCTAATCATTCCTAAAGCCACAGAGGTTTGCAGCCCCCATGTACCACCCCCATTGCAGCAAGCAACTCCAGAGAGCTGGCGGCCTCACCCTGCCTCCGTTTCAACCCCAGCTCTTGAATCATGAGAGAGTCACAAAGATATTAGGAGGGTGTGCTTTTCTTCTTTCTTTTTCTTTTTCTTTTTCTTTTTGTTTGTTGGTTAGTTTTGTTCTGTTTTGCTTTGTTTGGGTTTTGAGTTTTGGGGTTTGGGGGTTTTTGCAGACTTCCAGGAGAATGGCGGCCCTGAGCCAATTGGGTTCATAGAACCACATTCTCTCTCTTGTTTCGTGTGGCTCTCAATGGCAGCTTTGCATTGACTTTCCCCAGTTATGGAACAACATTACTTCATGTGGTTTTATTCCTTTTTAAAATTACATCTATTCGAATGTCTATGAAACAGCGTATGTGTAGCGATCAGAAGACAGCCTTAGGAAGTCTGTTCTCTCTTTCCATAGTGTGGGTCCTGAAGTACTGAAAACAAGTCATCTGGCTTGGCCATTTACCAGCCTGGCACGTTTACCAGCTGAGCCTTCTTGCTAGCCCATGGTTATATAGCCCACACTGGCTTCCAACTAGCTATGTAACTGAAGATGACCTTGAATTTCTAATCCTCCTGCCTCCATCTTCCAGAGTGCTGGGATTCCAGGGATATGACACCACCGCGTGTTTGTGTAGGGCTGGGATCCATTCTGCCAACTAAGCTCCAGTCCAGTCCCATGAAAGTGGTTTATTAAAACAGATCAATCACTGATTGCCATGCCAACCTGTGTTTCTGGGTGTGGCTCCCTTTCTATTGTCTCAGGGTGGTAGTGGGGACAGACCCATGTTCCCCAAGCTCTAAACCATCGAAATCATGTTGCTGAAGGAACCTATAGGGACTGTATGCTGGATTCTTTATTCTGGAAACTTGTAGTTCTCCTTGCCCTGACCTTGAATTGAGACTCTGTTGTGTGTTAACTTGTTTAAAATGCCAAGAGCCTAGGTCAGCCTTGGCAAATGGTGCTCACAGAGAGAGTGAGCCGTTGCCTAGACTCGCATCCAAGATCAGCAATACCCTGCCCTCATTCTGCCACCCAGTGCTTTCTTTCCCCACCCACCCTCAGAAGCGCCGGAATGTTCCAGAAGAACCGACCAACAAATGGAAGCAGAGGGTTAGGACAGCCATGGCAGGGGTGAAATTGGTACTTCTCTGTTTGAGGGCAACTCAAGGCTTGACACTGTTTGCAGGCCTTCTTGGCCACCATGTCTGTCCCTGGCCACCTCTGTGGTGTGTTCTCCGAACGTTCCCATCTGTGTCCCCTCCCCACCTCCCACCTGCGGCCTGCCACGTGTTGCGATGTCACTGCATGGCTCTCAGGGATCCACAGGGAGTAAGGCAGCTTCATGTGGGGTTCTGGAGACATGCTTGTCACGAGTGTCCACGATTGCTTCTTGTTTCTTTGTGAGCATGCAGACACCTCTGGAATGAGTGGCCTCCCATATGACATCAGTGCCAGCATGCTGGGCTCAAGTGCGGTTTTGTCTTTGAAAGCCCCTCCCACACACACTTGAAACTACCCAGGCTAGCGACCAACGGCTCCCCAAGGTCCCTCCAGGCCAGACAGCTCAGGGCCCAAGAGAGCCTCTGTGAGCTGTGACCCCAGGTCAACATGGCCTTACAGTGCTCTGAGTTCTAACATGTAGTGCTAGCTACTTGTTCTGACCTGCTCAGCAAAGGGAGAAATAGCTATTATGGTCTGCACCCAGACAAATGGCCCAACAGCTTAGGACCTGGAGCCTTGGACAGGAGGTTGCAGAGAAAGAGAGTGTCTCAGATGTGGCCCGCTCCCTCTCAGGCCACCCAGTTCTTACGGAGCAGTAGGCAATGCCATGCCCATGCAAAGAGGAAACCTAGCCCTGAAACCTCTCCCTTCTCTGTCACCGTGTGACCCTGTTCACGGGGGACTAGGCCCTGTGTGCTTCTCCTCGCACTGCGCCGTCATGTTTGCTCAGCACCTTCTGGAAGTTTCTCTGAGTTTTTTGTGCACACTCCTGTCCACCCACTAGGGTGGTTCCCAGTGAGTGAGCAGATGGTTTCATGTTGCAGACTGACAAGGTGAAGCTGACCTGGAGGGACCGATTCCCAGCCTATTTCACCAATCTTGTCTCCATCATCTTCATGGTAAGTTCTAGAAGGTTGGAGGGGCTTGGAATCAGAGGTGCCCTGCACTCATCTTGGGACGCAATGAGACAGAGAGGGGGTGAGGAATACCCCTCTTCCATCCCTAAGATGGGATAGGATGGGTTTTGTGGTGGTCCTGGGGTATGTGATCTGAATAAAGTGACACATGGTTCTCCCTAAGTAGGACATGCCTCACACTGGGATCTCAGTGCCCTCAAAACCAAGCTGACAATTCTTAGAGGAAACCAGTAACAAGATTGCACAAGATGGCCAGGCAGGGCAGTGTACTCTGTAATCCTAGCACTCAAGAGGCTGAAACAGGATGATTGCTACAAGTTCAAGGCCAGCCTGAGCTACATGGTGAGGCTGTCTCAAAATCTAAGAAAAAGAGGAAGAACCGGACAGGTGGCTCTAAGCTGATTCTAACGACCCAGCAAACGCCTCATGGTTCTTAAGAGCCTCTCATTCCCTTTGGCCCCACCAGGCCTCTTCCTCAAACCACCTGTACCTGTCTTAACCTTCACATGGCATGGGCCACTTGTCACCTTTTGTCTAGTCTGGGAGGTTCTGATGAAATCCTGGCACAGCCACCTAATCTCTCAGCCCAAGATGCCCATCAGCCACCTGCCCCAAGGGCTTTCCAGGGAATGATCCATTCAGTCCTCACAGCTAGCCAGTCCTGACTCCACAATGCTGCTGTTGAGGAAACAGATCTAAAGGCTGTTCCTTGGAAGGCCAAGTCAGAAGGGGCACAGCTAGCAGCTTATTTCTTCTTCATCTGCCTCAGGGGCCCCTCATCCCATATGAGATGGAGTCAGGCTGGGTTTCCTTGGCAGGGTGGGCCTCAGCTTCACCCACCTTTTCTTGGAGAAGCCAGGAACTCACAGGAAGCCAGGCTCACACTCATTTGCTCTGATTCAGTTTGACGAAGCCTGTGCTGCCCATGCTCTTCCTAAGCTTCATGAACCTTGACCTCTCCAGTAGCTGGGACTACAGACACATGCTCAGCCTCATTTTGAGGGTGGTATGTTCCCTTGTGTGCTGAGGCATAACCAGAGAATGACACCCCCAGCCCTGAGTCAGTGAAGGGCAAAGCTTGGGGACCCAGTGACTCCAACAGCCCCACAGTTCAGCTGCTCCTAGCAAAAGGACCAGTGATGGTTTAGGAAGAGGGTGGGTAGCCTAGGGCCTAGTGTGACCAGAGGCACTGGCGTCTCTGGACTTCTGCTCACTCATCCTGATCACCTTATAGCTACTCCTCCTTCAACATCACTTCTGCATTCCAGGTAAGAAGGGGGAAAGCTTAGAATAAGGCAAAAGATGAGCAGCAGAAGCTACCTGTCTGTGACGGGGGCTTCCTCAGAAGACCCTCCCACAACGTATCCCATTGGTCAGAACCCTTTCCCCTGCCTACCTCCCCTGCCTTAATAAGGACTATAGGGTGAGCTAGCAGAGGTGGGTGAGTGAAGCCAGGGTAGACAGACACAGGTAGGAAACCAGCTGGCTGTCTCTTTTTAAGGGTCCTGTCACAAGAGATACAGGTTCATGGCTGATGGAGATGCAGCTTCATCCCTGACGCCAGAGTTCCATCCAGGCACAGATGCTGATGCCGCACATGTGCTAAGCCTGAAGACGTCAGTGCGCATGGCCAGCCAGAGGCGCAGGGCACATGGCTTGTGGCTCCCTCAGAGGAGGAGGGTGGAGGGCTGCCTCTGCTGAGTCACCACAGACCCAGAGCCTTCCCCACCTCTGCATGCTGGCACAAGAGACGTCCTTATGGCCAGGAGCGGCCTCTTGGCAGGCCTGAGGGGTGTTCCGAGGAAAACCTCAGTGCCTGGCACAGCTCAAGGCGTGGTATCCATGCCTTGTGCTTACAGGGCATAGTGGGGGCTACAGATGGCTTCCCAGCAGGGTGTTTCTCTGTTTAGTCACTAACAGATGTCTGGAAAGGCCTGGCCCATAGAGTGCAGGGCAAGTCTTCTGAAGAAATTCCAAAGTCCATGTCCCCTGAGTGGGCAGCAGGGAGCAGCAGTGCCAGGAGCCATGAGTGACCATGCCAGCAAGGACAAGGCCTCCCCTTCATCCAGGACTCAGGGGCCTAAGGGCCAGCGCCTGCCCAGAGCAGCCAAAACCTACATACAAGTGGCTAAAGCCCAGCTGTGCTTTGCTTTTCGAGCCTCACACATGCCCACCCTCGCCCAGCAAGCTCTAGGGTGGGGTGTCCACACCCTTGGGCTGGGCAGAGACTGGGTCTTACCCATGGACCTGTGCCAAAGGGAAAAGGAACCCAGGCAGACGACTGTAGCAGGTGGAACAAACCTGTCACCAGCTTCCCACCCATCTCTCAGGCACCAGCAGTCTGAGTTCCATGGAATGTTGTAGCCTGAGATGGGTCTGGCTAGCTTTGGACCTGCTGTCATGGAAGAGCTGGAAGGTAGCTGTAAGAAATCTGTGGGATAGGGACTCTGGCCATGCCCCAGCAAACCTGCAGGATGCCTGACCATCTGCCTGACCATGGTGAGGGCGCCTGGCTCAGCCCTGTACACTAAGACATCTGCAATCTTAGCTGCCCCAGGTTGGACAAGAAGCATCCACAGCAGGCAGTCTGCTCTATCGCCTACCAGAACAGCCACTGGGGTTGTGGCTACAGTGTCCTGGGCTCTACATAGGGGACAGTAAGGAAGGATTGTAAATAGGCTTGGAAGGACCAGCTGGTGAAGCCCGTCCCAGAGCTGGGTGCCCTGACCCAGCCACACGACCTCTCTGATCCTGGGAGTCTTCCCACTTTTTATTCTTGTTCTGCGGGCTGACTCCTGCTGAGCGCCTGGCATCGGGCGGGCGACTCCAGTAATTCCAGCTTTAGTTCTGACTCGGGGAAAATTGGGGGTTAGGAGCAGACGGGCAGGTTCACGGGAGCTCTTCGCCTTCCCCCAAACCACCCCTAGCATTCCCACTGAGCATGTCTACGCCTGCCCTGCAGATCGCAGTGACATTTGCAATCGTCCTCGGAGTTATCATATATAGAATCTCCACAGCTGCAGCCTTGGCCATGAACTCCTCCCCGTCTGTGCGGTCCAACATCCGGGTTACAGTCACGGCCACCGCTGTCATCATCAACCTCGTGGTCATCATTCTGCTGGATGAAGTTTACGGCTGCATTGCCAGGTGGCTCACCAAGATTGGTGAGTGCCACTTGCTGGACAGCATAGGCAGCAGCATAGGCCTGGGGCAGGGCCAGCCTTGAGGCAGGCAGCCTGGTCACCGAACTGTGGCCAGTCCCAGCTCCCCCTGGCCTGGCCTGGCCCGGCTGTGAATGGCTAGCAGCTGGCACAGTCAGCACCGTATGTCTCTCCCCAGAGGTCCCAAAGACAGAGAAGAGCTTTGAGGAGAGGCTGACCTTCAAGGCCTTCCTGCTCAAGTTCGTGAACTCTTACACTCCCATCTTCTATGTCGCCTTCTTCAAAGGCCGGTAGGAACTCCTCCACCCTGGCTCCTTGCCTCCTCCTCCTCCTCACTCGGGTAGAAGGCTCTGTCCTACCTTGTCCCTCTTGAAGGTGGGAGACTCCCATAGACCAGGGAAAACAGGAAGTGCAGCTTCCACAGCCCCATGATGCTCTGGGGAGGGCTGGGTCAACAAAGCACAGTGATATAGACCCCAGGCAGTGAGGACCTTTGTCAATAGACCCCAGACAGCAGCCAGACAGCAACCTCTGATAGTCCCCTCAGCAGGCCGGGTGGCACAGAGGTGTATATACTGAAGATCCACTGGGAAAGGAGGGAGCCTGTTTAAAATCCTGGTGGCTCAGACTGGGTCCAGAGAAGCTCAGGTCCTTTGGGTGGCAGCTCCTGGGGGCTGAGCCCAGCTCCTCCTTAACCATTGCCCAACTCTCCCAGGTTTGTTGGTCGGCCCGGCGACTACGTGTACATCTTCCACTCTTTCCGGATGGAGGAGGTAACACATCACCCCCTTCCCAGCAGCCTTCTGCTTAGCTTCCTGTCCTCTGGGCTTCTGCACCACAGGGGGAAAACTTCCTTGCAACTTCACACATCCACATAGATCTATAAATGTCATAGTTTCTTCCCTGTCACTGTGATTGACACCCCGACAAAAGCATCCTCAGGGAGAAAGGGTTGACTTCAGCCTACCACTCTAGGGTGCAGCGCATCATGGCGCAGAAGTCAAAGCAGCAAGGGCTATGTGCATCCGATATGTTCAGGTGCCTGCAGAGATCAGAAAGCATCAGATCCCCTGGAACCGGAGTTACAGCTGGTTAAGAGCCGACTGACACAGATACTGGGAAGCCAGATCCTTTGCAAGAACATTTAAATGCTCTTCCTACCGCAGCCATATCTCCAGCCCCCTTTTTAATCTTATTTTGAGTGCAGTTACTTACCTGTGGTGTGTGTGCCGCAGCACATGTGTGACAGCCAGAGGACAAGGTGCAGAAGTCAGTTCTCTCCTTCCACCTCATGGTTCTCCAGATTGAACTCAGGCCAGGCCTGGGGGCTGGAGAGATGGCTCAGTGGTTAGGGTACTTGCTACTCTTGCAGAGGACCCAGGTTTGATTCCTAGCACCTACACTGTAGCTATCTATAACTCCAGTCCTGGGGCATCTGATGCCCTTTTTTATACTTCCATGGGCACCAGGCACTTACATACATGGTACACAGACACACATGCAAGCAAAAACACTCATATAGGTAAAATAAAACTGTAAAAAAGTAAAATTGAATTAAAAAAGCTTCCTGGCTTCTGAGGAATGACTGACTCCTAAGATTGACCTCTGCCCTCCACATGCATGCATGCGCATGTGCTTGTCACATGCGTGTGAGTGTGTTGTGCCTGCACACGGAATGACTCAGTAGTGGAAGGGTAGTCTGCTTCAGTTATCCGACCCCTGGCACCGCAGGGCATCCTCTGCAGGTGTGGGGTTTACAGAAAGTCTGTAACATGTGCTCTGCTCCATGCATAGCATCCTCTTATGCTTGTGAGGCGAGCACTTCACTGGCTGAGCCAACACTACCCTATTCTTTTCTTCGAGACGAGGTCTGACATAGCTTAGCTTGGCTTGGAACCAAGATTACTGAGTTTGACTTTGAATTCCTGCTCCTCCTACCTCCGCTTCTACAGCGCTGGGATTATAGGTGTGTGCCACCATGCCTGGCTTCTTGGTGGCCCTCTCTGCATCACTCCAGATGCTGTCTCCCTCTCTGGATCTTTGTGTTCTCCTAAGGACACTAGTCACTGAAGCAGGGCAATGACTTCTTCCCAAAATTAGGTCTTATTCTCAAGGTTTCAGAAGGTGCTGATGTGAACCACCTCCAGAATGTGCGAGTGGGTATCCGTGGGTGTGTGTGGGGGGTGTGCACGCATGCGTGAGTGTGCGAGGACATGTGTGCACACATATGCACAAGCACACATGCAGATAATGTGCATTTGAGGTGGCTAGAGGAGAATGCCAGGTGTCTTCCTCTACCACTCTGCTCCTGATGCCTTGTGGTAGGGCCTCTCACTGAATTGGCAGCTCACTATTACAGCTAGGATGACTACGCCGAGAGATCTTTGTGTCCTCTTGCCTCTGCCCCGACCCCACTGCTGAGATAACATGCAACCACACTTGGCTTGGGATTCAGACTTAGATACTCATGTTTGCAAGCAAGTGCTCTTACCCATCTACCATCTCCCTAACCCCGAACCTAACTTTTAAGAGACCATGAGTCACCCCACAAGTTGAGGGCTAGCCTCCCCGCACCCCACCCCCTCCCCCAGAGCCAGACCAGACTTAACTGGCCCTCTTCCCCACAGTGTGCCCCCGGCGGCTGCCTCATGGAGCTCTGCATCCAGTTGAGCATCATCATGCTGGGCAAGCAGCTAATCCAGAACAATCTCTTCGAGATCGGCATCCCGTGAGTGGTGCCCCCTACGGGTGGGGACATTGTGGGGGGGGGGGCGGAGGGCTTGAGTGGACTCTAGAAGTAGCCTCTATGACAGGTGAGGCGTCAGCCCCATTGGGGATAGGAGACATCAGAAACCAGGAGGTGAGAAAGATGGGGAGGGGACATGAAGCAAAAGTTGCCCTGTTGTAGACAAGGAGACATGGAGTCCCACCTTCAGGGGGCCACACAGCCTAGCTGCATGCTGGCTCCTGCATGGCAGAGTATCTAGCCAGGGGTTAATTAGCATTAGGGAAGAAGAGAATGGTAGATCTCTGTAAGTTTGAAGCCAACCTGTTCTACATAGTAAATTCAAGACCAGCCAGGGCTAATAGTAAGACCCTGGCTCAAAACAAAACAACAATTTAAAAAAAGATGCCTCTTTCAGGACACTAACGGTGGTTCAGGCTTAGAGCAGACAGACCAGTGTAACTCAGAGGGGCGGTGAGTGCAGCCCCCACCCCTGGCTGCCTACTGACACAGCGCCCCCTGCAGGAAGATGAAAAAGTTCATCCGCTACCTGAAGCTGCGCAGGCAGAGCCCCTCGGACCGTGAGGAGTACGTGAAGCGGAAGCAGCGCTATGAGGTGGACTTCAACCTCGAACCCTTCGCCGGCCTCACACCCGAGTACATGGAAATGAGTGAGTAGTATCCTGGTCAGGGCGGTGGGCACCGGGCATGGGGGATGCAGATCGGACAAAGACTATGGATCTTGGCACAGTGATGGATGCCTGCCTGTGATCCCAGAACTTGGAGGCTGAAGCAGGATGCTCTTGCGTTTGAGGCCAGCCTGGGCTACATAGTGAGACCCAGTCTCAAAAAAAAAAACAGAAAAGGGGAAACCAATCTAGGGAGATGGCTCAGTTAGTAAATTACCTTATCAGCTCTAGAATTTAAGTTCAATCCCTGAATCCACATTAAAAACAAAAAAAAAAGATATGGTGGTGTGTGCTTGTAATCCCAGCATGGAGGAGGCAGACAAGAGGATCCTTGGGGCTCAGGAGCCAGCCAGCCTAGCCCAGCCTGCCTGATGAGGGACAAGCCAGTAAGAGATGAGGGCCAAAAAAATAAAATGGAATGATACGGGAAGTTGACCTCTGACCTTCACACAGGAAGCAGGCTACCAGGTTAGAACTAGGGAAAGGGCTGTGGGCTGGGATGCCCATGACCTGACCCCCAGTGCCCCTCACCCTTTCACGGGTGTCAGGCAGAGGCAGGAGCAGGAGATGCCTGGCCTCGACTCTTGGCTCTAGGTTCTGTTCCTCCTCCGGACTATAAACACTGTCCCTTTTCTTCCAAACTCACCCTTCCAAAGGCCCAGGACAGGCCCCACGTGGGTCACCTGCCACACAGTGTGACACACAAGGCCAAGCAACAACTCCTCCTCCCTCTACTTCCCTCAACAGCAATACCAGCTCCATTGGAGGCCCCCAGCATTTGGGGTACCATAGCCACCTTTAGACTCCTTCTTTGGGCCTGTGACTTCTCTCTTCTTCCTGATCACCAAGATACTTGTCTCTACTTGGGCTTGCTGGGACCCTAACATGAAGCCAGTCCTCTTAGGGAGGCCTGGATACGCCTCATTAACAGCCAGTGTCCCCGCATGGACGGATGCTGAGCAATGGGGAAAGCCGGGTGCGGCCTGTGCGGCCTGTGCGGCCTATGCAGCCCATTCGGTCTCTATGCTGTCCTCCCACTGAACTCCACATTGTTCTGTAAGCATGTAGCTCAGGCCTACCGTGAGGCCTCTGCCTTTATGGTACCTCTAGTGGAATGCTCTCCCTCAAACACCTGCATGGATCCTCTCTCTTCTTCCTTCCTTCCTTTTATTGGGAGACTCTGAGTGTCCCCCAATAAAAGTTTTCTCTGACCACAGTGGCTAAAAAAGTTAGTCCTTCCCCATGCCTAGGACCCAACTCCTCCTCTGGCCCCATTTTAAATCCAGCTGACATCATAAGTTGCCCTTCCCCCTCTTTTCTGTCTGTCTCACAGAAGGATGGAGCCCTGCGGAGGGGAAAGACCTTTCCTTCTCACTCTTGACTGCTGTACCCCTACCCTAGAATGGGCCCAAGTATACAGCAGACACTCAATGCATGCCCGAGTATACAGTAGATGCTCAGTGCATGGTCACTGAACATTTGGATGAGCGAGCACAAACAGGAAGACTCAAGCAGAGGGGGCTTAGACTGGCATGGCCTCCATGGACAGGACTCAAGCACGCAGTATCAGATCCTGGCTGGGGAGGAGCTGCTCTGGACTCTGCATTATCCACAGTGCTGAAAAGCAAGGCAGGCCTGGTGGCCACAGCGCTCCTCAGCCTTGGCATAGAGGACAATGATGACCTCCAGGCTGCAGCACGGTGGCCAGAGCGTTCTGCCCCCATAAACACCTCCCAGCCACTCTCGTTTGTGCTCCCAGCAGGGATCATCTCACCCCAAACTTCAGGAGAGTATGGGGGTGGGGAGCAAACAGGACTCCAGGCTCCTTTCTTTTCCTGTTCATCCCCAGAGCCATGACCAGTAGAGTCTGGGTACTGGTCTCCCCAAAGTCAGGCCTCTGCTCTCTGAGGAGGCTCTGGGAAACCACCGAGAAGCACCCTGTAGTTGACTGAGAATGAGGTCAGTTATCTTACTACTGAATTCTCACCTCAGGCTCCCATGAGCCTCCAGGGCTTAGGAATAAGGAGATCTCTGGGACAAAGGTCTGTTATATGTCAAGTAGCTTACCCCAGCCCAGCACCAGGGTGCACTCCTCGCCTGGCGCTCTCTCTCTCTCTCTCTCTCTCTCTCTCTCTCTCTCTCTCTCTCTCTCTCTCTCTCTCTCTCTCTCTCTCTCTTTCTCTCTCTCTCATCAGCTGCCATCTTGTCCTCCAGGAAATCTAAGGCTAGCACGGGGGCTCACAGCTATGGATGGAAGGATATCCCACACCAGCTTCAGCTCCAGAATTCTTCCCTCCCATTTCCCCTCCGTTTTCTCTTCTCATCCCCTTCATGATGAATGGGGCAGTTGACATCACTCCGAGTGGAGAAACCAAGGCTAGGACTATAGTTCCTTTGGTAGAGTGCTTGCCTAGCATGTACAAGGCCCTGGGTTCAATCCCCAGCATAAACCAGGCATGTAGTGCAGACCTGTACTGCAGTCCCAGCACTTGAGAAGCAGAGAGGGGCCCATCAGAAGGTCAAGGTCACGTTAGGCTGCATAGTAAACTGGAAGCCAACCCGGGCTACATGAGACCTTGTGTCAAAATTTTTTAAAATATTTATTTATTTATTATATGTAAGTGCACTGTAGCTGTCTTCAGACACTCCAGAAGAGAGCAGCAGATTTCGTTACAGATGGTTGGGAGCCACCATGTGGTTGCTGGGATTTGAACTCGGACTTCTGGAAGAGCAGTCAGCACTCTTAACCTCTGAGCCATCTCACCAGCCTCTGCAATTTTTTTTTTTTAAGTGGGAAAGTCCACCTACAGCAGCAAGCTTGAGCCTGAGCCTCACGCACATAACCATGGCACATGGCTGGTCCTGCTTCATCATAACCTCCACACACACCCCCAACACCTCCAGTCCTCAGCAGAGGCATCCCATCTTGCTGCCTGTACTTTAGGGCCAAAGAGAGTTCACCAAAACGTCTGGGAGACAGTTCCCACAGCCTCCTGCCCTGCTTACCTTGCTAACAATGGCCATACTCAGGCATTTGAGCACAGGGTGGCATTCTGTAGCTTCCTTGTTTACCCCCTGGCACAGAGCAGCCCTTGGACCAGGTCCCGCTATACAGCCCCTGGACCAGCTCTCTGACTCTCGTCCCTCTGGTGACCTTTTCCTGACCTGTTTCAAATCAAGTCGACTTCGGCTTCTAGGGCTGAAGAAGCCCAGAGCTGGTGAACAGCAACATGAAGCCTGGGGACAGAAGGCTGAGACAGTCCCAGAAGACATGTCCTCCTACTCTCCTAGGCCTGATGGAAGAGGAAAGGAGGGGCTCTTGAGACAGTTATGGGAGCAGGCCTTCCTGACCCTAGGGAGATTTGGGCACAGGGAGGGGCTGGGCCAGGCCAGGCCATGCACCCACTTGGATCTGCCCATGAGCAGAGATGTCATAAGATTGGACCTGTGAACTTCAAGCATGCATGTAACCCAGGAGTCATGCCAGGGTGAACATGACCAGAGCACATTTATAAACAAGCATAAAAATTACACAGTGTAGAGCTGGCAAGATGCCTCAGTACATGAAGTGCTTTCTGCGCAAACATGCAGACATAGATTCAGTTCCCAGAACCCTTGTAACAAGCCAAGGGTGGTGGTGTGCTTGTAATCCTAGCACTGAGGAGGGAAAAGCAGGAGGGTCCCTAGAGCTCCCTGGACAGTCAGTCTAGGCCAATATGAGTCCCAGTCCCAGTGAGAGAGTCTACTTAAAAAGAAAAAGACATAGAAAGAGGGGAGTTGCCACCTGAAGACCAGCATTTACAGTGTCTTCTGGTCCCCATGCACACATGTACACCCATGCAAATGTGCACATACATGCACAGACACACAATAAATAAATAATCCAGACATGATGGTACAGTGCCATACTTGGGAAGCTGGGGCAGGAGAGTTGTCACAAGTTCAAAGCCAGCCATGTTGAATTCCAGATACAGAGACTTCTGTCTCCAGTTCCTGCGACCTGGGCACTGTCCAAGATGATAGTGGCTCTCTCTGGAGGCAGGCAGGTCCATGGAGGTGGGCTCCTTTGAGGCAGGGTACCAGGCAGCCCTGGTCTGAATCATGCAGAGTTGTAGGGCTCTCTGTGGTGTGCAAGGTGATGCACCGCTGCACTGCTGACGGTGTGCAGGGCGCCACGTGGCTGCACTGCTGACACTGTGTGCTCTCCCTGCAGTCATCCAGTTCGGCTTTGTCACCCTGTTTGTTGCATCCTTCCCTCTGGCTCCACTCTTCGCCCTGCTAAACAACATCATTGAGATCCGCCTGGATGCCAAAAAGTTTGTCACCGAGCTACGGAGGCCAGTAGCCATCAGAGCCAAAGACATCGGTAAGTGAGCTGGGAGATGGGCTCAGAGCACATGGGCAGGGGGCTGCTACTCTTGAGAAGATAATGGGCTCTAGACTTTTCCCTACCAGGGCCTTCCCACCACCTTTCCAAGTGGTGCAAGATCTTAAGTGTGCCCCACTAGTCCCCCAACCTCCAAGATGTGTCAGCTACCAATGACATATGGGACTATTTGTCAGTTGTCTGCCTGTCTTGGCCATCCACTGATGTAGGTCTCCCAGGCATGTTCAATAATCTTGGGGTGTTGTGACATGACATTGTCATCCACAAAGTTCATGTTCCAGAGCAACACAACAGAGTTACAAAAAAATCACACACACACACACACACACACACACACACACACACCACACCACATACACACACCAAAAGTCATGTTTTAAGTAAATTTGTAATGGCTCTCCTGGGGTGCATCAGACACACATAAGGGGACATTTTTCTCTATGCTTATTCTGAACACCCCATCCTCCATCACTGGGGTAGCCCTAGAGTTAAAAGACAGAGCAACGGAGACAGAGCATTAGCTGCTCAGCAAGTGCACTCAGTGCTCGAGAGAGAGAGAGAGAGAGAGAGAGAGAGAGAGAGAGAGAGAGAGAGTAGCTGGGGCTGGAGAGAGTGTGCAGCAGTTAGGCATATTCACTGTTCTTACAGAAGACCTAACTCCATCTAACAGTCTCCCACTCCAGGGGATCCAATGCCGCTTTCTGGCTCGCAAGGATATCTACACACACACACACACACACACACACACACACACACACACTTAAACCTTAAAAGAGGGCTGGTGAGATGGCTCAGTGGGTAAGAGCACCCGACTGCTCTTCCGAAGGTCCAGAGTTCAAATCCCAGCAACCACATGGTGACTCAT
>NC_034590.1:113902534-113914056 GCF_900095145.1 Mus pahari | reverse complement strand
ACCCCCTTGATCACTAATTGAGAAAATGCCTTACAGCTGGATCTTGTGGAGGCATTTCCCCAACTGAAGCTCCTTTCTCTGTGATAACTCCAGCTTATGTCAAGTTGACACAAAACTAGCCAGTACAGAAGCCATATAGATTATAGTTCCATAGTGATAAGGGATCTTTGGGTTAGGTTCTGTGACCCAGATATGAGTTTGCAAGACTATTTGGGGTGGCATTGGCCTCTCTAAGACCCTTCCCAGTCCCCTGCACATCCAGGTCATCCCATGGGGAACCCTTGGGTAGTACCAGCCACAGCTGTGGGAACCCTCAGATGGCACCATCCACTCCATACTCTCTCTTGCTTTAGTTAGTGTCTCTGCCAGGCTAGATGCTCTTTGGGCTATCCGTGGCTTCTGGCAGCATGACCAACCCCTGCCAAGGATAAGCACATCTTCCATTCTCCCAACCGCCTCTGAGAGAAGGTGGCCTGGGCTTCTCTGTCACTCTGTGATCTTTTACAGTGAGCTGGATGGAATTGCCATGGTCATAGCACATCAACTATGGTGACTTCATCTGTTTGGTTCTATAGCCTTACATCTTTGCTATAAGCCTGTAGAAACATACACCCTGCCCCTGCTCCCACCCCCACCCCACCCCCAGCCTTGAGAATGGCCTAGAAACATGGTGCCGGATAAGGAGGAGGTCAGAGCCAGGGTTCATGTTCGAGGTTCTCATCCTATGCCTGAACACTATGGCTTCCTGATGCCACCTCCTACCCAGGCAACTCAGACAATGGAAACAGACACCCAAGTGAGTCTGGATTCTGCCCACAGACTTTAAAAGCACTGAAATTCTCTAGACAAACTGACCCTCTCAGCCCCCAGAGTCCCTTACTCTGCCCCATTGTGGTCATAGCATAAGCTACACCCAGGTATGGCTAGACTGGTAACCTCAGAGCTACAAGAGCCCTTCAGGAGCTCTTGGCTTACCTCAGCTTTGGGGCACAACTGTTCTCAGTGGAAGGCCATATCCCTTCTATTCTTAACATTTAAAAGCCATTCTCCAGATATAGAAGCAAGCCCTGGGCCATGTCTGAGCAGCAGGACGGGCACCCCAAACCATGCTCTCAGACAAGCCCAGAGATTTGTCTATTGCAAAATTCTCCTGGAACTTTCCACCTGTTGGGCCCTTGGAGAAACAAAGAAAGAGGCCTGGGCAGAGTCTGAGTCCTACTGCCCAGAAAACCAGAGTCCTTTGGCTCATAAATGACTAGAGGGACAACTTTGCAAACCCTGTACTGAATGCTGGAGGCCCAAAGGGAACTTGGGCTCTCTGGGTAGTTTTTAGAAACCCTTCAGTTTACTGTCCCATAGCCGGAAAGGAAGAAAAAAGCACATGGCCACACTGTCCCCTGTTGAGTTCACAGAAATGCCCCTGGTGGAGTTCCCAGTGTCTGTGCCACTATTTGGTGAATTCTGCTCCAGGACAGAGGCAGGCTACCCCTAAAAACCTAGAAATCCACCAAGCCGAACAGGGTATGTGGGTGGCCTCCTGGCTTCCCTGTCCTCCCCACCCCCATGGGGCTCCTGGTGTGCCCTCAGAATTTCTGCCTCCAGGCTCCTTGCTTTTTCCCAGGCCTCACGGATCAGCGGCTGCTTCCTGGTTCCTGCCCAGTCGGTTGGAGGCGTGATCTGCCTTTCACATGGTTGTTTGTGGCCTCCTGTGCAGTAACCTTTTGCTCAAAGGGGCTTTTGTCTTCCTCCTCTGATCCGTGCAGAGTCTTTGGGACAGTGTTCCCAGGGGACAGGAGACCCAGTGGCGCCAGTGGCCTGCACCCCCACAGACCCCAGCTAGTAGCAGCTGCGCTCCTGACTACAGAAGCCTTTATCACGTGGCCTCTTGGGAGGGATTCTCTGTTGGGGGCCAACACAGTGTGTGTAGGGGACCCCAGAATGCAGGTTTTCAGGCAGTAATGACTCCCTGCGCTATGCTGCATGTAGAAGCCCTAGCCTCTGGTACCAGCACTGAGGTGAGTGGGTGCCACACTCTTCATGAAGAGCCTGGCCCACCCAGCAGGCTCCTTTGTCAAGGGATTGGAAATGGGGTTTAGAGTCCTCTGGAGTGATAGAGGAGGAGAGAAAGGAGAAAAGGAGGCACATGTAATGGCACACACCCCTAATCCCATCACTCCAGAGATAGAAGCAAAGGGGTCAGACATTCAAAGTCGTTCTAGGCTCCCCATCTCAAGTTCAAGGTAGCCTGAGCTACATGAGAGCCTGTCTCCAAAAATAATAAATAAAGTAAAAGTAGACTTTAGCCAGCTGTTCTGGCACATGCTTTTGATTCCAACAGGAAACAGAGGCAGGTGGATTTCTGTGAGTTCCAGGTCAGCTAAAGCTAACACTGTGAGACCCTGTCTAAAACAATCAAATAAGAAGAAGGGGAAGGAGGACCTTTCCCCTCCCATTCTGACAGGAGTTCTGAGATTAAAGTACATTGCAGAATTATCAGTCACCCAGCAAGTCTATTCCTGGTTTACGCCCTGGGAAATTAAAAACAAATGTTCAAATAAAAACATATCTATAGATGGAGCATAGCCATACTTGTAAATCCAAGCTCACGCAGGAGGATGAGGCAGGAGGATTGTTGCATATTCAAGGTCAGCCCAAGCTACATAATGAGTTCCAGGCCAGAACCTGGGCTAAAAGAGTAAGATCCTGTCTCAAAAATAGATCTATGTATTAAGTTAATAAAATAAGCTTCAGTGTGAGTTTTGCCAGTTGTGAAACACAGCAGTGGCAGACTTTGAGTCAGATGAAGTAAGTTGGAGGCCATCCGGAACGACACCTTTGCTTGGCTGGGGCTTTGGCCTAGGTAGAGTGTTTGCCTACCATGTACATCGGCCTGGGTTTGACACACACACCCCCAGCACCACATAACTCAGATGTGATGGCACATACCTGTAATCCTAGCACTTGGAAAGTGGAGGCATGAAGATCAGAAGTTCAAAACCATCCTTGGCCCACAGGCTCATGGTAAAGCTAGACTGGGTCACATGAGACCAAGAGAGAAGGGGTGTGCAAAGGAAGGAAGGAAGGAAGGAAGGAAGGAAGGAAGGAAGGAAGGGAGGGAGGGAGGGAGGGAGGGAGGGAGGAAGGAAGGAAGGAAGGAAGGAAGGAAGGAAAGAAGGAAGGAAGGAAGGAAGCAAGCAAGCAAGCAAGCAAGCAAGCAAGCAAAGAGCTAAAGCAGCAAGAAGTGTCTGGTGGCTCCAAGAGGTGGCATCAGGGACTCCCTGTATGTAGGGAAGAGATGAGGTCAGGTGACCTGCAGGAGCCACCACTGTCAGCCACAGGATCTCCATAGGAAATATGTCTTACATATTTCCCCACTGTCTCCCACTGTGGTTCAGGAGAGATAGAACTCTAGTCATCAAGCCTAGGCAAAGGAGTGCTTACCTGCTGGGCCGTCTCACCAGCCCACCAGCTTTTAGAAGTGTTCAGCCAACAGGCCTGCCTCTTTGTATCCTCTCCTCTGGTTTTGGTTTTTGTTTGGAGGGGGTTGTTTGTTTGTTTGTTTGTTTGTTTTCTGAAAAGGCTTTGCACACTCCTGCAGCCTGTCAACAAACACTTCATGGGTAAATGCTATGTGAGGTCCTGGAGACACAAGAGGGCGCAGGCCACAGGCTGCGCTGAGTCTACGGAACAGCTCTCAGCTCCTGAAGAGTAAGAGATCAGGCATGAAGCACTCCCACGGTGACTGAAATATATTTGCAATGGCCCAACAGGGATACTCCCCCCTCCTAGTGTTGGCTCCCTCGTGCCTATGGGATTTTCAGCTTTCGGCATCTATCTGCCTAACACTTCTGCTAGCAGGAAGCTAGACAGAGCCACCATCATCACAGGAGTCTCATCACTGTGAGGGAGACTGTTTTAACCTGGGATCATCTCTGACTGGGGCAGGAGTTTGTACCTAGCACATGCACATTGCTGTATCTTTGGCTGCTAGGATGCCCAGGGCTGAATACCTGCTGGCCACCAGTGTGAAGCTCAAAACTCAGGGTTTGGAGGATGCCTCGATGCTCCTAGATAGGGAGGTCACTACGTAGCACTGGGCCATACACCACACCTGGGTGCCATAATTTCCCCAAGGGTAGAGATGGATCCACCCCGGTGATTTCCAAGAAGGGCTGTCAGACCTGGGATCCAGTACTGGGAGTGACATATAGACAGGTCATGCTCTTGGCCTAATGGAGTGCACTTCAGGATAGGGCCTCTGGGTACACACCCAACCTCGTCAGTGAAGTCTGGGCTGGGTCGTGCAGGGCATGGGACTCCCTGTAGGAATCTCAGCCTTATGGCCCCAACCAGTCCCTGGCCTCCTTCCTGGGCCTTGAACCTTCTCTTCTCTAGAGGAAGAGCCAAGGAGCAAGATCCCACCACGCTAGGTATAGACCTTCTGCATATCTGGGATCATAGGAGTGGAAGCCAGGCCATATCCAAGCATGGTGATTGGCTGAACACTGATGCGCATCACCCCTGAGGTTAGATCACAGCCTCACCCGTCAGGATGCCCTAGCCACAGCTGCTCCAGCACTGGCACTGGAGCCAAGTCACTGGCTGTCGGAAAGGGATATCCTTGTACTGAGCACCTATAGACAGGTTCACAGGGAAGGGCCAGGGTCAGTTTGGACCAGGTTGTCTAACAGACACCCTGTTAGGCATTTACCCATTAGGTTGCTCATAGACATTAGGTGACATAGCAACACAGTACAGGCCACGGCACTGGCAGTCCCTGGGCTCCTTCTGTGCCTTCCCCAGCATTGCTGAGGGTGGCCCTCTATCTGCCCTCTATCTGGGTTGGGCCCACCCAGGCACTGCCTGGGCACCACAAACCATACACCTGACCACAGGCACTCCCATCTGCTTCTTCTCTAGGCATCTGGTATAACATCCTCAGAGGTGTTGGGAAGCTGGCTGTCATCATTAATGTAAGTGATGGGAGTGGGGATCCTGGCTGGGCATTGAGACCACCCAGGCTGTTGGGAGGGATGTCTCTCTTTAGAAACCTCCCTTGGAGACTAGAGCTGTGGCTCAGTAGGTAGCGTGCTTGTGTGGCAGACATGAGGCCTGAGTTTCATCCCCAGCATTGAATAAACCCAGCATGGTGGAGCACACCTGTTCTTCCAGCACTAGGGGTGGCAGGGGGTGGTGGGAACAGAAGGATCTGAAGTCCAAAGTCATCCTCAGCCTCATAGAAAGTTCAAGTCCAGTCCAGGCTGCATAAGGCTCTGTCTCCAAACAAACAAACAAACAAACAAACAAAAAGCCCCGTTTGTAACATAGCTGAGAAGGGAGAGACAAGCTAGCCCCCTTATCTCCATCAATCCCAGTGTTACACTCCTGGTTTTCTTCCCAGCCCATGACCATGCCTGCCCAAGTTAAGGTAATGGCCTCAGGTCAGGAGTGGCATAGCCCTTGGCCACTGTGGTCCTCATAGCCTCCATAGAATTGCAGCAAATCCCAAGGCTGGCTCAGAAACGTAGGAACCACAAGTGGGCCCCCACCATTCACAGCAGTGTTCTATAACCTCCCACCTCTCCACCCAGTGACTGAGCCCCCATATGTAGACCCTATGCACGTAGGAAGTAGGGGTGGCTCTCAGAACAGTAACAGGCCCAGGGTGTCTGATGCAGAAGCACCTAGAATCCAGTCCCCACCAAGCATAGGAATAATATTTGAACTCCTAGGAGCCTCCAAACTCCACCATGTTCTTCCCTCTTGCCAGCTGCCCACTTCTCCAATGAAGGCCTTGAGGACTTTGTTAAAGGAACTGAGAAGGCCTGAAATACAACTTGATATCTATGCCTCCCCCTGGGAGAGCAACAGTAGGGTCCAAAATGAAGATGCCCCAGAGTACAGCCCGTGTGAAGCCAGGGCACACATGAGACATCTATTGAGGACAACTGCAACAATGCTAGGAGCTCCCAGAATATTCTAAAGCCTCTGTATTCTTGCCACATACCAAACCATTACTCTGCATACAGCTGGAGGAGGCATGGCTGGCAAGCACCCTGTTACAGCTAGCTAATGCACAGAGAGGGCAGGTGACATAGCCAAGGTTGGCATAGCCATCAGAGGCTGCTGGGCTTCAGGCCCCCGCACGAAGTCACTGCAGAGACAGTTCTGTCTTATAGGTAGGCAGAAACTTTAAAGTTTGCAGCTTCCTTCTTTGGACTCTTGAGTTTCCCTAGCAAGCCCAGGAGGTGAGGTCTGTGCTCAGTGGGCACAGTCAACCAATTGAACAAGAACAGAAGGATGACAGAGAGGTTAGGAGCTTCGCCCAGAGCCACATAGCCTTTGAGAGGCAGCCCACTGTCCCTGTGGTCCCTGTGGTCCCTGTGGTCCCTGTGGTCCCTGTGGTCCCTGAGGTCCAAGGATGTCCATCACCTTAGACAGTCAGGCTCCTGCAAGCTGCAGAATAGGGCAGGAACCTCCTGACTGTTCGTTCACTCACGTGGCTCCCCTGCCCTGCCATGCCCTGCCTCACACTGGATCCGTGTTCGCTCCTTTTCCCTGGCAGGCCTTTGTGATCTCCTTCACGTCTGACTTCATCCCTCGCCTGGTATACCTCTACATGTACAGTCAGAACGGGACGATGCACGGCTTTGTCAACCACACGCTCTCCTCCTTCAATGTCAGCGACTTCCAGAATGGCACAGCACCCAATGACCCACTGGACCTGGGCTATGAGGTTCAGATCTGCAGGTACTGCTTTCATGTCTCCCTCTGAAGAGAGCCCCTTGCAAAGAAAACTGGGAAAGGCTAAGGAGGAGCCAGGCTTCTTTGGGGGCAGGACTCAATAAGTATTTATATGTAATTTGTAAAGTAGCACACGCCTGTAACCCCACACTCAGAGCCTGAGGCAGGGGGATTGCTATGAGTTTGAAGCCAACCTGGACTACATGAGACCAAGTCTCAAATGTAGTATACTGGGAGGTGAAAACAAAAGATCAGAAGTTCAAGGCCCTCCTCAGCTACATATTGAGATTGGGGTCAGCCTGTTCTACATCAGATCTTGTCTCCAAACAACGAGAGATGGCTTAGCAGTTAGTAGCACTTGTTGCTCTTGCAGAGGACCTGTGTTTGATTCCCAGAACTACAAGGTGGTTCATAACTATCTATAACTCCTGCACCAGGGGATCTGAAACCCTCTTCTGGCCTCCATGGGTAGTAGACATCCATGTGGTACACAATTTCATATACGTGTGTGTGTGTGTGTGTGTGTGTGTGTGTGTGTGTGTGTGTGTGTGTGTGGTGTGTGTGTGTGTATTTGTTTACTTCTTTTCAGCCAAACTTTGTAGCTCACTATGTAGCCCTGGCTGGCCTGGAACTCACTTTTTAGTCCAGGTAGCCCCAAATTCAGAGACCAGCCTGCCTCTATGTCCCAAGCCTAAATCCAGACTTATAGGACTTAAAGCCAGACTTCTGGGATTAAAAGAGTGCACTGCCCTGCTGAGGCTCTGCCTTTAATAATAAATAAATAAAATGTGGCAGACCGGCAGGGAGGGACAGAGAGCTTTCACTGTCCCTGGAGGTCTGGTTTTACACATGATCCATTCCCCAGAAGCCAACATGGTGCCTTATCATATGCTCTGGTGTGAGTACGGGTTATCCCTGAAGAGTCCCACAGGGAAGCATCTCCTCGGGTGGCAGAGGAAAGGCACCTTTAAGAGGTAGGACCTCACACTGTTACCCCAGTACTGAGGTGACAGAAGCAGGAGAATCAGGAGTTCAAGGCTATATATTGAGTTTGAGGCACCTAGGCTCATGAGACCCTATAAGAAAGAAAGAAAGAAAGAAAGAAAGAAAGAAAGAAAGAAAGAAAGAAAGAAAGAAAGAAAGAAAGAAAGAAAGGAAGAAAGGAAGGAAGAAAGAAAAGAAAGTTAGTTTAGATATTTATAAATGTATTATATATTATATTTGTTATATATGAATAAATAAGTTAAAAATAATAAACTTATTTACTTATTTATTCAGTTGGCATCAGGCTATTACAAGGAAAAAGAGAAGGGAAAGAAAAAGCACCACCATTTCTATGTGTTTTGTGTTAGGGGATAGAGCAGCAGCTACCCTGGGTCCTTCTTCAGTGCCCCCCTCAAGAGAAGGAAAGCTGAGATAGAAGCTCAGAGGGCAGGATTTGAGAAGAGACCATGCAGCATGATTTCCACATCTGAATGCCCTGTGTCTGCACACAGACCTGGACGGAAATCTCCAACCCAGGGGACACTTCCAAGTTGAAAACACAGGTCACCTCAGAAGCATGTTGCGCCCGGCCCCCGACTTCCCTGCCGAGCATCTCTGCAGGACACACACACACACACACACACACACACACACACACACAAAACACACATCCTGCCATTTGCCCCAGGGCCTCTGTGTACTCAGCCTGGAGAAAGAGGCTCAGCCCCCTACCGCTTGCTAACCAAGGAAAGGAGTGGATTTCCTCTGGTATTAGTAGCTTTCGCTCCCTGAAGAGACAGAATTTTGTTCGTGGACCCAAGGGTTGGCTTGGGTCCCTGTGTGCACACCAGCAGCGAAGCTGGTCATTCTTGGGGAGACCAATAACAGCTTCCTAGGGAGGCAACTCAGAACTGGGGAGAAAGCAGGGAGGGGAGGGGGCAGGTAACCTGCCACTCAGTGATGTCAAGGGACACAGCTCAGGGAACCACCTCAAAATCCATCCTCACATTGGGCAACCACACTGCAGGGGGCAATCAGCCAGTATTGCTGAAAGCACGTTCACCCACAGTACCATCTGACACAGCTGAGTTCAGGGGATGTCACTAAGAGAAAACAGAAAATCGCTCATGTTTCTGCACACTCCTGGCAGAGTCGCAATGGTACAGAGGGTAAGAGGCAGGGAGAACATGTCTAGAGGATTCCAGGCCAAACTGGGGAAGCAGGCCTCCAAGAACACAAGGCCAAGGCCCCATCTATAGTCCTGCTGATTTGGGCTCATGAAAACCAGCTCTGGTCCCCCAGCTCCAGTCCCAACCAGACTTCCCACACCTGGATCACAATCCTGTAGGCACCTTGAGCTCCCCACATACACCAGATGCGCCCACCCCAGCCACCTCCAAAAGCTGGAGCCCAAGCTGGCCCAGAGCCTAGTAGAAGCAGTAGCTAGGACCTGGGATTCCTGCAGGTCCCTGTTTATTTCTGCGCTAAAGCAAGCATAGCCCAGGTCAGCCCCATCCGCCCTGAGAGAGCACATTCTCTTCTCCCCATGGGGGCCGGAGGAGGGGGGCTGATTAGTAAAGCTAAGGAAGAGAAGAAATCGAATCTTCTAGAGGTCACTATGGATGATGGGAGATAGTCACTGAAGAGCTATAGAAAGGGCTTTCAGGGATGCATAAGAAGTGAGCCAAGGTTTTGAAGGAAAAGGAGGAACAGACATTTGTGGTAACACTGGGAGCACCGGCCGCTTGTTCCTGTCAGAGTGATGGTGCAACCTCTGCTGAGCACCTGCCGCTGTCCCCAGCCAATCCCATCTGGGGAGCTGGTAGCTCCATGGCAAACAGGCCCCAGAGACTCCTCTCCAGCTCCCTCCCTGAACAAGAGGTCCCATCTGCTGTGTTCTTACCTATGCGTCCTCTGGGATGGGGTCGGGACTTGGTAGCTCCTGACGGATGCTCGTGACACAAACAAGTGAGGGAATGCTCAGGCTGAGGCCTGGAGAGGCCAAGCAGGTGCTGAGGAGCACACAGCAAGTCAGTAAGAGCTGAGCAGCAAGGCTGTGCATCTGGGGCCAGGTGCCCCTTCCTGTGTTTCCCTTCCTCGGCCTCGGCTGATAGTGACCAGCCTGGGACATCCCGGCTGCTCTAGAGGCCTGGGAATTGTATTACATTAGTTATGGATCTCGCTCGATGCTGTGACAGAATACCTGACAAGAAAGCAACTTGGGGAAGGAAAGGTCCACTCGAGGGGAGTCAGGGCAGCAGGGTGTGAGGCGGCTGGGCTGGTGGCATTGTAGCCAGTCAGGAAACAGAGAGCTAGAAAGCCTTGCTGTCTTACTTTGTCTTAAGCCCAGGACCCCAGCCCATGGGAGGGCTCCACCCACATGGGAAGACTCTGCCCACATGGGACCCCCAAGTCCCACGCCCATATTCAGTAAGGGTCTTCCCACCTTAGTTAAGCCTCTCTGAAAACATCCTCACACCTGCCCAGATGTCCATGGTCATTCTACTACATTTGTCTGCTTTTGGTTGGTTGGTTTCTGGGTGGGCAGGTGGGTAGGTGGATGGGTGGGTGCACATGTACCATGGTGCACATGGAGGGCAGAGGGCAACTTTCAGGAGTCATTTCTCTCTGGCTACCATGTAGATCCTGGGGATTAAACTCAGGTAGTCAGTCAGGTTTGATAACAGTGTCTTTATCACTGAGTCATCTCCCCAGCCCTCCACGGTGACTGTAAATCTTGTCAAGTAGACAATCAAGACCAACTGTGGGGGCAGAGTGACTAAGAGCACTAGCTGTTCTTCCAGAGGACCAGAGTTCAGATCCCATAACCCACATCTGGCAGCTTAACAACCACCTGTAACACCAGCTGCAGGGTGATCTGCCACTCCCTCCTAACCTATGAGAACACCTCATGCACATTCATAGACACGCATGCACACATAATTAAATGTAAAAGAAAAAATGCATCATCCTTTGTTAACTCGACACCAAACATCACTTTAAATCAGGACGTCCCACCCTGGCCCTAAAGGCTCAAATCCATTCATAGCACACACTGCAGCAGCTCGCCTGTCTCAAAAAGTCCCCAGAGTCTCAACACTTCTAAAATTGCTCAAAGTCCCTGGTGTCTGTTTTATGTCAAGTCCCTGGGCTCTGACCACCCCATCCAACATGGAGAGAACTTCTAGGCAGAGAGCAGTCCACCACTGCAGGCAGCCACAGAGCTGTCTCAGCCCTGAAGCTTCTCTCTAGAGTCCAAGATCCACTTGACCTACCCATGACTCATTGTACCCTTTGCAGGTATAAAGATTACCGGGAACCCCCGTGGTCAGAACACAAATATGACATCTCCAAAGACTTCTGGGCTGTCCTGGCCGCCCGACTGGCATTTGTCATTGTCTTCCAGGTATGTGTGTATTGGGGACATCTGTCTTCTTCTTCTGAAGGACAGCACTTGGGAAGTACTGACAGGGAAGGGGGAGCTGACAGTGGCAGGAGATGTTATCAGGGACTCTGAGAAGGACACTGACCCACCTGAACCTGCATAGTCATAGAACAGGGAAAGAAAGGGTCACCTGGTAAGAGCTGTAAGATCCATTGATCAGGCTTGCAGGAAGGAGAAGCCAGTCTCTGTGCCTGCTCATCTCCCTCTGGGTTTCTGTGCCAGGCCAGGGCAAGTTCAGACTGGAGGCAGCAGCTCTCAGATAACTCCAGACCCTGACTAGCAGCACCTACTATGAGCTGACTCCAGACATATGCACACACACACACACACACACACACACACACACACA
>NC_034590.1:113880127-113902374 GCF_900095145.1 Mus pahari | reverse complement strand
ACAGACAGACAGACACACACACACACACACACACACACACACACACACACTGATTGAACGGCCCTGTGTGTGCTGCCTGGGCCATGTCCCTGCACATCCCTCTGGCATCAGGGAAATCAATGCCAGAAAGACTGAACACTCAGAGCAGGGAAACTCCAAGACCAGGTCCTCACTGCTAAGCTCCTTACACGCCCTTGCTGGGCTAGCACTCCTCCATTCACCTTTCACTGAAGTGGGTGCAGAAGACATTAGGCTAGGATTGGGATAATGCCTTACTTAGTTCCTTCTCTGTTATTGTGATCCATACCATGACCAAAATCAACTGGGGGAAGACTTTGTGACATCATGTCTGTGGGGAGTCAAGACAGAAACTGGAGGAGGAGCTGATGCAGAGGCCATGGAGAGTACTGCTTCCTGGCTTACTCCCCGTGTTTTGCTAAGCTTGTTTCTTCTATAGGGACTACCTGCCCAGGGATGGCTCTTTCCACAGTGGGCTAGGTCCCTTCACATTTCACAGTTGTCTGCCAAGAAAACATCTCATATAAAGAAGTGGCTCAGCAGTTAAGAGCACCAACTGTTCTTCCAAGGGACCTGGGTTCGATTCCTAGCATCTATATGGCAGCTCACAACCATCTATAACTCCAGTGCCAGGAGATTCAATGCCCTCTTCCGGATGCCCTGAGCACTGGGCACTTACAAGTTGCACATACGCCGGTTCTGGTGGTGCAGGCCGGTAGGATTTGCTGATGGAGGCAGAGGCAGGAGGATTTGGAGTTCGAGGCCAGCCTGGGATACACATTTTTAAAGCCGGGCAGTGGTGGCGCATGCCTTTAATCCCAGCACTTGGGTGGCAGAGGCAGGNGGATTTCTGAGTTTGAGGCCAGCCTGATCTACAAAGTGAGTTCCAGGACAGCCAGAGCTACACAGAGAAACCCTGTCTTGAAAAACCAAAAAAAAAAAAAAAAAGTTGCACATACACTCAAGAAAAACACTCAAATACGTTAGATAAAAATAACTTTTAAAAAAATTTATGGAACAAAGAAAATGTCCTTCAGGCTTGCCTATACGCCAGTCAGGTGGAGGCATTTTCTCACTACCCGATGACTGTAGGTTTTGTTAAATTAACACAAAACTCCCCAGTACAGATTAGGGCTACTGAGCTCTTAGCAGCTCCCAGCCTTCCTATGCTGCATGCAGCCCTTTAATACAGTTCCTCATGTTGTAGTGACCCCAACCATAGAATTGTTTTATTGCTATTTCATAACTGTAATTGTAGTACTGTTAGAATTATAATGTAACTATCTAATAAGCAGGCTATCTGATATGTGACCCCTCCCCATGGAGTCTCGACCCACAGGTTGAGGACTGCTGCTCTGGGCTAAGGGCTACAGCAGGCAGGGCTGTAGTGGAGAGGGTTTGCACTGAGGACAGCTCTGCTCATCCCAGCAGGCACACACTGCCCCAGCCACCGTAGCATCTTTTTTTGTTTTGTTTTGTTTTGTTTTGTTTTGTTTTTTTCCGAGACAGGGTTTCTCTGTGTAGCCCTGGCTGTCCTGGAACTCACTCTGTAGACCAGGCTGGCCTCAAACTCAGAAATCCGAGGGCCTCTGCCTCCCGAGCGCTGGGATTAAAGGCGTGCGCCACCACGCCTGACCAGGCCTGTAGCATCTTAAATGGCTGGTTACTGACTTCCACAGCCAAGCTGAAAAAGGGTAAGGAAGAGAGTTCCTAGCCGTGCCACCACCTAGAGCGGGGAGCACAGCTAGGGGAGTCACCTTTGAACGAAGGTCAATCATCCATGCTCGGGTGCCAACAAATGCACCTCAAACGCTGAAGATTCCGTCTTTTGGAGCATTTTCTTGACAACTTAGTTCAGATTCCTCAAGTAAGCCAACGGGGTAGCGTGGTGCAAGAACCAGCTTCATCCCCAGCTTCTCAAAAGAAAAGGAACCCAGGTCTCCAGTGCGCCTCCTTGTCCTGTGTATACCTTCTGGGAACCTGAGACCTGGAGGGATGGAGGGGCACGCAGGGACAGAGAGCGACGGGATGGGCTTTGCCACGTGGAACAGGCAGACAGGAGGTAGTGTATAGGTGGGGCACATAGGTGAGGATTTGTAAATGGGTGCACAGGTGGGATGCATAGGTGGGAGTACACAGGTGGAGTGCACAGGTGCATAGGTGGGGGGTACACAGGCGGGTACACAGGTGCATAGGTGGGGGTACACAGGTGGGGTGCACAGGTGGGATGCATAGGTGGGAGTACACAGGTGGAGTGCACAAGTGCATAGGTGGCAGTACACAGGTGGGGTGCACAGGCACATAGGTGGGAGTAAGCAGGTAGAGTACACAGGTGCATAGGTGGGAGTAAGCAGGTGAAGGTGCACAGGTGCATAGGTGCCAGTACACAGGTGGGGTGCACAGGTGAGGTACACAGATGAGACAAGGAGGTGAAGGTGTGTGAGTAGGGTACACAGGTGATGTGGACACTAGGCAGAGGCTGAGGCATTCCTCGGACACCTCCTGCCCCACCCCCAATCACTGTTCTCCCTGCAGAACCTGGTGATGTTCATGAGTGACTTTGTGGACTGGGTGATCCCTGACATTCCCAAAGACATCAGCCAGCAGATCCACAAAGAGAAGGTTCTCATGGTGGAGTTGTTCATGCGTGAGGAGCAGGGCAAGCAGCAGCTACTGGACACATGGATGGAGAAGGAGAAGCCAAGGGATGTGCCTTGTAACAACCACAGCCCTACGACCCACCCGGAGGCAGGCGACGGCAGCCCGGTCCCCAGCTACGAGTGCCACGGGGACGCGCTGTAGCCGTGATAGCAGGCCAGCAGGCCAGCAGGCTTCTGACCATCACCAAGTGACCACTTGGTTTCTTCCAGAGCCAGCACTTTTAGCCCCACCAGGGCCTGTGGCTCTTGTGTCGTCTGGACGTGTGGAGAACCACTCTGATGCCACAATGGTCTTCTTTCTTCTTTCTGTTTCTTCTCATTTTTGCACAAGGCCATTATGCAGGGAAGTTTTTATCTTTAGTATTCAATGCCAAGGATGGCTGGTGATGGGGATGAACAGGGTGAGGCATGTTCCACAGACATATGGGGGGACATAGAGCCCCCCTACGGTGGTAAGGGACCAAGTCAGCATCCTTAGTCTGAAGGATGCCCTGGGATAGATGCAGAATGGTACCTAGGAACCTGCTGACATTTTGCAGAAGAGTGAACAACTCAGACTCACATTCCCAAAGATGTCACCTGCTCTAGTTGGACAAGCTGGAAGACTCCACTGTCTTTCCTTCTGGGAGCTCAGAAGTTCAGACCCGGGGTCAGAACCAGAGGTGCCTGACCACCCACACAGCACACACACATGGTGGCTTCACATTGTACTCCAGTAACGGAGGAGTACAGGGGCCTCCAGTTGTCCAGCGCCCTTGGTGTCCCTGGTAGGCTCAACGCCAGCCACTCAAGGGCCCCTCACATGAAGCTGATGTCCTCCTTGTGAGACAAGCTGTAGTGACAGGCACGGCGTCTCTAAACAAGCTGGAGGGCTTCGCCAAGCCCTGGGGTCTCCGTGGGTTCATTTTTTGCTTTTTAGACCGTCTATTGGTTTTTGTCTAAAAGTCAATGATGTGATGGATTTGAGGGGTTTTCTTTCTGTAGCTGAAGGTGGAAGGAGTTTATTTCATTAGTTAACCAAATACTGAGAGGAAATTAAAATATCATTACTACCAAAGATTTTTCTCAATAAAAGCTTCTATTTTGGTAACACACCTATATTTTCACTCGTGGGGACCTGAGACCCTTAGCACTTACCACTGTAATAGCTTCTAAAACAAGCCTCGTGGGCCAGCTTCATTTGATGTGCCAGCCAGCTGTGCGAGGCCTCTCAGCACCATGGCCAGAAGTGTCTCTCCTCGCCCAGGCTGGAGAGGGCGACTCCCTGCACTTGTCTTAGGGCAAGGCAGACAGTGCCGTAGTCGGCAGCTGAGGTCCGAGTCTCAGGCTTCAAAGGTTTTCACTGTTTGCTAAAATCGTGAGACCTGATGCTTCTGTTTTCTCTTGTGCAGTGATGTGGTTTCCAATGATGTTTTGTATATAGCTACTGTATCCAAAATTAGATAATTACCAAAAATTCTTTTACAGAAACCATTTTTTTTAAAAAACAAAACCAAAACAACAACAAAAAAAAAAACCCAAAAACTGAATGTATACACACCCACAGGAGACTGTGGCTGCGCGGTCATCAAAATAAATTTGAATACACAACCCTGGCCTCTCCTGACTGTTCTTCTCCCAACCTGCTCCTGTCCCCAAGGTCCCCGATGAGCCCTGTGGTTAAAACAGCAGATTTGAAAACGACCGACCTGAGAACATTCAAGAACACTCATTTCTTCTGTGGTCAGTGTCTGAATTGTTCTAGATGGTCCTGGGATGCCATCTCCCTGTGCTGTGTGCGTGGGCTGTGCAAGTGTTTGTATGTGCCTCTGAATGTGCACATACGTGTGTATACTCATGGTGCTCATGTGTGTCTGTGTGCATTTGTGTCTCCATGTTCATATCTGTGTGTACACGTGCACATGCGGACCTGTGCGTACACACAGGTGTGTGTGTGTATACGGATATGTTTCAGAAGTGTGTTGTCTTATGTATCACTCACTTGCACGTGCACACTTTGGTATGTGGGTATGTTTACACACACTCCACACAGGCATTCATGTGTTTGCATTCATGTTCACACATACAAGCGCTTATGTGTGTATATGTGTATGCGTGCATTCATGCATCTATATGCAGATGTGCTTTTGTGTTTGGGTGTGGTCAGGCACACTTGACCCTGCTAGGCATGAGCTCTGCTTCAGTAGAGAGTACAGTCAGCCCTTAGCCTCTTACCCCACAGCCTCCCAGCTAAGGCACCATCCTCAACCCAGCGCAGTAGAATCAGCGTCACACATTGTCCCAAAATCCCATGGGGAGCAACTTTGTGGGACCAGTGTATGTGAGTGGGCAAGTGCGGACATTTATTTAAAGATATGTTGCCCATATTCACCATAATTTTATAAAACAAAAGCTCTTTCTAACACCCCAAAATGCCAGTAAAGCAATAAGCCCCTTAGCTGTGGAATCTGCATACCATTTAGCCCTGGCACCTCCCCAGAGCGGCAGCGGCCTCTGGCGCCCCCTACTGTTGGCACTCCTGCAAACCCTGCAGCTCCTGACCTAACGCTACCCTAGCCAGGGGGGCTGATGGCATGGACACCTTTAATCCCAGCACTCAGAAGACAGAGGCAGGTGGATCTCTGTGAGGTCAAGTCATCCAGAGCTACATAGTGAGACCCTGTCTCAAAAAAGAAAAACCTGTTTAAGCTCTGGAACATTTCCTTCTTGTCTGTAGGATCCAGACAGGACATCAGCGCAGTTAGCATTGCAGGGTCCCTCTTTTGAAGCCCGCTAGGGTACAGAGTAAGGATCTAGAGATACACTACATGCATGAGGTCCCAGACCCCTTACTAGCTCTGGGCAGAGGTCTCCTAACAGAGAGCCTCCTCCCCACCCTGCGGAACTGAAATACCATTTGCAGGAACAGAGTGAACATGTCCCCTCCCTCTAGATGGCACTACTGAGGGTGTCATGTGCTGACTCAGAAGACAACCCCACAACCATATAATCCCACAAGGAGGTAAGATGCCAACGGCTTTATGATCAGGGGTGAGGCTGTCTCAAGTAACTGCACTGGGTACAAGCAGTGAGAGCCCAGAAGCATGAAGTTCTGGAGGTAGAGCGAATAGAGAGAGCATGTGCAAAGCCCCTGGAGTGGCCCTGAGGTGCCTGATGAGTTCTAAGATGAGAGAGGCAAGGAGGTGGCAAGATCACGAGGAGGACAGAAGACCAGGACTGGCCCAGGCAGAGCTCTCCGGCTTCGTGGAGACGGAACATGATAGCCTGGGCCTTGGGAAGAGGCGGAGATAGCTCATCCATGGAGTCTGGTTAACACTAGGGATTCATGCAATGGCTGAGGGGGCAAATAATGAAAGGGACCAAATAGAGGGTTGCAGGCAGGCATGCAATAAGCCTAGCAGGAGATGGATGGAGAATGGTTAATATTGCCATAAAAGCCCAGGACCTGGTGACAAAAAAACCACCCCAGACAGCCAGGGGCGTTATTTTAAATAAGAATTTAGAGGCTTAGAGGGGGCTACATTCACCCAGCAAGCTCGGCTGGAAGACCATCTCTTCAAACCAGAACTTGGTACTTAGCCTTGAACCATTGCAGGGACTTCGTGGATGAAGCAGGGTAGGGAAGACCCTAGGTCTGCAACTTCTGTGGGGTCTTTAAAAGAGATTTTCTTTTATTTTTAATTGCATGTATACGTGCCTATCTGAATGTGGGTACATGCTCCTTCGTGCAGATAACCTCAGAGGCCAGAAGTGAGTGTCAGGTCCCTGGAGTTGGAGCCTCCTGATGTAAATGCTGCGGTTGATCTCGGGTTCCCCGGAAGAGCAGCAAGTGATCTTAACCACGGAACCATCTCTCTGGTCCCAAGTTCTGCAAGTCATACTGGGTGCATAATGAGTCTTGTCAGGTCACAGGGACAGTGTTTGTGGCCTACTGCTTCCAAAAGTGGGGCCTGTCCTGGTTATAAGGCAGCTCCAGGTGATTTACACAACTGGTTCACTTCCTGCTTCTAAAATTTCCTAAATAAAAGTCCTGGAAATCTGCATTTAAATATTCAGATTTGTCCAGGCCTGATGGTTCATGCCTGTGATCCCAGCACTCAGGGGAGACATGCTAGGTCTCTGAAGCAGAACAAGATGGCTCCTCTGAAGCCTCTATCTCTTCATGTCCCTTACTCAGCAGCCTCTTCGCTGACCACCATGCTGACTCCAAGCCAAGACAGGCACTGCTGGCCTCTTTCTGTTGGTGGCTGCCGCCCTCTGCTGGCAACCCGGGGATTTGCACCCAGAGAGCATAACCCAAACCCTTGGTGCAAATGATGCTGCCAACAGAAGCCTAAAGCTTCAGGTCCGAAGGGGACTCTGTAGACTGAGTTCCAGGTTGGTCCAGACACCCCAAGTCCCAAAAACCCAAGGCAGAACTGCAGTGACAGCCTTGACCTTGGCCCCTTCCTCTTCAGGGCTCTTTAGTTGTTGAGTGTACAGGCCCAGATGGGTCCTCTGAGGCACGCCAGGCAGATCTTCCAACCTGGGGCCTTATCTTCACTACATTTACAAAATCTTTTTTACTCAGCGGGCCTTCATGGCCTCCACCCAGGGGCCAAGGCTAAGCCTGGGTGTCACAGGTTGAGAGTTAAGATACGGGTGTCTAAGAGGAGGCTTCTACAACGCTGCCCGTCCCTGCAGTGGAGGTTCCATGTTCCCTGCTGGACATGGCAGGGGCATGCCTTTAGTCCCAGCATTCCAGAGACAGAGGCAGAGGGATCTCTATGAGTACAGGCCAGCTAGAGGTACATAGTGAGACCCAGCCTCAAACAAACAAACAAACACAACAGTAACAACAATAACAACCTCCGATAGGAAAAGCAAGGAATGGCAGAGCTGAGGAAACCTCCCACCTAGCATTAGTGGAGCAACAACATGAGAGAAAAGACAAACTTGGAGACAGACAACCCCAGAGAGGAAAGCAAGAGTTCTAACCATCATCAGCACAAACAAGGGTGCGTTTACCTCCATGAAACCAGTAAGGGATGTTCAAGCTCTCCCTCCTTCCCTCCTCGTTTCTCCCCTCCCTCTCTCTTCTTTTGTTCTTTGTCTTCTTTCCTCCTCCTCCCATCCTGCCTCCTATCCACCCCCTTTCCTTTCTCTTCCTTTCTTTTTTTTAAAAAATATTTATTTATTTATTTATTATATGTAAGTACACTGTAACTGTCTTCAGACACTCCAGAAGAGTGCATCAGACTTCGTTATGGATGGTTGTGAGCCACCATGTGGTTGCTGGGATTTGAACTCAGGACCTTTGGAAGAGCAGTCGGTGCTCTTAACCACTGAGCCGTCTCACCAGCCCCCTCTCTTCCTTTCTTTACCTTTTTATTTTGTTTGTGTTTGGTTTTGTTTTAGGCAGGGTTTCTTAGCCCTGGCTGACCTAGAACTCACTCTGCAGACCAGGCTGGCCTGGAACTCAGAAATCCACCTGCCTCTGCCTCCTGAGTGCTGGGATTAAAGGCGTGCGCCACCACAGCTGGCTCTCTTCCTTCCTTTTGGTGTCTGTTGGGATGGGCTCCAGCGCATCTTGGTTCAGGGGCTTTCAATGCCCCTCCCTCTGGGGAACCTTCTTTCTGGAGACCTTGCTTTCCCTGCTGTTGGAGCAGCCAATGTGGACTACCACTTGTGCATGGCGGCCGAAGACTGGGGATTGCATATGCTCTGGACATTTCACAGCTGTGAGGTGGGAACCTGGCTCTGCAGCGCCCTGCTCCTGTATGTCCTCATCTCTTATGGACAAGGATGGTGAAGGCCATTCTTGAGAGGCGTGTTCTGGTCACCGCCACCAGAGAGGCTGTTCCCCTTTATTAGCACAATGAAAAGAAAAACACGTGCACCTGATTTTATCCAAATTATAAACTTTTTAATTGCAGGATCTTATGAACAGACTGAAAAAGTAGTGCACACGATGTGGGCCTGTTTACAGAACCCACATCTAACAAGAGATTGACATCCAGAACAAAAATAAACTGGACCTGGTGGTGCACACCTGCAACCCCAGGATCTGGGAGGTGGAGGTAGGGGGGTCAGAAGCTGAAGGGTCATCCTGAGCTACAGGGTGTGAAGGGGAGTAGTTCCAGAGCAGCCTGAGCTATATGAGATCTTGTCTCAAAACAAGCTACCATAGAGGAAACACTATAGACTCAACAACTATAGCCTCTGCAGGGAACCCCCAGACTTTCAAGATTGGATTCTGACTATTGCGGTTTCCCGCTTCTGGGATTGAGAACCTTGTTCTCTGCATTTGTAGGATACATACACTCAGCCCCCTCAAGTAAGTCAGCCCAGTAAATCTACTTCTGTTGGTCTGTTCCCCTAAAGAGCCCTCCCCACCTAATAAAAATGTGTTCATTTGTGTGTGTGCACATGACCATAGTGCCCAGCAGAGACCAGCAGAGGGCCCTGATTCCCCTGCCTGTAGTTACAGACATTTGTAAGCACTCCTGCATGGTTGTTTGCAACCAGACCCAGGTCCTCTGGAAGAGTAACAAATGCCACCTTTCCCCACGGGTCACCAAGCACGGGCCTGAGCACTTCGAAGGCAACATCACCAAAGCCAGTTGTCATTCTATACAGCCTTAGGTGTCTGGGCTACAGCGTGAGACCATGTCTCAAAAATCAACCAAAGCACCGAACTTTAAATGGGTGAATTATAAGTCAATCTAAAGAAATGTAAGCAAACCCTGCTGGGTATGCTGTGCATAACTGCGCCCCACTAACCTGGAGCTCAGCCACTCAGCTAGAGTGCCTGGTCACTGAGCACCAGGAAACCATCTGTCTCTGCCAACGTTGGGGTTTCAGATGGGCACCGCCTTGTTCGTCTTTTTATGTGGACACCAGGATCTGAGCTTGGGTCCTCCAGTTTGGGCAGCAGGAACTTTTTAACTCATGCGCAGTACTTGTGTGGCTGTGGAATCAGTGTATTGTTAACGAAAGCTCAAAGCAGGGAAGTTAGCGTCTCTACAACCTCTGGCACTCATCAACATTTTCTGATGACAATATTCTAAATCCTCTCTTCTGCTGATTTTAATATACACATTATTGGGCCCGTGAAATGTCTCGGCCCTTAAGAGCACTATGTTGCTCTCATGGAGAACCTGGACCCACACAAGAGCTCACATGCAAATGGAACTCTGGTCCTAGGGGATATATGCCATTTTCTGTCCTCCATGGGCACTGAACACCTGTGGAGGCACTAAACCACCTTCAAATGCTCATACACGTAACAAAAAATATTTAATGGTTTCTATATGTACGAGTATTTTGTCAGCATACCACAAGTGTGCTTGCCAGTAGAGGGTGTCAGAGCCCCTGGAACTGGAATTACAGATGGTTGTAAGCCATCATGTGAGTGCTGGGAATTGAACTCTTGCAGGTCCGCTGCAAGAATTGCCAGTGCTCTTAACCTCTGAACTGTCTCTCCAGCCCATAAGTAAATCTTTTTTTCTTTTCTTTTCTTTTCTTTTCTTTTCTTTTCTTTCCTTTCCTTTTCTTTTCTTCTCCTTTTCTTCTCTTTCTCTTCTCTTCTCTTCTCTTCTCTTCTCTTCTCTTCTCTTCTCTTCTCTTCTCTCTCTCTCTCTTCCTTTTTTTTTTAATGGTGAACTGGCCACGGTAGGCATCTGCAGCTGCTCTTCCAGCCTCTCACACACACAGTAGGGGTGCGCAGCTCCTCAGAGCCCCAAGAGGATCCACATTACACTACTGATGAACAAGATCTGTTCCGCCTAGAGGCGAGAAAAAAACGCGCGCGCACGCGCTGAAGTCAAACGCGGCTCAGCTGTCAAAGCTACTACGACAGCAGATGCCAGCCCGGGCGGAAGTAGTTACAGCCCCATCCGAAGCGCATGCGTCGGATCTGGACATCCCGCGAGACGCTGGGCGGGAAAGCCTAAGGTAGTTTCCTAAGTGGAATCGCTGAGGGGCAGCCCGGCGTCCCACTGCCATGGACCCATTCCTGGTGCTGCTGCACTCGCTGTCCGGCAGCCTGTCGGGCAACGATCTGATGGAGCTCAAGTTCTTGTGCCGCGAGCGCGTGAGCAAACGAAAGCTGGAGCGCGTGCAGAGTGGCCTGGACCTGTTCTCGGTGCTGCTGGAGCAGAACGACCTGGAGCGCCGGCACACCGGGCTGCTGCGCGAGTTGCTGGCCTCGCTGCGCCGGCACGATCTACTGCAGCGCCTGGACGACTTCGAGGCGGGGACGGCGGCCGCTGCGCCCCCGGGGGAGGCAGGTGGGCAGTGGGCAGGGGAATGGACGGGGAGGCCTGGCCTCTGCACCCTCCGCTTGCTCCGACTGGGATGGACTCTAGGGCACGCCCACTTTTTTCCGACCGTGCGACCCGGAAGCTGGGAGGTCGTGTTTCTTACTTGCAGCGCCGAGGTTGAACCCGGGTATTACTCGTGCCATTTGCCCAACCCCAGTATTAACTCGCCTCAGACCTGCAGTGCTTCGTTGGAAAACTCAACTAAGAAGTGGATGTGGCTAAGGCATCTTCACCCCAGTGAGGGTAGCGTTGAAGAGTGGCCAGAGGTCATGTGTGCCGCCTGCTCGGGCCCCATTTCCGTAGTGGGAGTGTCTGTGTCCAAGACTGCCCTTCCCAGCCAAGGAAGGACTGCGCGGCGGCGGTGCTCTCTGGTCCAGAGTGCAGTGTCTGGTTATCGGCAGTTCTGCTTTTCGTAGAGAGGCGGCGCTATGCCTCCCCGTAACGCACAGTGGATAGCAGCCACAACTGAGCAACACCAGGTCTGGCCTTGGGGTGTAGATATAGGTTAAGCATATATTAGACACTTGATCACTTGTGACAAACACTCAAGAAGCCATTTAAAGGGGCAAAGATTTATTTAGTTCCTGGTTGGTTGTCTCCGCTGCTCTTTGTCTGCAGTGATGCAGGAAGTCAAAGCAGGTGGAGGGCCTGTGGAGTAAAGCCGGTGTGTGCAAGATCCACACGAAAATAGGCTGTGTATTCACATCTACAAGACATTCCAATGTTTGTTACTGTTACAGGAATCAAATAAGGGGTCTCCAGCCACTGCCCAGAGTTCCCTACAGAGATTACACCTTGCCTGTGTCCAGCAGGGGCTCCAGAGTAGGGCAGTGACAGACCTTTCGTAGTGTCTGATCAAACCAGCAAAGGTCACAATGTAGGATGTAGCTTTGGGGACTTTGGCCAACCCACTATTGAGCGGGGTGTTAGGGCAACCTGGCTTTTTCCCTCTGACGCTCCAGTCCTTTCCAGTTGGCAGTCTTCTAAGCCATAGCTCGCTGTGGCCCAGGCTGAGGGAGTGTGGCTGGGCAGATCAAGAGGCCACTGTGGGTCTCTTGAAGTAGCTCCCGTGCTACTTGGTGTCTGCACAGGACCTGACTGGCGTTGGTGATGTTGCCTTCGAAGTGCTCAGGCCCGTGCTTGGTAGCCCGTGGGGAGACTTGCCCCAGCTCCTCAGTCAAGTCACGCTGTTCTTTTCCCTCCTAGATCTGCAGGTGGCATTTGACATTGTGTGTGACAATGTGGGGAGAGACTGGAAAAGACTGGCCCGCCAGCTGAAGTTGTCTGAGGCCAAGATTGATGGGATTGAGGAGAAGTACCCCCGAAGTCTGAGCGAGCAGGTAAGGGAGAGCCTGAAAGTCTGGAAGAATGCCGAGAAGAAGAACGCCTCAGTGGCTGGACTGGTCAAGGCGCTGCGGGCCTGCAGGCTGAATCTGGTGGCTGACCTGGTGGAAGAAGCCCAGGGATCTGTGAGCAAGAGCGAAGATATGTCCCCCGTGCTAAGGGACTCAACTGTGTCTTCCTCAGAAACACCCTGACAAGCCTGCAGCTCCTCTCAGGAGTCACTGTGGATTTGATCACACCGTGATGTAGCACCAAGTGCCTTTCGTGCCCAGTGCCAAGAAGACCTTGCTGATCCAGGCCGGGCCCCTCCCACCAGCTCCTGGAGTATATCTGTATCTATGGAGCCTCTGCTCCTTGGGCTTTCGGGACACATGAAGGTTCCCCACCGTGTTCTCCACCACTGCTCCTTCCCCCAGAGAGGTCCCTGGTCTTGCAAGGAGGAAGTTGGAGCTAATGGCAAATGTGCTGACTGCAGTTTGAGAGTCTTTTTGTTCCTTGGGGTAAGACACCGTCTCAGTTCAGAGCACTTGGCTGCCTGAACTGTTGGCCAAGAGGGCATCAGACAGCAGCTCCTGACCCCCAAACAAGCAAGAGCCCTGTGAGGACTGATTGGAAAGTTCACTACCAAAATCACTGGTTCTGTGAAGGACTGTGGTTTAAAGGGTAGCACCTTGCCTCCATGGTGGTCTGTAAGCAAGTGCCCTGGGCCTCCATGTAGTGGCTCACTCTGAAATCCTAGCACTTGAGAGTTGAGAACTGCACTTTATAGCAGCCAGAGCTACAAATGAGACATTCTCCCCCCAAAACACACAAAAGCGAGTGCCTTTACCTGGAGATAACTTGTGTCACCAAGAACTTCTATTATATTAAGAACCCTTCTAATCTCACAAGTCCCTCCCATCCGGCTGACTACAGTGTACATACATCCCTGGGTGCTAGTTGTGGATGGAGTGATGTGATTGCCTTCATACCAGCAGGGGCCCTGACTGCCACACTTGAAGCCAAATAAACCATTCCTTGTCTCAGCTTCCCAACCTTTGGCTGGGTGTGGTTATGCATACCTTTGATCCTAGCTTTTTAGGGAGGTGGGAGCAGGTGGATCTCTGTGATCTGTGAGTTCAAGGACAGCCTAGCCTACATAGAGAACACTAAGTAGAAAGACCATATCACAAATACATAAAAGTTCATGTCTGGAGAAGAGGATCCTAGTCACAGGTTCTCCTGACAGAGTGAAGAACTGTACCTCACTGTCCTAACCTAATGTGGACTTCACAAGTGACCAGCCTGGGGCCTGTGCTCAAACACTGATCAGTCATTTCCTGGCACTCGCGTTTCTGTGCCCTCCTTTCCTGCTCTCTGCTCCACCTATCCACCCCTCAGCACACTTGGGCTCTCCTCAATCCCCTTCCCCGTTGTTGGTCCCTCCTGCATTCCTTGGGTTGCACCCTCCAGCTTCAAGCCTACCATGTTCTTCAGCCCAGCATCTATCCATCTGGCTGCTCTGCTCAAATTCTTGGCCATTGAGGCCTCCTGACTACTCTGGGGACTCATCCTGTTTTTCTCTGACCCCCACTTCTCACCTGGCTGTGGCCACAGTGCTCTTGGCTCCCCAGACTACGTATAGGCCTGTATAAGGTGTCTGGTGGGTGTTCTCTGTCATTCCCTACCCCTCCCCCTTTCTCCAGTTTGAAAGGTTTTGGTTTAAGACAACGGATTCCTGTAGCCCAGATATAACCTAGGTTGGCCTCAAGCTCACAGTGTAACTGAAGTGACCTTGAACTTCTTCCCAATCGTCCTGCCTCTGATTGTCCTATGCACTCAGAAGCCTGGGCAAGCCTACTGAAACTCTTGCTTTTTTTTTTTTTTTTTTTTTTTTTGGTTTTTTGAGACAGGGTTTCTCTGTGTAGCCCTGGCTATCCTGGAACTCACTCTATAGACCAGGCTGGCCTTTACTGATGCCTTTTAACTGTGCTGTGGCAAGTCAGGTCAATGAGCTTAGAGGTCACATTTTTTTGTACAGCTCAGGAATCCAAAATGGCTCTCCAGAGTTCAGCTCAGATATGAGCAAGCCGGTTTCCTTCTAGATTTAAGAGAATGTCCCTTCATTGTGTCACTTGCTGTATTCCTCTCTTCAAGTGGCAGTATTGAGTCTCAGTTACTACTGTTGCAGGGCTTTTGGGCCACCAGAGAAACTTATCCCTTGGTACAGAGTCCTTTCAACCATGTTGGGGATTAAAACGCGGGCATCATCAGGGTGAACACCCCACACATCTCTGCATCTCCCCACCTTGTGCCCAGTGTTGCCCTGAACTCCTCAGCATCAATTCCTCCTGCTGCTAATAATGGCTTCTTGGAGCTACACAGCTCACAGGTGACTCCTTGCCTGCCCTTCACTTCAGCTCCCATCAGGGTCTTGGCTCCTGCCCATCCTTCACCAAGCGTTGGAACCACAGACCCGCCTGTTCCTAGAAACCAGCCGCCCTGCATATTTTTAGCTTCCTATTTTTGAATTCCACAATCATTTCTGAGTCATTCAGCTGACTGCCTTCTGGTCACAAGGTCCCAGTGTGAGCTGTGTTTCAAATCAGACGATGGGACATGATGTGATGGAATGTGTGATGCATCCACCATGGGCTGTGGGCCTCCAGTAGCTGATGCAAAACAGTGCTGGTTTTCTGGAAGATGCGGGAAGCCCACAGAATCTTGAGTCATGTGCTAAGTGGATGCTTGCCTGAGGGTTATCTGCCAGCCATGGGACTCATTGTCACCAAGGCTTTGCTGAGCCAAAGCCAAGTGAGAGAACTGGAGTGTTTTAGGTGTGGCTAGAACAGGACAGCATGGTAGGCATGCATGTGGAAGTCTATGGCTCCCAGACTCCCAAAGCCTGAATGGACTGTAAAGATGAGGTCTGCTCCCTGTCCATCAAAATAAGCCGAGCATACTGTCTTATGCCTGTGGTCCCAACACTAGAGGCGGGGGAAGGGAGAGTCACTGCATTTTAAGACCACCCTGGGCTAAATAGACCTTATCTCAAACAAAAAAGGCAGGTGTGTCATGGCATATACGCTTGTAATCCCAGTATATGGGAGGATCAGTTCAAAGCCAGTCTAAGCTACATGAGACCCTATCTCAACAACCCCTCAACCCCACTGCCAATACAAAAGCCACACTGCATATTTAGGAAGGAATAGGACTCCTGTGGAGTGCAGAAGACAGTCCCTGTGCTCAGTGGTGACTGCAGCAGATCAGCTCCAACACCTCGGTCCCTGAACTTGGTGAGAGATGTAGTTAGTTACAGGGGCCTGTTCTCTGTCTTCCATGGTAGTTGGTGCATACCTAATTACATTACTAAATTAAATTCTATTGCTTTGGCAGGCTTCTGGTTTATTGTTGGTCACTAAGCCTAGGTTTTATATGTGACAGAGGTCCACTGTTAATAAAAGCCTGGGACAGTGGCACTTTTTCCAGTGGGTCTCCTGGCTGGAGGCAGCAGGACACAGGCAGTGCCCTCCAGATGAGGTCCTCTCCTTCCCTTGCTCATAGCTAGGGACCAGCTGAAGCTGCCACCAATTTGACTAGACCCAAGGCTGGCCTTCTCCCTTCCATCCTGTGTCCTTGAGGGGCCTGCTCAGGCCCATCCCAGTCTCTTCTAAGTAAAGTCGTCACTTCCTCGGAGTTTGCACAGAGACAGTGAAAGGCCCCTGTGTCCCCTGGCTTTCCCACCATGTAGGAAAGGCACATGGAAAGATGCCGTTTCTTTTCACTGGAAGGTCAACTTGGGCAGGACCAGTTGTCCTCTGGGGCCAAGCCTGTCCTTTGGTGCTACAGCCCTGGCCTGGGACCCACGGGAGATGCTCCCCACTTGCCAAATTACCTCAGGCCCCCTTGAGGGTGAAACTCCCAGTGCAAATCAATGGCTGTGCATACTCATGCTGTAACAGGCCCCCAGACCTCAGCACAACTGAGACCATGATGGAGTAGCATTCAAGGCCATAAAACACAGCACATAAACAGCACCACCTGCCAAAATGAAAGCAAAGAGCCGGGTGTGGTGGCACATGCCTTTAATCCCAGCACTCGGGAGGCAGAGGCAGGCGGATTTCTGAGTTCAAGGCCAGCCTGGTCTAAACAAGGTGATTCACAGCCAGAGCTATACAGAGAAACCCTGTCTCGAAAAACCCCCCCCAAAAAAAACAAAACAAAACCAAAATGAAAGCAAAGACCTAGTCCATCAAAGTCCATGGTTCTGGGAAAGTCTAATGTACTGACCTTGCTTTTTGGCTTCTATACGTCTATGCTTCAGGCTAACTGTTCTTGTTAACTGAAGTAAGTCAACTCAGGATAGAGTTCTTGTGCTTATAAGCTCACCCTAAAAAGGCTTGGGGCTACTCTGGGATTATAAACACCCAGTATAGTTACTGGCCAGGTAATAAAGACTTTCTACTGACTTAAACCCGTGCCTTGGTAGTCTTCTCTTGTAGACACCCCATTCTGATGCTTTCCGGTCACTGTAGGCTGTGTGCTTCATCCACTCTCAGCAGTGGGCTCACTGCTTAGACACTGCCCTCGAGCCTGGGACCCACACCTAGCAGCCTCAGCTTCCTATTGCAAAGGCCTCCCCTCTCAGGACTGCTGTGTCACTAGGCTCACTGTACATTTGAAGACTATAGGCAAGCCAGTTGTGATCTGTAGAATCTAAGTGCTCAGGAAGTTGAAGCAGAAGAATCTAGACCAGCCTGGGCTGTGTGAGAGATCCTGTGTGTGGCTCACACCTGTGATCCCAACACCTGGTAGGCTGAGACAGGAGGATTGATACAAGTTCAGAACTAGAAAGACCCTCTCTTTAAAAGAAGAAAAAAAAGCCTGGGTATCTAGTTGCCGAGTAAATAAGGGCTTGGGTGTGGCTCAGTAACGTGCAGGGCTTGCCTAGCAGACACAAAGAAGCCACAGGTTGCAGTTCCAGCACCACATAAACCAGGCATGGCTTCTCGGCGGCCACAGACTACTTCTGCTTAGCAGTCTTCATTGGGGGAGCATGCTGAGATCGTGCCAGAGCTCCAGGGGACCACTGGGCAGAAGCCTGCTCCTGCACCTAGGAGGCCTTGCCCTGCCCGAGGCACCACTCCAGACAGTATACCCAGCCCTAGCCTGGATGAGCTTTGACTTACTGTGGGCATCTTCATCAACCCTTTGGGGCTGGAAGTTGATTGGTGTGCATAAAATGCTTCATTTGCGTAGTACTTTCTTTTCCACAGCACCCTGCTTTGTTTCTTTTTGGGTCACAACATTAGGTCCCCCCACCACCACCACCATCCCCAGAAAAAGGCTTTTCCAAAGCAACAGGAGGCCCAGCAAGAGGCTGGCAGCTGCAGGTTCCTGGGAGTTGCCAGTCCTTGAAGGATATTCGCACCCAGAGCTCAGGAGCTGCATAGCACAGCCACTGTTAATGCTGCTGTTGGGGCTGTATGCCTGGAACCCATGGCCCTAGGAGGCATATCCAACTTGCAGCCCATAAAGCACATGCCAACATTTATCACTGTGTATGTGGGGAGTCAAGGGACACAGCTTCGTGGAGTTGATTTTCTTTTTCCATCTTTTTATTCTGGGGATAGTACTCAGGTTGCCAGGCTTACACACCCAGCACCTTAACCTGCTGAGCCATCTCTCCTGCCCTGAGGGTTGGTTTTTTGTTTTGTTTTGTTTTGTTTTGTTTTGTTTTGTTTTGTTGTTTGTAACTTGATTACAATTCCAAGGTGAACTTAGGAAATGACATCTTCCTTGGACGTCTGAAAGTTGGACACCCACCTTCACCCTGAGCCATCAGTCTCTGTCTCTGAGGCCTGCAGACATCCCTGTCTAGTTCCCAGGGATTGGAGCTATAAGCCTATTTCTGGTAGCACTGTCCAAGCGTTCAACCCTCCGGACCCAGGACTACCAACAGCAGAAGGTCTGCCCTCACACCTGCTAGCTCCATACTACAGCCTTCTGGCTTGTGCGTCTGGTGGGAGATTGTGTTTGTGCTCTTCAAGTACCTCTCTGGCTTCAGGCTGAGCTTCAGGGAGCAAGAGGGGACTTAGAGGCAATGAGAACAACCGGGATAGCTATGGGAACGATGGAGGGAGGAGGGCTTGGGTCGTGAGTGTGCAGGGAAAACAGCAGGGAGCAATCTGGGAGCCGTATGGGCTTGGCACAGGGGTTAGGCACAGAGGGATGCTGGACTAGGGATCCTGTGTTCTATAAGAAGGCAGGCTGAACACGCCACAGAAAGCAAGCCAGTAGGCAGCGCCCACTTCATGGCCTCTGCATCATCTCTTGCTTCCAGGTTTCTGCCCTGTTTTGAGTTCCTGTCCTGCCTTCCTTCACTGATGGACTATGATCTGGAAGTGTAAGCAAAATAAACCCTTTACCCCAACTTGCTTTAGGTCACGGTGTTTCATCACAGCAATAGTAACCCTAAGACAGATTCTGTCTCAGGAGAAAAAGAAAAGAAAAAAATGTTTATTTTAATTCAAAACAAAAACCAAAAAACAGTGAGTGACTGCTGATGCTTGGCTTACTTTCTTCATTTTATTATTTTTTTTAAAGATTTATTTATTTATTTATTATATGTAAGTACACTGTAGCTGTCTTCAGACACTCCAGAAGAAGGCGTCAGATCTTGTTACGGATGGTTGTGAGCCACCATGTGGTTGCTGGGATTTGAACTCTGGACCTTTGGGAGAGCAGTCAGGTGCTCTTACCCACTGAACCATCTCACCAGCCCCATTTTATTATTTTTTAAAGCTTTTATTATATTTTATTTCTGGGATGCAGGAACTGATGTGTGGAGTTCAGAGGAACTTGCGGGAATTGGTTCTCTGCTTCTACCTTGTGTGTCCCAGGAACTGAATTTGCATTTTCAGGTTTGGCTGTAAGTGCCCTTACCTACAAAGCTATCTCCCTGGCCCATTCCTGCCTTGGGAAAGTCTCACCTACAATTAAGATGGGGCTTCCCACATCAATTAATGTAATCAAGATAATTACCCACAGGCTGCTTAAAACTCCATCTCGCAGATGATCTGGGTTCTGTCATGTTGCCAGTTTACATTCACCGTCACAGTTGGGTTTCATAAGGTTTAGCAGAAATTCTCCGGGAGGCAACAGTTCAGTCCTAGGAAACAGTGATGGGAAAGGCTGGGGGGGGTATTAAAGGGGGTGAGCTGGCCTCAGACAGGGGACTGAGAATTGAAGACCAGCCTGGGCTATATCCAAACTACTACCCCACCAAACAAGAGAAAGCTGTGTGAACCTGGGGCGTGGTGGTGCACGCCTCTGATCCCAGCACTTGGGAGGCAGAGGCAGTCAAATTTCTGAGTTCGGGGCCAGCCTGGTCTACACACTGCAATCAGAAGATAAAGACAGGAAGAACAGTGTTCAAGGCCAGCTTCGGGCACATAGAGTTCCAAGCCAGCATGGACTTCAAGAGAACTTGCCTCAAAGAAACAGAAGGAGTCAGGCGTGGTGAAGCACACATTTAATCCCAGTACTCAAGAAGCAGAGGCAGGCAGATCTCTGAGTTCCAGAATCAAAGGAAGGGAAAGGAAAGGAATGGAAGAAGAAAGGGAAGGACTTGGGAGAAAGGGGGCGGGGTGGGGGTGGGGATAAGGAAAGATGAGAGGGAGGGAGGAGGAGAAAGCTTGCTAAACTGAGTGAGTTCCAGAGTGGTGCCCCAGTTGACTTTGGGGGTCATGGTCACCATTTGGGATATCCACAAACAGCTCTGACTCCAAACTCTGACAAATTCTTTGTTACAAGTTGCTCCAGGATCTCCCGAGCCCAGTTGTATGGAGAAACAGGTTTCATCCTCCCCTTCAGCAGATGAGGGGAAGGGCGTCAAGTTGACTGATTAGGGCTGCATTAGGATGGCCCAGGGTGAGTGTGGAGAACCAGAGTCCAAGTGCTAGACATTCTACCAGCCAGATGGAGGCAGCCTGACCCACAGAGCCTTCTCGTGCCCAGCCAAGTACCACTGACCCAAAAAGAAGTCACAGTCTGTGGCAGAGCGAAGATTCTTCCTCTTTGTCTCAGCTGGAGCCACCTTTGGTTTAAGCCAAACCGACAACACACACACACACACACACACACACACACACACACAGTCTTCCATAAAGACTAAAGACTATATTAATCAAGACTGTCAAAGAGACACGGCTGGCCTCCCTGTCCACCAACAGCTCCCCCTTGTTTAAGCCCAGTGCTGCCATCTGGGTCAAGTGGGTTTGTAGCTACGGAATGGTGGGACCAACTTGGAAAGGACTGAGCATGGCGATTCTTTCCAACCCTACAGCCCAGAGGGCAGTAGGCATATACCATGGATCCACCACCCCAGATCAAGAAAGCGGAAGCCGTGCTGGGCGTGGTGGCACACACCTTTAATCCCATCACTTGGGAGGCAGAGGCAGACAGATTTCTGAGTTCGAGGCCAGCCTGGTCTACAGAGTGAGTTCCAGGACAGCCAGGGCAATTCAGAGAAACCCTGTCTCGAAAAACCAAAAAAAAAAAAAATTTTAAAAAAAAGAAAGAAAGAAAGCAGAAGCTAGAGACACTGCCTCCAAATGGACTGTCTCCTGAACTACGGACTCATTAAAATTAAGGTTTCGTCTGGCTGGTCTGGACCCTTTCCCTCCCTGCTCCTCTACCTCCTCCTTAGCCTTGTGTTTTGCCCTGTGGATATGAGTATAGGGTCCTGGTCCAACCTCACTTCCCTCAGGCCTGAACTGAGAGAGACAGGTACTTGGGAGGTATTAGCTAGCATGACTACAGACCAGCAACCCATACTCCACTTTGATCTTTGCTCACTGATGCCCACTTTAAGTGTCTGGTTGAATTGGAGAAAGGAAAGCTGTGGGAGCTTATTTTTTTGATATAGGAATACAGAGTTTACAGTTCTATGCGTACCCTGTGGCTGGGCACTCTTTGCAAAGGGAGTTCCCATTGCAAAGAATGGGGTTATAAAACAGAACTCACATAAATGAAAATATGTGTATGGAAAGGAAGGCCCACCCATGGCATATACAATAGGAAAATGCAATCCAATGGCCATGAAATTAGAAGTCTGGAAATTCGTTAAGAAACATTCTGGCCTATGAGAAACAGGGAAAACTTGGAGCATAAGACTCTATACCACAGGAAAAGACCCTGGGGGATAGATTGAGTACCCAGAAAACACCCCATCCCTCTGTCTCCAGACCTTTGGTTCCTAAAAAAAATCTCCTACCCATGCCAAAGCCCTGACCAACTCTCCCTTCCAAAGACACTCGCTACCTGACTGAGCACAACAGGGCCAGAGTCCCACCTTCCACTGTCCCTTAGCTAGTCATTCCCAGCCAGAAATTGGCCAGGATCACTGGTTATGTTTGGATCACCAGCCCCCATACTACCTAGGGATAGTAGCCCATTGACTAAAAAAAAAAATCTCATTGTGACTAGGGGCAGCCCAAAGTAATGTCAGAGGTCCTACAAAGGGCTGGAGCTTGTCTAAGATCATCCAAAACCTTTAACGCAGGCACTTCTCCTTATTCTGATGCCTGCTGTTCTGCCTCGTGGGTTAACTCATCTGGACAACAGCAATATTTCCAGACCCACGTGACTACTTGATGAGCCTGTACTAATGGTTTAACTATCTGTGCCTCTTCTAGTGCTCTCCTCTGTCCCAGGCATACCTACATAATGGGAGGAAGGGAGAATGTTTTTAAAATATGGACCCTGGGGCTGGAGAGATGGCTCAGTGATTAAGAGCACGGACTGATCTTCCAAAAGTCCTGAGTTCAAATCCCAGCAACCACATGGTGGCTCACAACCATCCGTAATGAGATCTGACGCCCTCCTCTGGTGCATCTGAAGACAGCTACAGTGTACTTAGATATAATAATAAATAAATTTT
>NC_034590.1:113875142-113879902 GCF_900095145.1 Mus pahari | reverse complement strand
AGAGAGAGAGGGAGGGAGGGAGGGAGGGGGAGGAAGGGAGGAAGGGAGGGAAGAAGGAAAGAAGAAGGAAAAAAGGAAAGAAGGAAGGAAGAAAGAGAAAGAGAGCCTGTCCTCATCCCATTCCTGGCTGGAGTAGGCATAGCTGGCTCAGCAGCCATAATCACATCAGCCTTCATCGCAGGGATAAAACCTTGAAGGAACTAAGCAGATTGATCAGGACCCAGAGGTGTTAAAAGTTTCCGTTTCTGAGTTAGAACAACAGTTCCCTTGCAGCAGCGGTCCTACAAAATCAGAGAGGCTTGGGCTGACTTCTCACGAGACTGAAACAGGGACTACTTTGGGAGAAACCTGCTGCTCCTGTGCTAATTGATGGAATAACGAGAGAAAATCGTGCTGTGGTCGGGGAAACCTCAAAGAGAAAGACAAAGACGTGAATCAGATCATTGGTGCCAGTCTCTGTTCTCTTGGTTCCCACCTCTGTTATCAGCACTGACTGGGTCTTTGATTCTCATTCTGATTGGATTAATGGTGAGGCCCCGCATCTTAAATTATATGGCCAATTATGTAAAACAAAAAGTAGTGCATCAAATTAATGGTCTTTAAGACAAACTACACCTCTCTAGAGCAGGATATGCCCATGATCTGATTCATTAACTAAGACTAGTGGGAAATGTGACAGAGCAAAAGTTCCTCCATCTTGTCTTAGCTGGAGCATCTTTGGTTTAAGCTGAAACTGACTCCTGCTCCCCTTTCTACTCCCACTGTGAAAAGTACCGTGGAAAAGTACCCAAAGGGGGGCTGGAGAGATGGCTTAGTGGTTAAGAGCACTGACTGCTCTTCCAAAGGTTCAGTTCAATTCCCAGCAACCACATGGTGGCTCACAACCATCTATAATAGGTTCTGATGCCCTCTTCTGGTGTGTCTGAAGACAACTACAATGTACTCATATAAATAAAATAAACAAATCTTTGAAAGACAGACAGACAGAAAGAAAAGTACCCAGCCCTGTTTTAGAAACTTGGGTTTGAAATGCCTAACCTATTTATTTTGGGGTACTCTTAAAACTGCTTCCTTCTTCCCTCTACAGCTGCCAACCAGGATGTAGTTTTTCTGTGTTCTTTGCCTTTAAAAGCTCCCTGTAAAACGTACCCGGGGCTGCACTGTGAGCAGTGTCTCTCTCCAGGCAGTCACTGGTGGCTTAGTATAGACTCTCAACTTTGGTCATGTTGCATGGTCTACCCCACAAATCCCCAGAAGGACACAGTCACGGGCAGTAGCATGCTGACCCACAGGGAAGGGCAAACAGGCTGATGTCACCAGTCACTCAAAGGTGATCAGAGTCTGGACTGAGGCAAGAGGCTCTCGTTGGGAGGAGGGTAATGTGAGGCCTAGGTTCCGGAAATGCTTCTAGGCTTTGGCAGCCCCACAGCTAAGCCTAAGTTGGCCAGAGCCCAAGAAGAGGGGGCGGCGATGTCTGGACAGCTTCCCAAACCCTTTCATCATGGGAAAACCAGAGTTTCCCCGTGCAACAGGGAGAGAAGGGCAGGACATCTTCCCTGAGACATTGCTGGAGGTTGGACTCAGAGCAATGAAGGCCCTCCAGTTTACTCACTGTTAATTTAACTCTATATACTTAGAGGGGGAGGTGTTTACATTTTATTTTCATTTCATGTGTTTGGATTTTTTGTTCAGGTGTGTGTATGGACACCACACGTGCCCTTGGACATAAGAAGAGGCCATTGGATCTCCTGAAACTGAAGTTGTGAGCTTCCATATAGACCTGGAAACTGAACCCAGGTCCTCTGCAAGAGCAGCCAGTGTACTTAACCACAGAGCCATCTCTCCGGCCCCTGGGTTGGTTTGATTTGGTTTTTGCTGACCTGAAACTCACTATGTAGCTGAGGATAACTTGAACTCCTGGAGCTCCTGCCTCCATCTCCCATGTATTGGGATTGTCGGAATGTGCCACCACACCCAGTTTTCTGTAGGATGGAGGGAATGTAACCCCTAGCACCGCGCATGCTAGGCAAACACTCACCAAACTGAGCCACATCCCAGGCCTGGTCATTGGGTCTGTGCTTTGTTTTGTTTTGAGACCAATGTCCCCCTCTGTAGCCCAGACTGGTCTAGAAACATGGAAGTCCTCCTGCCTCAGGCTCCAGAGTATCCTGGATATAGACGTGTGTTATCACCTCACCCTGGCTTTTTTTTTTTATCATTCATTTATTCTGCATTCAGGGTAACGTCCTTGGCATCAGGGTGTGGATCAGATATGTGCCTCAACATGCACCTCCACTGCTCCAGTGTCCTCCCACCCCATAAATGGAGCTGAGATGATGACAGGATTATTGAGCTGTGTGACCACCCACACACATGCTCTTGCTTGTCTTAGTTACTGTTCTGTTGCTGTAATAAAACGCCACAACCAAGACAACTTATAGAGGACACAGAGTTTGTTAGGGGATTACAGTTTTAGAGCAAGTCCATGACCATCATGGCAGAGAGCATGGCAGCAGGCAGGCATGGCACTGGAGCAGTAGCTGAGAGTTCACTCTTTTTTTTTTTTTAATTTATTTACATTGATGTTTTGCCTCCATGTAGGTTTGTATTAGGGTGTCATATCCCCTGGAACGGGAATTATAGATAGTTGTGTACTGCCATTTAAGTGCTGGGATTTGAACCTGGGTCCTTTGGAAGAGCAGACAGTGTGATCTTAACTGCTGAGCCATTTCTCCAGCCCAAGAGCTCACATCTTGAAACAAAGCCACAAGGAGGGGGAGAAAGGGAGCTAATTGGCAACAACATGACCTTTTGAAACCTTAGAGCCCACCTCCAGTGACACAACTACTCTCTCTCTCTCTCTCTCTCTCTCTCTCTCTCTCTCTCTCTCTCTCTCTCTCTCTCTCTCTGTGTGACTGTGAGAGTGTTTCTCTCTCTCTCATAAAAGATTTATTTAATTTATGTATTTGAGTACACTGTAGCTGTCTTCAGACACACCAGAAGAGGGCATCAGATCCCATTATAGATGGATGTGAGCCACCAAGTGGTTGCCGGGAATTAAACTCAGGACCTTTGGAAGAGCAGTCAGTGCTCTTAACTGCTGAGCCATCTCTCCAGCCCCAAGGCCAAATCTCTTAATCTTTCCTAAACTGTTACACCGACTGGGGGGACAAAACATTCAAATACAGGAGCCTACGGGGACCTTTATCATTCAAACCACCACAGCACTCTATGGTCCTCCAGAGCTTCTCTTCTTCACAAACTAAAACTGCCCTGGGTGGTTTTGAATGCCTTTGCTGCCTTGAGCAACTGTCACACAAAACCCTCAAGATGGAGTCCCATGAGTACCTTGTAAAAGGTGAGATGGGGATGGTCATCAGATCCTCACCTGAGAGTCCAGCCACACCCTGCTGCCCTTCCTCTCAGCTGTATGGAACCCCAGATTCAGGAAGTCACAGGATCCAGAGACAGAGAGGACACTCCACTATGCAGCTATGCAAGTCACTGAAGCACTGCAAAGTCACCCACACTCCCGAAAGGAGCCCCCATCCATGACAGTAAGCTAGACAATGCACTGACTCACCACACTGGACTTGGGTGGAATGTTCCTTTCGTCTGAAGGCGCCTCTCTGGGGAACCTACATCTACTCATGTCTCTTCAGGAAAGATGTTGTGTAACCACTGCTGCCCCATCTTGTCTTTCTGCCTCTAAGTTTGACTGCTGGAGGGACCTACTGTGGTTTTCAGGGTTCACCTGCTGGGGAGGTGTGAAATTTAGGTCACCTCGTTTTATCACAGGCTTCTTGGCAGTTACTCTATTCTAAAAAGAAATGTCTGGATGGATCTAGAGCCTTGCTTCCCACCAATGACAGTGACAGGAGGAGATGTGCAGAGCCCAGAGGGGCAGAGCTAACACCCAGGGAGTTTCCCAGGCAGGGCTCTGGGGAAGGGCATGCTCACCCTGGAGGCAGGAGGTGACTAAGGAGGACCAGCAGGTAGGACAAGGTCAGGCATCAGGCGATCCTGACTGAGGCCTGGTGATCCTGCCTGGCTTCTTTCTGTGCCATCTGCAAGGTGAGCTTCCCCAGTCTGCTCAGCCTCCTGTGCCTTCCTGGCTGTGCCCTCACAGCCATGGTGGATTCCAATCCCTAGCCTGGTGCTGGAGACTTCCATGCCAGCTTCAGCTTCACCTTCCACTCCCACAGACTCCTCCCTGGCCATCCAGCAGGCTTTGACTTAATTGCCTCTGACCTAAGCCAGGGAGTGGAGGCAGAGGCATGCCTTTTTTTTTTTTTTTTTTTTTTTTAAAGATAAGGAAAGTCCCACTTTATAGCCCTGAACTCACAGAGATCCACCTGCCTCTGCCTTCTGAGTGCTGAAATTAAAGGTGTGCATCTCCAGCCTGGCTGGTTTTCACTTGAGACAGGGTCTTATCTATCCCAGTCTGGTTTCGAACTGGATATATAGCTGAAGATGACCTTGAACTCCTGATTCTCCTGCCTCCAGATCCCAAGTTCTGGGATTACATGAATTATACCATGCCCTTTCTCTTGGTTTTAAAGCATTATTCAACTTAGTCTGTGAGAGACCCATCTGGTAAAGGCATCTACTGCCAATTCTGATGACCTGAGCTGCATCCTGGACACCCACATGGAAGGAGAGAATTGACACCTGCAAGTGATCTTCTGACCTCTGTATATACGTCATGGGATCTCTCCCTCTCCCTCTCCCTCTCCCTCTCCCTCTCCCTCTCCCTCTCC
>NC_034590.1:113866464-113875094 GCF_900095145.1 Mus pahari | reverse complement strand
CCTCTCCCTCTCCCTCTCCCTCTTCCTTTCTCTCTCCCTACCCCCCTCATACACACAAACACACACCAAATGATGTAGGTTTAAGATTTATTAAAATAGTAATCACTAATGAAATTAGCCTTAGGAAAAGGAAGTGTTCTCTCCAGGAGGACTCTGGAGCATTTGGGGAGGAGCACTGGGAATACTATCTGCTAGACAGGTGGAGGGCTGTACTGGCCCAGAATGGGAACTATGTAGGCTTCCTGGGGTGCTGTAACAAATGGCCAGCAGAAAACAACAGAAATCCACTTCTGTCTTGGAAGATACATGTCTAAAATCAAGGTGGCTGCCAGTGATGCTCCCCAGTGATGCTCTCCAGTGGTGCTCCCCAGTGATGCTCCCCAGTGGTGCTCTCCAGTGGCTAGAGAGGGTTCTCTGCTGCTTCTGGTCCCAGAAACCTGGTGGTTTACAGAGACTTATGGTACCCCAGCTTACACCATGCTACCCCAGCTTACACCATGCTACTCCATGTCTGCCTCAGTCCCAGTTGAGGGTCTTTTTTCCTCTGGCATTCATTTGTCCTCCTCTTTTAGAGGGACTGCAGTTGCTTGATTAGGGACCAGGGAGTGGCTCTGAGACCTCAATCTGAGTCACATCAGCAGAAAGTATTTACAAATAAGTATAGAAGGGGAACTGTTTGGAATGGAAGACTGCCTGAGTAGATCCACTGTAGGAGAGAGGAGGTTGGGGTGGGACCCTGAGCAACCCCAATACTATCAGAGGCAGAGTCCCAGAGGAGAGCCAGGGGTTATGTCACAGGAGGGCAGAGAAGGAGGACAAAGAGTCAGAGGAGTGAAGGGCTGTGGGATATCTGCAGAAGTACAAACCACCACGGCGACACGCTCCTGAAACCCCAGCAGGCAGAGGCTGAAGCAGGACTGTGAATTCTCCAAGACTCATGAGCACCATTGCAGTTTGGGCTCCACTGTAAGACCCTGTCTCACAGAGAAAGGGACAGGTGGGTATGCCTAGGCATGACTGCCTACCATGCTTTGCTGAGAGCCACCCCAGGGACACCTACATAGAACTGGGTTTTCCCATTTGAGAGGCTGTCATGAAGGAGAGGAAGCCATGGTGTATAGCGTCCAGGATGCAGAAATCTGGTCAGACCCAGAAACCGCAGTGCCTCAGACAGAGTACAGGGCTTCAGACTGACCACCAACATTTATCACGGAGCAGGCTCCAGTGTCTACATCCCTGTCACGTGGGCCTGTGGGCCTGCTTTTGAGATCCCCACAGATGTCTGGGTCTAACTTTGTCTGGGTCTTGGCTGCATGTGTGCTATGCTGTTTGTCTTGTGAGGCACCTGAGCTTGTGGGTCAGAATGCAGGAGATCCCCCCTGGGGTAGCCACCACTTTTCTTATGTGGAGCACAAGATGTCTCCCCAGTAGAGAGGTCTCTCCAGATCTGGGCCCAGATGGTGCAGGTCCCTACATACCTCAGTGGGAAAAGAACTGCAGAGCCAGTACCCTGCCCTTACTATCTCTCCTGCACTTCACCACCACCACCACCACCCCGGCCCCACCCTGTGGGGAGCCCTCTGTCTTGGCTCTCTCCTAGTTGTTCTTGGAGGTCATTATCTGAAGCCCCATTATCCTTGGGCAAGTCCCTGCTTGGCCAGTGGGTGGGGGTGGCAGGGCCGTCTGCCCCCACACAGCCACATCCTGAGCTTACAAACTGGGGTGGGCGTGGGAAAGCAGGGAGGGAGACTGCGTGAACACTCATACCAGCTAGTCAGGGAGGACTCTCTTCTGCTGTCTTCCATTTGTCCCAGATGCTACAGGCTGTCACTAGACAGGAGACAGGGTCAGGGACTCTTTTCCTGGGTAACTTCTCATTCTGTAGCATAACTAATCTAAGGACTCTCCAGGTCCCTAGGAAGGGGGAAGGGGCCTCCCAACCTGGGTGGTCACTGCCTCCAGGCTTCAAAGTTGTTTGTCCCTCTGCCAGAACCCTCTGTCCCCTCCTTTACTCATATGACTGACTGATGACTGACTTATTCATTCTTCTGACCCCGCCCCCTATTCATTCATTCTTCTGACCCCGCCCCTTTATTCATTCATTCTTCTGACCCTGAACTCACAGAGATCTCCCTGCCTCTGTCCTCTGATTTATTCTTAAAGTTAATTCTCTTAGACAGCTCTTACTCTCAGATCCCAAATGGTGCTTCCCACCCCACCCCCCATGCTTCTAGAACATAGTCAGTCTCCTTTTCTTTCTTACAACAGAATTTAGCTTCAAAGCCATGTTTCCTTGCCTGCCTGTCTCCTCAGCCCCTGGCAGCACAGGTCACCCGAGTGGGCAGTATTGGACAGGAGCCAAATCCACTGCTCACCGCTTACCCTAGCCTCACCCACCGCCTAGGGCTCTTGGCTTCTCCTTTCCCCACTGGGAACAAAGCCAGCCAGGAGCAGGATGAAGCACAGGGAACAGAAGCAGATGAAACGGGTTCTCAGCAGGTTGGCATCTGGGAGAGGCGAGAACCCAGTCACTGCAGGTCATTACCCAATGTGAAGGGTGAGGACGAGGTGTTTAAGGTGGGGGGAACAGCCAGTGCAAAGGCCTGGGGCCAGCGAGAACCAGCAGAACGAGGGCCACGGAGATGAGTATGGTCTGACTGTGGCAGCACTGGCAAGAGAGGTCTGCCTGATGCCGGCTGCCCAGGAGCTCAGGAGGAAGGACAACACTCTGGAAGGTTGAAGGCCTCTGGGCCTCCGTTGCCCTCGGCTGCCTCTCTGCCCTGCACATACTGACTAGAATAGAGAAAATGCCAGAGAAAGCCAAATAGGGTCAGCAGAATGGCTCATCAGGTAGGGGTACTTGCCGCCAAGCCTGGCGACCTGAGTTTAATCCCAGGGACCCATATGGGAAAAGGAGAGAACTGACCCCCAAAGGTTGTCCTCTGACCTCCACATGTGCACTGGGGTTTGCACGCATGCGTCATGCCCCCTTCCACACACTAGGCAGGCAGGCAGGCAGGCAGGCAGGCAGACAGACAGACAGACAGATAGATAGATAGATAGACAGATAACAAATAGGTAGGTAGGACAGGTAGACAGGTGGACAGACAGACAGTAGACAGATAGCAGAAAAGGTGGCCTATGCTCAAGGTAGCAAGTCACATCTCATCTTCCAGTTCTGGAGGCAGGATAAGACCGAAAGAACCTGCTTTTCAGGTGGCGCAGGGGTGTGGGTGGGAGAGCTGGGATGGGGTGGGGTGGGGCAAGCTCAGCAGCAGACACCTTTGAGTCTGCAAGGCCCTGGGTGCCATTTCTAGCACCACCAAACAACAACACCCAAATCCACAGCTGCGGTGCCAGCATCACTAGGGCCATGCTAGGCGAGTGTTTTCCTACTAGGCTGCAGCTCAGCCTAGCTGCTCACCCTGTTTTCTTCCTCTTCTTTCTTTCCCCCCTTCTCTCTTTGACAGGGTGTTACTCTGTAACCCAGGATGACCTTGAACCTTCAATCCTCCTGCCTCAGTCTTCTAAATGCTAGATTACAGGTATGTACCAATAGGTCTGGAGGCAGTAGAGTGTAAAGAAATAAAATGATGGCGCACACCTTTAATCTCAGCACTTAGAGGCAGAAGCAGACGGATGTCTGAATTGGAGACCAGCCTAGTCTACAGAGTAAGTTCCAGGACAGCCAGGGCTACACAGAGAAACTCTCTCTCTCTCTCTCTCTCTCTCTCTCTCTCTCTCTCTCTCTCTATATATATATATATATATATATATATATATATATATATATATATATTCCCAGCATTAGAGAGGCTGAGGCAGGAGGATTGTGTGTGTGTGTGTGTGTGTGTGTGTGTGTGTAATCTCAGCACTAGAGAGGCTGAGGCAGGAGGATTGCAAGTTGAGGCCAGCCGGCTATACACACAGTGAGTTCCAGGTCACTCTGAAAGGTGGAGGTCTCCAAAACCTGATTTAAAAAGGAAAGATCCCTTTCCCTGCAGGCCATAGCCAGGTCTCTAACTCTGTCCCATTCTCTCCCCTTTCTGATTGTCCACAGGAAGGAAGCAAGATGCTTCACTGACTAACATTTACATATCTGAACCACCATCTAGCTAGCTACAACAGCCACCCCACAGGGGCTTAATGTGACAAGAAAGAGTTCTCTCTGTCCTGGGGGCCAAAGGTCAATAGTCAGCATCTGTCAGAAAGTGTCAGCAGGGTGACCCTTCTGGAGGCTCCAGGAGAGGTCAGTTTCAAGCCTTGGTGTCCCCCCACCCCCTGTGCTGGCTGCATCACTAGGTCTTTTCTCCATCTTTTCATAGCCTTCCCCTGGTACCTCTGTCCTTTCTTTCTCTGTCTAAGGACAGTCATTCTCCAATCCCGACCCCCCCTCCAGTCCACGAAGGCACTTGCTCAGAAAAATCCAAGGTCCCCAAGATTTGATAGGGTGTTCTGTTCTTTCCTCTCCTTCTCAGTAGAAGCCACGTCTGTGGTTCTCTGTACTGCAACTGTCAGTAGGGCAGAGTGTCAAGGCTTCAAGATGGAGGAGGAATGGAGAATGGGGTGAAGGAAAGAGATTTGAGAATGGAAGAATGGGGTCCCAGAGCCTCGGGATTCAGGAGAAGGGGTCTCTGGGCCTTGGTTGAGACTAGAGGGAGACAGACAGTCCTTTCGTTCAGCATGGCCATCAACCCACTTCTGTCCCTGTCCTTCCACCCCCATCAAACTAGCTTAGAGCTTTCAGGATAGATTGGATCCTGACCCTGTCCTGCAAGGCAGCTCCCACTTTGTAATAGAACAGTTGGTGTCATTATTGCTGTGGACATACTGTCTCCCCACCTCTAACAGCTGGTCCTTCTCTTTTAGACCTTAGAAGATGCTGGGTCTAAGTGATAGAAATCCTACCTGGGCCACCTCAACCTGTTCCTAGCTGGGTCTAAAGAATTCCCCACCCCCCAAAAAAATTGGTCTGGGTCACAGTGAGGCAGCCTGATTTGGGAGGGAAGGACTCAGGCTAATCTTCCTAGTGGTCCAGTGGTGTAGCCTGCCTCCTTGGGCCCACCTCCTCAACCTCGGGCTGGGAAGTTCTCAAGGACTGCAAGCAAGTAATCCATAGAAGATGTCAGAACACCTACTATGTGTCTATCAGTCCACACTAAAGGGCCTGCCACTGTGAGCCTGCCACTCTGTGTGCTGGCCCGAGGGAGGCCATTTTGCCATGCCTGGGACTTGTGGGAATCCTGGTAGGGATCTCACATGTTTCCACCTTGCCTCTGGTCTAGCACCCGCTGCTTTAACACGGGCCTGCTACACTCGATGCTTACTTGGTTTAAATGGCCCCAGCCGGTGTGCTTCTGTACCTGGCTCACCATACCGGACGTGGCTTTTCCAGGGAATCCAGGTTCCCGGAAGCCCACTGCAGCAGCAACACCTCCTGGCACAGATGTGCTTCCTCCTGTGTCCCAGAGGTTGGCATTAGATATCTGCTTGACCAGCCACTACTCTACTCCTGCTCCTGAGTCAGGTGGCCGTCGGTCATCACAGATCTGGCCCCCACACCAGCTGCTCCAGGTGCCCCTGCTCAAAGAAGCCTTGCTAAGAGTGGCCTACTTCAAAAAAACAAAAACAACCTCTCGCTCCCACTATGCTTCTCTCTTGTGATCCCACCACAGAACAGAAGGGATTGAGCATTCTCTCTCTCCTCCGCCGCACCCCGCACTGTTCCAACCACGCTGAGCTGGGAGGAGTCAGGATTGTGTGGAAAGAGGCCCAAGGGTTGGGCACAGTGAGTTCCAGCCCGTGAGGAGAGGAGGGCTGGCCACTCCACCATCTGACCAGTGTTGAGGAAGAGGCATGGTTCACTTACCAGACATGTGCAGATCTATAAAGCATGAGAACACCACACATGCACCGGCCTGGCAGAATTCTTCTTTAACCTCTACACATGTGGTATGGCACACATATGTTCCCCCATAAGTATTAAACAGAACTTTAAAGATTTGAAGTTACCACCACAAAAATCTAGTTTTTAAAAAATGATATGACGTTTAATGATATGGCATTTTTTACTTACTGAGGAGGAGGACATGTCCCTGCCACACAAGGTGTGGAGGTCAGAGGACAATTTAGTGGGAATCAATTTTTTTCTTTTTACTGTGTGGGTCCTGGGTATCGAACTCAGGTCGTCAGGTTTGCCACAAGCACCTCTACCTATGAAGCCATCTTGTAGCTCTTTAAAAAATAAAATAAAACAAATGAATACCTAGAATTTAAAAACGTTAGTTGCCCAATTTGATAATCTTGGTTTCATGACAAATATCCTGGTGCATGCCTTTAATCTCAGCACTCAAGAGGCGAAGGTAAGTGGGTTTCTGAGTTCAAGGAGAGCTCTAGTCTATATAGCAAGTGAGACGCTGTCTTTTAAAAAGGCAAATATTCTAGTGATAGAAATATTCTTCAGTAAAGTGTTCAACATACCTTCAAAGTTGGCAACAGAGAGTGTTGGCTGATTTATTTTTATGTTTTTGAGGTGCTGGGCATAGAACCCTGGCCTATGTTATGTTAAGCCAAGTACCCTAGTACTGAGAAGCCTCACCCCCAAACTGTTTTCCTACCATGATCAAATATAGACATCGTTTAGTGTCTTAATCATTTTACGTGCACAGGATGTGTAGCAGGAAGCACATTCAAGGGGTTGGTGGCCACCCCTACCATTTTGCCCCTGGCTGAAGCAGGGTTGAAAGTGGGCGCAGCCATGAAATACATAACACAAGCCAGAGTGCCTGGTCCCTCCCACACCATCCCTAGCCCACTGTGTCTCTTAAACTTCCAACTCGATGCCTAGCTGAGAATGACCTCAAATTTCTGATTCTTCTATCTCCACCCATAGAGAGCTGAAATTTCAGGTATTCATCACCACGTCCCTTTAAAGATTTATTTACTTTTTATTATACATATGTGTTTTTTGCCTGTGTGTCTATATGAGCGCTACATATATTCCCTACTTTCAGAGGCCAGAAGAGGGTGTCAGACCCCCTCACCCCGACCCCCCAACTGGAGTAACAAGTTTGCGAGCTGTCTTGTGGATGTTGGGAATCAAACCTGGTCTTCTGAAAAGCGCCCAGTGATCTTAAATACAGATCTCTCTCCCCTCCCTGGTTCCTTTGTTAAAGGCAAGACTATTTTATCTGTGTTGTTGCTGCTGCTGCTGCTGCTGCTGCTGATGATGATGATGATGATGATGATGATGATGTGGTGGTGGTGGTGGTGGTGGTGGTGAGCCACTGCTGCTGCCAACAGCAGCCTACAGTGGCTGTTTAGACATGGACACTTCCTGCCAACGTTCAGCACCCTGTAAGTTTGCTTACCTTTTAGAATCCCATTCCTTAGACTATTATACACCATATGGCATGTGTACAGAATCGTTCATATTTATTTTATTTGATAGAATGGCTTGCTCCTGGCTGAGGCAGGGTTGAGAGTGGACACAACTAGGCAATTCACAACATAAGCACGAATGCCTGGTCCCTCCCACATGTTTGTGCCATCTCTCAGAGCGCTAGCTTTGCCTGCATTGCTAAGGCACAGCAACTCCTGCCTTCGGACATGACTTCAGGGTATAATTGGGAGTTGGAGGTGAGTTTCCCCTGGACCAGCAACCTCTCTGTGTAGATTTTAAAAGAATGTTTTATTATATTAATTTCTCTTTTTTCCTTTAAAGATTTATCTATTTATTTTATATACATGAGCACACTGTAGCTGCACCGATGGCTGTGAGCCATCCTGTGGTTGCTGGGAATTGAATTCAGGACCTCTGCTTGCTCCAGTCCCTTTTGCTCTGGTCGGCCCTGCTCGCTCCAGTCCTGCTTGCTCTGGCCCAAAGATTTATTTATTATTATATTTAGTACACTGTAACTGTCTTCAGACACACCAGAAGAGGGCGTCTGATGGATGGTTGTGAGCCACCATGGTTCCCACCATGGTTGCTGGGATTTGAACTCAGGACCTTCGGAAGAGCAGTCAGTGCTCTTAACCTCTGACCGGTCTCTCCAGCCCTGTAGAGACATGCAGGGTGACATGCCACAGTGGGCCTGTGAGGTCAGAGTGGGAGTCAGTTCTTTCTTTCTAGTAAGTGGGTCCCAGGGATCAAACTCGGGTACTCAGGTTTGGTGGCAAGCTCCTTTACCAGCTTTCCATATAAATTATTAGTTTTAATTCTCCTGAAAAAAAAAATGCAGTGGTGTTTTCCTTACTTTCTCAGTTTCTTGAATGACTTTTCTTGCTATTTGAACCAGAAAAAAAAAGGGGGGGTGAGTGGAGAATTTCCTGAGAGACAGTGGAAAGGAATTTTCTGAATGGCCAGCAAGCAATACTGTTACTGATTTCTGATCTGGGCTATTTTCTCCTCTCAGAAATTCGAGGCCGATAACAAGAAGTGCTTGTGGAGAGTGAGTGAATTTGTATCCTTTGGCCTAGGACAGGAGTCGTGGGGGATGAACTCAGCAGCCAACTTCCAGGCCCGGGAATTGGAAGAGTGTGAGCCTCGAATGCTGGGCTTCACCTTCAAGTCCTCTCAGAATAAGAGCAAAAGGAAGGAAGGAGAGAGATTGATCAATGCAGCGGGGGGG
>NC_034590.1:113862616-113865834 GCF_900095145.1 Mus pahari | reverse complement strand
CTCTCTCTCTCTCTCTTTCTTTCTTTCTTTCTTTCTTTTTTCCTTCCAACCTTCCTTCCTTTCTAAATTAGATTTTTATTTAACTGGGCATGGTAGTATATACCCTTATTCCAACCACTTTGGAGGCAGAGGCAGGCAGATCTCTAAGTTTGAGGCCACCGTGGTCTACACATAGAGTTCCAAGACAGCCCAGGCTATACAGAAAAACCTTATTTTGAACCCCACCCTCTGACAATTGTTTAATATGTAGGGTGTTTTGCCTGCATGTATGTCTATGTACCACATGTGTGCCTGGTGTTCTTATACATCAGAATAGGGAATCAAATCCCCTCGAATTGGAGTTATAGATGGTTGTGAGCTTCTATGTAGGTGCTGAGAATCCAACCCAGGTCCTCTAGTGGTACTCTTAACCACTGAGCAGTCTCTCTAGCCCCAATGGCTTGCTTTCCTAACATGAAGATGCATGTAAGTGAGGCTGGCATGGCTCATGCTGCAGGCTGAGCACTCTCTAAACAGCTGTCTTCCCTTCATCTGGCCCTATGCTGGGATCTGGGATTATGTCAACTCGTGGAGCCTTGAGGGATGTTGAGAGCCCTGCTACCCATGCTGAGAGGATGGGAGAACTCTCACTATGCAGCAGCAAGAATGTTAGTCATAGCTGGGTGTGGTGGTAACACACCTTTAATCCCAGCACTTGGGAGGCAGAGGCAGGCAGATCTCTGTGAGTTCGAGGTCAGCCTGGCCTACAGAGTGAGTTCTAGGTCAGCCAGGGCTACAAAGGAGTTTCTCTCTCTCTCTCTCTCTCTCTCTCTCTCTCTCTCTCTCTCTCTCTCTCTCTCGGAGGAAAGAGGAAGAGGAGAAGGAGAAGAGAGGAGGATGACTGTGGTCCCAGAGAAACTAGGTTCAAGTCCTGAATTCTACACTTTATCTGACAGGGGGTGGGGTGGATTCAGTCCTCTCTCTGAGTGCCATGTATCCAGAAGAACACAGTATGGAGTTGGGAATAATGGGATTTCAAGGGTGCAGGGCTCTTGGGATAAAGCTTTGCAAATGTGACTTTTATGTATGTAGACACATGTGTAGGTGTCATCCTGAGGAAGGCCTTGCACCTTATTCTCTGGTTTGCCTTGAATCCCAGCCCCAGGGATCCCTGTGTCTTTATTGCCTCCGGCTGGGATTATGTGGTGGCACTGCCAGGTTTGTTTGTTTTGTTTTTTTTATTTTGTCTTCACTTTGTTTTGGTTTTGGTGGGTGCTGGGGACCAAGCTCATATCCTCAGCCTTGCCCAGCCAGCCCTTTACTGTGTGGCCTCTTTAGCCCCAAATTGTTTTTGTTATCACTCCATCTAGAGGTATCTGTGTTTCCAGATCAACCCAAACAGACCACATTCCCAGCAAGCAGGCTTGCCCGTGAGCAAGGTTTCAGTAAAGTCTAGCCCAGGCAGGAGGAACTGTCTGAGGACTGAAGACACTCAGGCCTACAGACTGCCTTTTTGTTTCAGGAGCTCCTTGGACCTGCTTCCTCAGCCCGGGACTGAGAAGCCACGGAACAGGTGTGGTGGTGAATGGTTATCTTCACATGCTTGTGACATTTATCAGGAGGAGTTCAAGGCTAGCCTCTGCTACTTTGTAGCTAGTTTAGGCTACTTGATACCTCTTCTCAAAAAAGGTGTGGTGGTTGGATGGGACTGGAGAGATGGCTTAGTGGTTAAGAGCACTTGGGGCTCTAGCAGAGGACTTTGTCCATTTCCATTACCTACACTGCATGGCAGCTTGCAACTATATGTAACTCCAGTGCAGACAGACAGACAACCACTCAAGCACATGAAATAAAGACAAATTAAAAAGAGGGGACTGACAACACCATGCATGATAGCACACATCTGTCATCCCAGCACGTGAGAGGTGGAGACATAAGTGTGGAGAGTTACACATTAGCCTGTCTCAAAGAGCCCTTGCCTCTAAAATAAATAAAATGTGGGCCAGTGAGAAGGCTCAGCAGGTAAAGGTACTTGCTACCAAGTACTGATGACCTAAATTTTATCCTTGGTACCCACATGGTAGAAAGAGGGAAATGCTTCCTGCATGTTGTCCCCCTGCCTTTACATGCATGTTGTAGTATACACATGTGCAGACATACACAGACACAGAGACATGGACAAATAAATGGGATTAAAAGACTAAACCACTGTGAACGTCAGCCACGTCTCTGTGATCCAGGGGGACAATGGCCCTGTAGCTTCTGTTCTTCACAGCCATCTTTGCTGATTTGTGGTCTGCAGGACTAGGTGCCAATCAGCGGGAGTTGGGATTTCCACAGGCAGAAAGCCCGGGAAGAGCTCTGAGCATTAGGGACCAGCTGGATGACGTCTCTCTGCGGTTACACCTCCCCATTCACACATCTTGCAAAGCATGCACTGCTTGCTACAGGCAGCTCAGCTTCTCAGCTTGTGGTGGAACTTGCTGGAGAAGTGTTGTTTTCTTTAGCTTTCTGCCATGCCAGCTTCATACATGTGCTGACAGTGGGAGAGGACCCAGTGCAGTATGCCCTGTTGATCTGTGTTTGGTCCTGGGCCAGTTTCTTAGGAGATGGCTGTATGGGCAGGAACCTCTGGGGAGACATGAGCATTTTCTCAAATCCAAACCTGAGATCAAGGCAACTGAGGACTTGTGTGCAGTGGCTGATTGTCCTTAGAGACCTTGCTGCTCCTATTTACATTCTGACTTGTTTTGTGAGACAAGGTCTCACTATATAGACCAGGCAAAACTCGGAGATCTGCCTGCCTGCCTCTGCTTTCTGAGTGCTAGGATTTCAGGTGGGCACTATTGTGCTTGGGTTGTAGTTGTAACTTGACTTTGTAATTAATTACTGACTTCTTGAAACAGGAATCTGGCCATGTAACCCAGACTGTTCTGTCTCTATGTAGCCTACACTAGTCAACAGTATTCTTGCCTTGGCCTTTGGAAAATTTTATTGGCTTTTCAGTTATGGTTGACAATCATTTTGCTTTGGCTTCTGGACTATTTTATTGGCTTTAATTTAAAAAAAGGTTTTGAAACAAGGTCTCAGTATGTACCCCTGGCTGTCCTGAAACTCACTATGTAGACAAGGCTAGCTTGAACCCAGAGATCTGCCTGACTCCTGAGTGCTGGGAATAAAGGCGTGTAGCACCGGCCAGCTGGCTTTTTTTTTTTTTTTTTTTTTTTTTTTTGGTTTTT
>NC_034590.1:113843273-113862539 GCF_900095145.1 Mus pahari | reverse complement strand
TAGCCCTGGCTGTCCTGGAACTCACTCTGTAGACCAGGCTGGCTTCGAACTCAGAAATCCACCTGCCTCTGCCTCCTGAGTGCTGGGATTAAAGGCGTGCACCACCACGCCCGGCTGGCTTTTTATTTTTACATGGAGTCTGGGAATGGAACTTAGGTTCTAATACTTGCAAGAGTGGCTGAGCCCTTACATTTTGTTGTTCTTGTGTGTGTGCGTGTGTGAATATGTGTACAAGCATGCACCCACACGATACATGTGTGCAGCTCAGAGGACAACATTCAGGACTATGTAGGTTCCGAGGATCTACTGCAGATCTTCTGGGTCCCAGGGTTCGAACTCAGTCCTCAGGGTTGATGGCAGTCGCCTTTGTTTGTATTTTACAGGCAGAGTCTCCAACTTGCTGTAATTCTCCTGCCTCAGACTTCTGAAGGTTAGGCATAGAGGCAGGAGGTACCTTGCCCGGCCTGTCAGCACTTTCCGGTTTTGCAGGTGGTCCGGCGGACTCCCCAGAGGTCTTGGGTTTTGGGGGGGCGAGTGCTCGGGTGACGTCGGCGTTTGGGTGACGTCAACACACACACACTGGAGCGAAAGCACGGAAGCAGGACTGCAAACTGCGCACACCTGCTAGAGCTCTTTTACCGGCGTTTCCACGGCCGTCCTGTCTCCGCAGGGGGTTGGCCTGCCAGAGGCGGGGCTAAAGCGAGGACTAGTCAATTGGAGCTCCGGATAGGCCGTCCACCCACTACCGCGGAGCTAGCGCATGCGTACGGCCCCGCGGCCGCCCTCTCCCGCAGGGGGCGGTGCTGACGCTCGCGCCGACGCGCCGGACGTCGGGCACGTTGACGCCGGCGACGCGCCGGGCCCGGTTCTCTGCGCTCGCCAGTGTCCCGCGGCGGCGGGCCGGCCTTCGTGACGAGCGGGGCGGCGGGCCCGGGGGCCGGGCGAGGACGCAGCCGCGGGGCTGCGTGGGTCGGCCCGCAGCCGGCCGCCGCCCGAAGGCCGCCGCTTAGCCCCGGAGCCGCGCCCGCCGGCCAAGGTGAGGGCGGGTGTTGCGGGCCGCGCTGGGTGGCGAGCCAGGGTCGGTGGGGCCGGGTCGGCGGGGTCAGTGTGCGGGGATCAGCAGAGCCAGCAGAGTTGCGGTTAGCCTGGTAAAACGGGTTGAGAGCAGTTAGGTCCGAGTCAGCTTAGACTGGCCAGAGTAAGTGAGGTTGGGGGCAGTGAGGCTGGGGTCAGCTGAGCCAGGTCGGGGCAGCGGGTCCTGCTCAGATAGATGCACCTGCAGCGCCTTCTGCTTCATCCTCTACCCCGTGCCCGGACAGCATGCAATCTCTAGTTCCATCTCACCTCTTCCTTCTTCTTCTTCTTCTTTTTTTTTTTAACCTAGCCCTGTTGTCCCGACTTCCTAGATTCCCAGTGTGGGTATATTTTCTTTCTGTTCTTTTCCCCTGTCTTTGACTGTGAACTTATGTAAGTTAGGTTGGCTGACCAACCGTTACACAGCAGCAGGCCTTTGCTAAACACTTCTTGGACTTTAAAAAGCCAATCCAGTTGCTTTTTTCCGCTGATCACCAGCTATCCAGCCCCACAAGTCATGGAGCCTGGTAGTCCTTCCCAGGAGCTGACTGCACACATTCCTGGAAGATGCTTGGGTCCACAGTGCTGGTGTTTGTCAGTTTCCAGTCTTCTTTTGTGGTTGAGGGACCGTTTGGAATCTCTCTTCCTGGGGAAACCCATTGTCGTCAGCTGTTAAGTGTGGATTTTAAACAGACCCCCACTGGTTGGAGGTGAGCATCCCAGCTCCTCTTGCTCCCAGGACTGTCTTCCCCCAAGCTGCTCTTCATATTGACCTGTGACATGCTACTTCCCAGAGTGTGTGCATCCAGAGTGGAGGATCGTCTCTGACAGCTCTGGGGCTGTCAGCCTTTTTCTCACTAGCCACGGGTGGTGCTCAGAAAGCTGCAGGTTTGTGGAAAGTCTTGTTGTGCACCTACTGACTGTGGTCTGAACCATTCCTTTTTCAAGATGATGTGCGAGGTGATGCCAACCATTAGTGAAGCAGAAGGCCCTTCAGGAGGAGGTGGGAGCCATGGGTCAGGCTCCCCTTCACAGCCAGACGCTGATTCGCATTTTGAGCAGCTCATGGTTTCCATGTTGGAAGAACGGGACCGCCTTCTGGACACACTGAGAGAGACACAAGAAACACTGGCATTAACCCAGGGGAAATTGCATGAAGTTGGTCATGAAAGAGATTCTTTGCAGAGGCAGCTCAACACTGCACTTCCACAGGTATGCCCATCAAACTGAAATCAAGGTTTCTGCCGTTAAATGTCTGCTGGATAGTCTTGTTAATGTATTAGCTTGCTGGCTGCTTTGTGTAACCACTTGGGAAGTGATGGTTCTGGTGTTTTCTGAGCACTGGTAAAATTCTCAGGAATTCAGTTTAGGGGAAAAAAAATGGGTATTCACCAAAGCCATGTGACCACGCCACTACACTGTCATGCCTCTTTAGGAAACTGCCTAGATTTAGGAAAGTACTTCAATGTTTTTGGCAGGGGGCTGTGAAGCATTTGAGCTGTGTTGAGGGTCCCATTCTGTCTTATACTTGTCCTTGTCTGCTGTGGACCTGTGAGGAGTGGATCTCAGGGTTTGTGTATCTTACCCCTGGTTTATGTCTTGTGGAGTTACAATTTCCTAGGGAAATCTTGTGGATAAATAGAACTCATTTCATGGGAAAAATCTATACAGGCTTTCTCCAGAGTATCTGTGAGCTGTAACTAAACTTTGTTTCAGGGGAGAAAGGATTGAAAATTGAATCCGAGGCTCTTCTTCCCAGGCAGATGAGACTTTCAGAGCTTGAAATACTACTGTGTCTTCAGTATCACATTTGGACTGGTATGCTAGAGCCTCCTCTTTTGGAGTTAAATGACGGTGGTATAGGAAGGAGAAGGCAGTATAGCCAGCAAAGCTCAAGGTGAGAGGCATGTGGAGCAGGGGTTGCTTAGATTCCTGCTGACAGCCCACTTTACTGGTTCATGATGGGCGTCTCCTTGGTGCTCAAGGAATCTGCACTTACGCTCTTGTGGTGTGTCTGCAGATATCAGTTAGCAAAGTCAGTAATGAGTGCCTTGATGCATCTCTCAGCTGTAAAGTCAGTTCTGTGAGATGGGACTAAATGTTTGAATGTCCTTTTTAGAAGCAGTAATTTGGTGTTAGTGTTGTGAGCTGAGGGTTTTGTTTGGTGGCTAGAGAGTTGTCTTTTCTTCCTGGAGTCTTAGGAATGAGCAGGTGAATTAGGTCAGATTTCGTTGCCTCATGCTCAAGAGGCTTTCAGGAGGCCATGAATCCTACTTGCTCTACTCTACACTTGGGTTTGTTGCAGCTCAACTCTGCATCAGTGGCTGGTCAACATTTAGGTTTTTGGAAAGAACAGGCACAGGGGAGGCAGAGCTGGTGGGTGTTGTGGGCACTGAGTTTCAGGCAGCGAGAATTGTCTCACCCGTTGGTAAGCCTTTTGCTGGTTTGCTGCTCTGCAGTGCCTCATCAAATGTAGGACATGCTTGTGTGCACAGTTACATCATATCTGACCCAAGTCTAGTGTCGCAGAGTAAACTTGTTCTAGATAATTCGCTTCCTGGAATCAGGGTCCTCTGGTAGCTAAAAATGTGACTGGATGGGCATGTATGTTCAGTCAGGACTGCACAGCCAGCTCTCCAATTAATGCTTGGGGAGCTTGGATCAAGTGATGAATAGGACCATGCCTACTATGAAAACTCTACTGCTTCCTGCCATCAGTGACTGACCTCCATTCTAATGTGGTCCAGCTCTTCTCTGTTGGTTTCTTTGCATATGCTTGACTTTCTATAGGAAATCTGTATGTTTTGTCTTTTGACCCTTCCCTGGATTTGTGAGATCCACCTTTACTTGCCCTGCAGCACTTCGTGTAGATGGGCCCTGCCTGTTCTTCTGCAGTCAGGACCCCTGAGGCTGACCCTGGTCCTAATCTTCCTGGGATACTTTTGCATTTGGGGAGGTGCAGAACTAGCTGTGTGTTTCTGTTGGAGTGTTCTCAGGAGTGGAATTGTAGTGGACACCAGCCTCAGGAGTTGCTGCCAAAAGTGGCTGTGGTGACAGTTGGTACAACCACATGGTCATCCGCAGTGTGAGGAATTGTTGTTATGTGCTGCAGAGCTCCAGGTGGAGAGGTGGCTTCTTGATTGCAGCCACCTGCAGAGAAGTGTGCAGCAGCTTCTCCACAGGTACAGGAGGGAGCACTGAGCAAGCTTTTAGTTCTTGTTCGTTGATTGGTTTGTCTGTTTGTAATTTGAAGGTTTTTTTTTTTTCTTTAAGATTTCTTTCTTTATTTATTATGTATACAGGGCTGGAGAGATGACTCAGTGGTTAAGAGCACTGACTGTTCTTCCAGAGGTCCTGAGTTCAATTCCCAGCAACCACATGGTGGCTCACAACCATCTGTAATGGGATCTGATGCACTCTTCTGGTGTGTCTGAAGACAGCTACAGTATACTTGTGTAAATAAATAAATAAATAAATAGTATTTATTATGTATATAGTAGTCTATCTACATGTAAGCTTGCAGGCCAGAAGAGGGCACCAGATCTCATTGTGGATGGTTAATGAACTACCATATGGTTGCTGGGAATTGAACTCTGGACCTCTGGAAGAGCAGCCAGTGCTCTAAACCTCTAAGCCATCTCTCCACCCCCTGATTTGAAGTTCTTTATACATTCTCTGTATATATATGTATAGAAGATTTGGTTTTTTGTTTGGTTGATTTTTTTTTTAAAGATTTATTTATTTATTATATGTAAGTACATTGTAGCTGTCTTCAGACANTCCAGAAGAGGGCGTCAGTTCTTGTTACGGATGGTTATGAGCCACCATGTGGTTGTGGGGATTTGAACTCCGGACCTTTGGAAGAGCAGTCGGGTGCTCTTACCCACTGAGCCATCTCACCAGCCCCTGAGCCATCTTTCTAGCCCAAGAATATTTAATGTAGAGGCTGGAGAGTTGGCTCAGTGATTAAGGCACTTGCTGACATTCTAGAGGACCTAAGTTTAATTCCCAGCACCCATATGGCAGCTCATAACTTTCTATAACTTTTTCAGGAGATCTGACACCTTCCTTTGGCCTCCAATGACACTAGGCACATAGGTGGTACATAGCCATACATGCAGGCGAAACATCCATACACATATGTAATTCAAAAAGAATATTTCATGTAGGCCAGGCTGGTGGTATATATCTTTAATTCCAGCACTCAGGTGGGTCTCTGTGAGATTGAGGCCAGCCTAGTCTATATAGTAAGTTCTAGGATACCTAGGGCTACAGAGTGAACTGTCTTCAAAAAACAAAAAACAAAAAACAAATCCCCACCAAACCCAAAGTAATATTTACTCTGTTCTGATCTGCTAGACTTGAGTTGAGCTAGGGTGTGTCTCAGTGGTAGAAAGCTCCTCTGCTCCAGTGATATCTTTGCCATCTTTACACAAATGACTGGATGACTGCAGAAGTTGTCTTGAGATCTGATATTTTAAATTCTTCACCTTTGTTCTTTAAGATTTTCTTAGTCTGGCTCATGAAATCTGCTTGGGCCAGAGAGAGGCTTGGTGGGTTAAAGTGCTTGCTTCACAAGCCTGGGAGCCTGGCCTTGGAATTCATTTTGGAAGGAGGGAGAGAAGCAATTCCTGCAAGTTATCATTTGACCTCTGCATGTGTGCCAACACATACACACACACACACACACACAGTCCGTCAGTCAGTCTGCATGACTTTATCTTTGAACATGCCTAATTTACAGACCTCTGTGGGACCAGTGTCTTTTCAGCATTGCTCTTTGAGTCTACAGTAGAACACAGCTGTGTAATTTATTGTTGGTGTATTGAGATAGAACTGGCTTATTTAAAAAATACTGTCTTGAACATTTATTTTTATGTGTATGGTTATTTTTTCTGCATGAATATCTGTTCCCCACCTGCATGCAGTACCCTTAAAGGCTAGAAAAGGTGTTGGATTCCCTGAGATTGGCGTTATATGCTGTTGTGAGACAACATGTGGGTGCTGGAAATTGAACCCTGGGTCCCCTGGAAGGGTAGCCAGGTACTCTAAAACGCTGACCTATATTTCTAGCTCCTAAAGAGAACTGACTTTTGCCTCTTTTTTTTTTTTTTAAACTTGATCTCTGTTGATCAGGTGAGTTTCAATTTGTGATTTTCCTACCCCAGATTCCTAAAAGCTGGGATTCACATCCAACAAGAACTGAGTTTTGGGATTTGGGAGTTGCTCTCTCACTCCTGCTCTGGATCTCCATTTGATTGATTGATTGATTGATTGATTTTTTTTTTTTTTTTTTTTTTTTTTTTTTTGTGGAGTTGGACTGGTTGAGTTTTTCAACACAGGATGTAACTGCCATCCATGGTTATTATGGGCTGTTGTTTTGCTCCTGGAAGCACTCATGCACTGTTTTATCTGCAGTTGCAGTAGTCACTGAAGGGCTTTGGTAAACATTCTCTATTAAGTATGAGACACTTCTTTCTATGCTTCCTAAGAGTACTTTTTTAAAAAATTTGTTCAATTGTTTATTGAGACAGGTTCTTACTGTGTAGCCCAGATGGTCTCAAACTCAGTATCTTCTTAATGATTTTGAAAAAACTCATATGTGATATTCCTGTGCGGTGGCTCAGTACTAGGGAGGCTAAGGGAGGAAGACTACTATACTACTAAGTGTGAGGCTATTCTGGGCTACATAATGATTTTTCTAAGTTAGCCTGGATGGACCTGATCAGAAAAAACAAGACAAAACCAGAAAAGTGTTTATTGAATTCCTTAATTTGTTATGCATCTTTTGAGGTATTCATGTGAGTTTTCTGTATGGTAGTCAACTTTGGAATCCTATGAATGACTAACTGGATTTTATTTGTTAGTACTGTACTTTTAGGGTTGTAGTCATGAGGAAGGCTGACCTGTGCCATCACCTTCTTGTGCCCTTGGGAGATTTCGGTGTGGAGGTTGGAGTGCTCTCATGAACAAGGTGGCCAGTGTTTCTTGGTGCTGTGCTTTGTGGAAGATTTTCTGTGAAGATGGTGTCTCCACCTTGATTGTTCATTGGCAACCTCACACAGTACAGGATTTTCCTGGTGAGAAAGAAAAACTTCCAAGACAGTTTGTGGTAAAAATTAATTTTTCTGATAGGTATGTTTAGGCTTGGCTTTTGTTCCCTGAGGACTTGGGGACCACACTTTCCAGTTTTTAAGATAAAGGGGAGACAGATCTTGGTGTGCTCAGTTTGCCATGAACCATGATCCCCTTGTTTCAGTCTTCTAGGAACAGGGATTATAGGCATGCATCACCATCCATCCCTTCTGAGTTCACTTCCCCCTCCTGTCCCTTTAAGATAGCATCTTGCTGTGTATCTTTGGCTGTTCTGGGACTCAGTGTGTAGACTAGGCTGGCCTTTAACTCATGGAGATCCTCCTGCCTCTGCTTCCTGAGCACTGAAATTAAAGGCCCTTCCTCTTCTTCATTCTCTTCCTCATCCTTAATTCCTTCCTTCCTAATCCTTTTTTCTTTCTCTTTTCTCTCTTTCTCTTTCTCTCTTGCTTTTTTTTAAAAAAAAAAAAGATTTATTCATTATTATACATAAGTACACTGTAGCTGACTTCAGACATACCATAAGAGATCGTCTGATCTCATTACTGATGGTTGTGAGCCACCATGTGGTTGCTGGGATTTGAACTCAGGATCTTCAGAAGAGCAGTCAGCTCTTACCTGCTGAGCCATCTCACCAGCTCAATTTCTTTTTCTCTTCCCCCAACCTGAGTAGGGTTTGCTTATAGCTCAGGCTTGCTTAAAACTAACAGTCCTCCTGCCTCGGGCTTCTAAATGCTAGCATTACAGATGTGTACCACATCCAGCCACAGTTCTGTGCTGTGTTGCTCTTTACCCCTTGCCTTCCCATGTTTCTGTCAGAGGTTGTCTTCTTTTGCTTAAAGAAACCAATCTCTTAAGACCTCCCCCCACTATGTGTTTTGTGTACATATCTGCACATTCATGCACAGTCCTGTCATGTAGAGGCCCAAGAACAACCTCAGCTATAGTTTCCAGTCACCATCTACCTTGTTTTTGAGCCAGGTTCTCTCACTGACCTGGAGCTTGCCAATTAGGTCAGTCTGGCTGGCTATGGAGGTCTGGAGATACACTTGTCTCCAAATCCCCACATCTTCCCAGCACTCTCCTCCACAGCCCACATTACCATGCCTGACTTTTTTTGTTTTGTTTTGTTTTTTGTTTTTGTTTTTGCATGGGTTTTTGGGCTGGAACTCAGGTCTTTATTCTTGCAAGGCAAGAACTGTACCAACAGCCACTTAGCCTTTCTGGTGGCTGAATAGCTCTTTTCTTTGTACTGGTTAGATGGAGTATTTAGTGAGTTTAGGCAGCCTTTTGCCTTTCAGCTCCCCTGTATTCCTTGTTTTTAGCACCCCAAGGGTCTGTGCTAACTCACTGTAGATGCCCTAGGGCTTTCACCTATATTCTACCTCTTTCTTTATCTTCACATACTCTGTCCTGTCTGGATATTATTTACTGACCTTACTTCCTCTCATCTGCTGTGTTGAATCTGCTGTTTGACTTACTATATATAATTTTCAGTTTTAGTGTCTGTGATAGGACTTTTGTTTTATATGTGTTAGGTTGGTGCTGAGAGCCGAGACTGCCTGTGCCTTATTGGGGAGCAGGAGAGAGCAGTTGGTGTGTTCTTACTAACTACAGCAGGGGTCATGGTGAGAATGTCAGTTATCATCTGATACCTCAGCAGGCCTGAGCACTCCATGTTAACCTTCTAATCAGAACTGGAGGTGCAGGGCACTGCCGGTCTGGCCACTCAGTTGTGGAAAGAATGCAGACTCCAGTCCCTCAGCTGCTCTGTTGGCTTCCATGCAGCGTGTCTCCATTCTTCCAAGTCTGCCCCCATGTTAGGTCAGGGGAGGGCTGCACTGGCAGGACTGACATGGGCAAAAGTGACTGAGGAGGTAAGAGACAGTGTGATGCTCACTCTGTGAATTGATCATATACAGTTTCATTGTCATTAAAAAAAAAAATGCTGCTTTTAGGTCTTGCTCCAATTTTAAAGTTTCAACTGTATTTCAATGGGTTTTAGTTTATTTCTACTTTTTCATAAATGCTCAAAAGTTTCAGTGGAAAAAAAAAAAAGAAAAGTTTCAGTGTAGAGCTAAAAAATCTCTAGCATAGTTTTTAAGATTTTTTTTTTTTAAAATGTGTGTGGCTGTTCTGTCTACATGTATGTCTGTGCATCGTGTGTGTAGTGTTCTTAAGCCAGAAGAGGGTGTTGGAACCTCTGGAGCTGAAGTTAGGGATGGTCGTCAGACATCATCCTGTGGGTGCTGGGAACAGAACCCAGGCCATGTGCTAGTGCAGTGAGTGCTCTTTGTTTTGTTTTGTTTTGTTTTTCAAGACAGGGTTTCTCTGTGTAGCCTTGGCTGTCCTGGAACTCACTTCGTAGACCAGGCTGGCCTCGAACTCAGAAATCCACCTGCCTCTGCCTCTCAAGTGCTGGGATTAAAGGCATGTGCCTTCATTGCACGGGTGCAGTGAGTGCTTTTAACTGCTGAGGCATCTCTTCTTTTTTTTTTTTAAAGATTTATTTATTTATTATATGTAAGTACACTGTAGCTGTCTTCAGACACTCCAGAAGAGGGCGTCAGGTCTTGTTACGGGTGGTTGTGAGCCACCATGTGGTTGCTGGGATTCGAACTCCTGACCTTTGGAAGAGCAGTCGGGTGCTCTTACCCACTGAGCCATCTCACCAGCTCCGAGGCATCTCTTCTTTTAAATAGTCTTTTAAATAGTCCATGTTGTGTATTCTAGTCTTTCCGATCCACGTGACCAGGGAGTGTGTAGCAACTCTAGGTTAGTGAAGTTGCAGATTCAGTTTCAGGTCCTATAACTGGGCCTGGGCTACCGGATGCATAGGAAAAAACCCAGGAATTGTCTTTAAACTTTTTGATTCAGGGAGTCAGCATGCTTTGGTTTTTCGAGTCTGGGCATCACTAGCTAACCCAGGTTAGCCTCAATCTGAGTGCTGGGATTAGAGGCTCACACCCACAGCGTTTTTTTTTGTTTGTTTGTTTTGTTTTGTTTTTTTGTTTTGTAAGATTTTATGTATGTGAGTACACTGTCGCCGTTCAGGCACACCAGAAGAGGGCATCAGATCCTATTATAGGTGATTGTGAGCTATCATGTGGTTGCTGGGAGTTGAACTTAGGACCTCAGAAAGAGCAGTCAGTACTCTTAACCACTGAACCATCTTTCCAGCCCCTATACCCTTTACATCTTGTGCAGTGATCTTTGCAGACCTTTTGAGAGCAACAATGAAGATTTTAAAAAGCCATCTGATTTAGAAAGCTTCAAATGGGGATATATATTCAGGGTAAATTCAGGTGGGGTCCTGATTTTGCCTCTTGTCTCTTGAAATCTACAGATCTGGATTGAGGCAGTTGTCTGGTGGTGCTGAGAGCACTGTAAGGAAAAGGGTCCTAAAAATGACAGCTCTGGGACAGAACTTTGGGGTAAACTGGTGGCAGTGTAGAGTGCTGTAGGGCTAGAAAGGACAGAGCCTGGTCAGTAGGTGTTTTGTCTCAGGCTAGGATGAGAGAAAGTAGGGCAGTTAGAAAAAAGCAGTCAATATGATGCCCACTCTAGAGGGGTTGCCCTGCAGGCTGAAGAGGAACAGTTGAGCCCAGCCACAGGGAGAGGCTGCTTGTAGCAAGGGACAAGGATGCTCTGAAACATCCAGAAGTGGATTTCCCCAGGGCAAGGCTTACCTGTCCTCAAACAAGGGTTGCACTGATGGCCCTAGGTGTGGAGGCCCAGGAGTTTTCCTGAAGTCTGGTTGAGTTATGAGTCAGCTACAGTGCTGCCAAAGCTTGATGTTGAGCTACTTTAGGACTCAGGTATAGGGAGAAATTCTTGGGGGGGTTGACTTTGCTTAGAACTGAGGGGCAGAGTATGGCAGGTGCCTTTCTGGTCCTTCGCTGTCTTATCTTGGCTCACGTGTGGCTTAAGTGCTATGTTTTTTTGTTTTTGTTTTTGTTTTTTTTTTAAAGCAGGGTTTCATGCAGCCCAGATTAGCCTCTAATTCACTAGCTGAGAATCTTAAACAGGGACTGTAGGCATGTGTCACCACACACAGTTGATGTGCTGCTGGGGATCAGACTTAGAGGTTTTGTCCATGCAAGTATTCTACCATATAAGCCCCATCCCAAACCATATGTCACAGTCTTTCTAAATGTCAGCCCTTCAGATCACTCAAGCTAAAACTGCATCTCAGAGCTGTATGTCACTTTTCTACCTCTGCTGACTCCCAGTGTGGATCATGCCAGCTTCTTGGCGAGTCTGACACCCCTTCTTCAGACTTTTCCTGCCCTGGCCTCTGCCTCTTAGCTGTGAAGAGACAATGGGGAACAGGTTTTGCTGACTTCAAAGGTATTCTAAAATATTGATGTTCCAGCTGGAGTATAGCTCAGTGGTAGAGGGCTTTCCTAGCGTGTGTGAGGCCCTAGCTTCCTTCCCCAGCCTACAAAACAAACTAGCAAATGAAATACCACATTTTAGCTTTTGCTAAGTTGACAGCTTCTTTTGGTTGAGACAGGGTCTTATGTAGCTTAGGTTGGGCTCAGACTTGCTCAAATCCTCCAGATTGGCCCCTGAGTCCTTCTGCCAAGACACCATTAGTTTGGAGTGTTAAATTGCTTTCTGGCACAAAATGTGTCCTAGGCCTACTTAGTACTTTCCTGCCTGGTAGCAAACCTTCTTCTAGAGCCCTGGTTCCCTTTGTGGGAAGTAATACTTGAAAGTTTCTATCTGGGGGCTAGAGAAATGGCTCAGTGGTTTAGAGCACTGTCTGCTCTTCCAGAGGTCCTGAGTTTAGTTCCCAGAAACCACATGATGGCCATCTATTTTAGGATCTGATACTCTCTTCTGCCATGCAGGTGTACATACAGATAGAGCACTTGAGCCGGGCGTGGTGGCACATGCCTTTAATCCCAGCACTCAGGAGGCAGAGGCAGGTGGATTTTTGAGTTCGAGGCCAACCTGGTCTACAGAGTGAGTTCCAGGACAGCCAAGGCTACATAGAGAAACCCTGTCTCGAAAAACCAAAAAAACAAAACAACAACAACAACAAAAAACAAAAGCAGATAGAGCACTCATTTACATAAAATAAAAAAAAGATTATTTAAAAGAAAAGCTGGGCATGGTGGTGCATGCCTTTAATCCCAGCATTTGGGAGGCAGAGGCAGGCGAATTTCTGAGTTCGAGGCCAGCCCGGTCTACAGAATGAGTTCCAGGACAGCCTGGGCTATACAGAGAACCTCTGTCTCAAAAAAACAAAAACAAAAACAAAAAAACAAAACAAAAAAGTTACTATCTGGGGGTTGTGCTCCTTGTAACTGGTCAGTATCTAGGGGGAAAAGCTGGATGCCATGGCAGATGTCTGTAATCCCCGCCTGTGGGATGTGGAAATGGAGGGCTTCAAAACTTTAGTCACCTTGGCTACATAGGGAGATTGGGTCAGCCTTATAGGGAGACCCTGTTTAAAAAGGGAAGCAAAACAAAAGTAGTATATACATAAAATAAATAGTTTTACTAATAAAACAATTTAGTAACCTTTGAATGAAGGCTTTTTTCTTTCTTTGAGAGGGTCTTCGCTAGCCTATGAATTCTATAGTTAGTCTTCCAGCTTCAGCCTCCTGAGCACTGTGGTTAAAGGTGTGCACCACTACATCTGGCTAACAGGATTTCTTACCAGTTTTGGGGTGGTGGTGGCTGAGAATAAATTTATATTAAGAATGTACAGTTAAATAATAAATAGTTTTCAAGCCACTACTGAGTTTTAAAGTAATTTGATTTAGCATGGCCATACTAACAAAATAATTATATATTTGATACATAGTTAAGTGTATTCATTCTTATTTATTTAAAATTTATTATAGTTACTGATTGACTGTGTGCGTGAGTGAATCAGAGGACAACTTTCTAGGTTCAGTTCTCTTAATCATAAGTTCTGGGGATCAAATTTAGGTTATTAGGCCAAGTAGCAAGTATCCTGAACCATTTTCCAACCCCATTTATTAATTTTTTCAACTTTTTATTGGTTCTCTGTGACTTTCACATCATTTACCTTAATCCCACTCATTTCTTGCTCCTACCCACCCTCCACTCTTACAACCTCCCTACCACAAAGAAAAAAAATTCTTGTGGAAGCTGTAGTGTATCCGCAGTCTACCCTTTTGTCCACACTTCTTTGCAGATGTTTATTGCAATGACTCAGTGGTCTATTACTAGACTGTGGCCATTGTTACACTATCAATCAGTACTGTGACCTCACTGGGACTCTCTGGGATATCCTGTTGGTGCCCTGTGTCTTGGAGATCTGTGGTTTTGGGTCTGTAGGACTGGCCCCTTCATGCACTCCAGCAATTCATTGATAGAATAAATGTTAGGGTGACAACATCTGGGCCTGACTCTGGACCTGAGAGGTATCTGAGTTGGTCATCCTGCTGGCTCTGCTGCCTTTGGGGAGGGCTCACCAGAGGCAGCGCTACCCTGCTGCCCAGTTGAGGTCCAGGGCCCGCTCTCCCACACTCATGACCCTGTGGTCAGCTCTCTCACCCGCCATAGGTGGTGAAGCTACTTGTAAAGAACAGAGGAATTGGATCCCTTGGAGCGTCCAGTGTTTGTGAACTATCTGATGTGAGTGCCAGGAATTGAACTGTGGTCATCTGGTAGAGCAGTGTGTGCTTTTAACCATGAAGCCATTTCTCCAGTACCTGGTGTGTTGTGTGTGTGTGTGTGTGTGTGTGTTTTGAGATGAGTTGTTTTTTTGGTTTTGTTTTTCGAGACAGGGTTTCTCTGTGTAGCCCTGGCTGTCCTGGAACTCACTCTGTAGACCAGGCTGGCCTTGAACTCAGAAATCTGCCCGCCTCTGCCCCCTGAGTGCTGGGATCAAAGGCGTGCGCCACCACGCCCGGCTTTTTTTTTTTTTTTTTTTAAAAACATAGTTCTGACTGTCCTGGAACTCACTATATAGACAGGATGGCCTCAAAAACTGAGATTGCCTGCCTCTACCTACCAAGTGCTAGCCCCACAATCTTAACATTTCTGTGTTCAAAAGTCTAGTTTCTTCTGAGACACAAGGCAGTTGTTTAATATGAGCCCTTCTAATAAAAAAGTTAAGTGATAAGATGGGTTTTTAGTATGCATCAGTGCAGTGTAAACATTTCTACTCTAAAAGGGAGGAACAAGGATGACAAGGAAGGACCTGACAGTCAAGCGGCGGGTTCACGTCTGGAATCTGGGCACTTGGTGGACTCGGCATCAATAGCTTTGGTGACTGCCCCTACCTACTTCTCTTGCCTGTATAGCACAAGCCTTGGTGTCTTGGTGAGCTGCCTGCTGCCTGCAGCTTTTCTCAATAGATGACTTTCAATCCTCTGTCTCCAGGAACCTGGGATCTCCACTGCAATGTAGGTATTAGCTTTACAATTCATCTTTGTAGGGGAATCTGACCCTGACACACACTGCCTCAGAAGCTTTCTGGAATTTGGTGTAAGCCTCTTTTAGTTTGGGCCAAAAAGCAACTTGTGGAGGAAAGAGTTTATTTCATCTTACACTTGCAAGTAACAGTCCATTATGAAGAAAGAATCATCAGGGCAGGAACCTGGAGTCAGGAACTGATGCAGAGACCAAGGAGGAGTGCTGCTTATTGGCTCGCTTCTGGATTGCTTACTCTGCTTGCTTGCTTTCTATCTCTCTCTTTTTCTTTCTTCCTTTCTTCCCTAGTATAAAGAAATTTTATGGGAAGGGGTAGGTAGAGACAGAAAGGGGGACAGAGAAGGACAAAAAGAGAAAAGAGAAAGAGGAAGAGGCTGGTGGAGAACAGAAGGAAAGAAGATGGAGAGAGAGCGCGAATAAGAGATAGAGAGAGAGCCAGCCTGCTTTCTTATAGCATCCAGGACCCCAGCTCAGGGATGGTACCATCACAATGGGCTGGGCCCTCATACATCCATCACTATTAAAAAACCGCCCAACAGGCTTGCCTGCAACCTGATCTTATGGCAACATTTTCTCAGTTAAGGCTCCCTTTTCTCAGATAACTCTAGCTTGTGTCAAATTGACAAAAAACTAGCCAGCACAGCCTCCAGGTCCCTCTTTGTTATGGCATTTTATGTGTTTGCAAGACCATATGAGTGATGTTGCCAAGTTGTGCTGCCAGATCTAGACATGTGCTGCCAGATTTGGCCCCTGCCATCACAGTTGTAGTGACATCTGTGCACCTTGGTGGCTGAACCTACAAAAACCCTTCCTTGGCCTTGATTTCTTAGCAAAAGTTCTGCACTTCTATTTGAATCTGAGTTTTCATGAGCTGGAACCTTCACGTGGGTGAGTTCTTGCTTTCAGGATATCTTTGCTGTTGTCCCAGTGTAGAGTGTGAGATCCTCTCCAGTGGTGCTAATCTCTAGATGACAGTTGCTTTTTCTGCACCTACCTTGTCCTAAGCTCAATGCCTCCCAGCCCCCATACTTTGTGTTGGCTCTGTAGCGCAGGGCTGAGAAGCGAAGTGAGCAGCAGCAGTCACACTGTACAGCCTAGGTCCTGCTGTCTGGGATTTCCTTAGCCTCTGAGCCAGGCCTTCTCTGTGTGGTTCTTTTAGCATTCTGGTCTTTCAAGCTCCTGTCAGAGTGGTCCATTACGCTCTGTTTACTGCATTCCAGGCTTCTTTAGCCTGTAGCTTCAGTCTTTTCCCATGCCTCACACAAACCAGGCACGAGAATCACGTGGTCAGGTTAGCAGCAACCGTCTTCTTCACTGGTTCCAGTTTTCTGTATTAGTTACTTAACCTTGTTTCTATGAGCAGGTAACTGGCCAGAAGCAACTTAAGGGAGGAATTGTTTATTTTTGCCTTAAGTTTAAGAAGGTCCACTCCATAAAGGCAGGAAGGGTCATAATGAAGCCTGAGGCATGAGGACACATTACACCCATAAGCAGGAGATGATGAATTCAATTCATCTGGCTTCCTGCTTTTTCCAGTTTTATTCAGTATGGGAACACATCATACTGGATAGAGCATGCCACATTTGGGACAGGTCTTTCTCCTTAGTTAAATCTTTCAGATGTATGTTTGCTAGCTGACTAAATCCCATAGAGTTGTCAATCAAGACCATCAGAGAGGCACAAAGTAGTATATGTCTAACAAGACAGAACTGTATGGGAATGCCGACTGAGCAGCCTTGCCTCACTGTCTGGACAGGTGGCTATGGATGCAGGTAGTGCTGGTCCTGAGCAGTTAATGTAATGGGTCCAGAAATGTGGATAAAATGTTTCCACTTTGTGGGGTTGTTTGTTTGTTTGTTTGTTTTTACTGTGGCTAAAAGCAAGGGTTTGGCTCAAGCTGGCAGGCTGCTGGGCTGAGGGCCTTTTGCCAGGGCGGGCCTCTGGAGTGCACCCTTTCGCATTTCACAGAGTCTCATTCCTATTCTGAGGAGGAAATTTCATTTTGCTCCAAAAATAAATTTGGAAGCTTGAAGCATATCCTGCATTCCCATGTTTTTCTGCTTTGCAGATGGGCTGGTCACCCGCCAGCCTGTGCAGCTTAAACTATGCCCAGGCTTTCAAGTGGTGGTGGCATGTTGCAATTCAGCCACACATAAGAAAACTGAAATGCTTGCTAGGAGTTAGTACTCCTAAGCAGTGGATCTCTGCAACTCCCAAGCTTTCTTTTCCCTTGACTTCTGAAAAAGTGGGTCAGATGGTGACAGAGGAAGTCCTTCTGCAGTGCTGAATGGATTGGAGTATCAACTTGAGGAGTCTGCGGCCACACTTCTTTTATGCAAATTAAAATGCAAAGGACTTCAATTCCTTGACTGAACTGGAGGTCCAATTGTTGGAGGGGCCTAAAGGCATTCTGTGTGGCCTTCTATTTTGTTGCTATGTAGCTCTGGCCTGTGCTTCTACCACAGCATTAAGCTCAGGTCAAGAGAGGCCACGCAAGCTGGTTTCTTGTTTCTTGTGTTATTTGAAGGCATTATACAAATAGTAAGTTTTTTTTTTTTTTTTTTTTTTTAATGAGTGGAAAGTATTTGGCATGCGTAGTTTAAAAGTATGTCTTGCCATGTCTCTCACCATTTCTGACTTATCTCTGAAAGATACATTCCACACTACTCTTTTTCCCTTGTGACAGCCAGGTCAGGGAGGGCTGGTGGTGAGGACAAGTGTGTCCTCAGGCAGGAGGATATCTACTTACTTGTCTCCTATGTTACATCACTCATTTTTGAGCTTTGGGTTCTCTTATTGACATATCATGGATAGAGGTTTCTGGTTTCTGTCTAGCAAGCACTTGTTGCTTGTCTGCTGTGAGTTCAGCACATCCTGTGCTGGGTATGTGGGTACTGGGAAGATGGGGTGCACTGGTTGACAGTCATTGCCTCTGATCGTGGTTAGCCTCTGATGCCCATAATGGTACTCTAACAGGCTGGTAGCCCAGTGAGGCCTGACCACCAGCTTAGGATTCTGCAGGCACTAAGTAGTGGCATGCATCTGAGCTCAGGCAGTCTGTCTTCAGTGCTCTCTGACTGAGACAAGATTGGGTGCACAGCAGTACTCCTCAGATGTCTTCAGCCTATGGTTCTAGACTGCAGAGCTGCTTTGTGACAGAGGGTCTTCAGCTGTTCTTCTGTCCTTCCATGCAGCTGTTCTCCATCCCCATTGAGCAGAACCTGGGTTAGAGCCAGGCAGAGTGTCCAGTGCTTTTGTGTTCCTTATGCTGAAATGTCAAATGTCACAAGCCTATGAACTGAGTTCCTGATGTCTGAGGTTGGTTGCTCTCATGCCCAAAGTCGAGTGTGTCATGTATAATGTGTATGTCACTAATTTAAAAAATAGATTTATTTATTTTTATTTGTATGAGTGTTTTGCCTGTATGAATGTATGTATATGTGTATGTGCATGTATGTATGTAATGTAATTATATATGTATATACTGTGGTATAAGTGTGGAGTTCAGAGGACAATTTGTAGGAGTCAGTTCTTTTTTCCACCACGTGGGTTCTAGACTTGTTGGCAAGTGCCTTTCTATAGGTCCTAGCCTTCTGTAGCCACTCTGCCTACCTATGGCCAATTTTAAAGTTAGCTGTGTGTGTGTGTGTGTGTGTGTGTGTATGTGTGTGTGCGCGCGCACACACATATAGTGTTATCTATATAATAATGAGTCTGTGACATGTTCATAGTTGAGTGTAGTGCATTTTGATCATATTCACTCCATTGCCATCTCTCAGTCTCCTTCCCTTCTCACCGATACCCTCCTTTCCAGCTAGCGCCTCTGCTTTTTAACTGCTGTCTTTTTTCCTGTCCGTCAGCTCTTAGTCCCTGGTAATTGAAAGCATTGACTGCAACTGTGGTACATTTGGAGATAACTGGAACAACAGAAGAAGTAGAGGTGATGTTTGAGAATGTCATGTCTGTCAGCCCTGGTTTGTATGTTACGTTGCGCATACTTCTCCCTCATCTCGCCCTTCGCTGAGCATGTGCTACATGCAGCCTGTGCAGCCTGGCAGAGTGAGGATCACAGGGCCCGTCAGTAGAGAGGTGGCTTTGGCTCTCTTGTGTCCTGTAACCACTTGGGGCCTAGGGTTCTTTTTTTGTACATATCTGGTTAGGACAAGTAACAGATCTGCAGATCAAAGTGTGTTAGAGGCACGCCTTTCTGGGGTCTTTATAGAGAAGACTGATACCCAGACTCAGGTGAGGTGAGCTATGAAAGAGTCCTAGGAACGTCTGTGGAAGTGTGAAAGCTGCTAAGCATTCTCTGGCTCAGTGTTTTTTGTCTGTACAGTCACTGAATTAGAGGCAGGGACTGTGTTTCAGAACCTACTTCAGAAGGACAGCGATTAAAGGTGAATTGAAGGTTGGCCATGCCAGGTAGGAGGGACACCCGTAGGCACCCTCCTGTAGTGTTGAGGTCTTTCCTCCTGTAGGCAGACAGGGCTTCATCCCTGTCTCTCATATGGGAAGAGGCTTTGAGCCACAGGAAGTGGGGTGCTGGCTCTCTATCTTGTGGAGAGTTGTAGTAGGCAAACAGGGCTGCACCCCTGTCTCTCATATGGGAAGAGGCCTTGAGCCACAGGAAGTGGGGTGCTGGTTCTGTATCTTGTGGAGGGTTGTAGTAGGCAAACAGGG
>NC_034590.1:113829639-113843119 GCF_900095145.1 Mus pahari | reverse complement strand
TGCACCCCTGTCTCTCATATGGGAAGAGGCCTTGAGCCACAGGAAGTGGGGCGCTGGTTCTGTATCTTGTGGAGGGTTGTAGTAGGCAAACAGGGCTGCACCCCTGTCTCTCATAAGGGAAGAGGCTTTGAGCCACAGGAAGTGGAGCGCTGGTTCTGTATCTTGTGGAGGGCTGCATGCTAGTGCTTGGCTTTGAGGTTCTGAGGTCTGGGATGTTGCTCTATTTCTGTTGTTCGCTGTGAGCCTTACCTTAGGTTGTGAGGACAGCAGTGTAACATGTTCAGCACATAGCTTAATGTTCATAGTTAGTCCACATATGGTGGCTATTAGCAGCCGCATTCTTGGGGTTACCAAGGTGAGCCACTGTGAAGAAGGTATTTCTATGAGATTCCAGAAGTTCATGTGATCAGTGAAGGAAGCGAAGATGAACACCATAAAGTGTTGGACATCTGGGGCTGGACGGATGGCTCAGTGGTTAAGAGCACTGACTGCTCTTCCAGAGGTCCTGAGTTCAAATCCCAGCAGCCACATGATAGCTCACAACCATCTATAATGAGATCTGATGCCCTCTTCTGGTCTGTCGGAATACAGCTGCAGTGCACTTATAATAAATCAATCAATCAATCAATCAATCAATCAATCTTTGGGCTGGAGAGATGGCTCAGTGGTCAAGAGCACCAAGTGCTCTTCCTGAGGTCCTGAGTTCAATTCCCAGCAACCACATGATGGCTCACAACCATCTGTAATAGGACCCGATGCCCTCTTTTTTATTTGGCTTTTCGAGACAGGGTTTCTCTGTATAGCCCTGGCTGTCCTGGAACTCACTCTGTAGACCTGGCTGGCCTCGAACTCAGAAATCCTCCTGCCTCTGCCTCCCGAGTGCTGGGATTAAAGTCATGTGCCACCACGCCCGGCATCCGATGCCCTCTTCTGGTGCGTCTGAAGACAGCAACAGTGCATTCATATGTATTAAACAAACAAATAAATAAATCTTAAAAAAAAAAGTGTCGGACATGTATAACTCCAGCCCCTTCCCCACCGTGTGGGTGCTCACAGGGCAGTGTAGAATGGCTGAAGCTCTCAAGTGTAGTGCCTAAAACCTGCAGGCTAGACAGGTTCTGGATGGATAGCCTGTGGGGAGTTTACACAGAGCAGCAACCTGAAGGCCTTTGAGGAGGACTTTATGAAGGAAGGCTGTAAGCCATGTGGCCCTTTCTCTCTGAAGGGCCTGGAGAAGGTGCTGGTGTGGAGCTTGAGCCCTGTGTTGCCAATGACACTGCTGGGTGCATGGGTTTAGTGGCTGCTTCTATAGGAGCCTTCCTTCCCTTCAGCAGTGATGGTGACCAGCCTTTGTTGCAGAGGTTAGGACTGTACATGGTTGGAGTAGTAGCTATTCCTCAGGACTACATGCTACTCCTTGGGGGTGGGTCATACATAGAAAGGGGGCATAGATGCCACATGCCAAAACACAGCGCACAGAAGCAGCCTAGCTGAACTGTGACAGATTTGGCCTGCAAATCTGTAGAGAGCAGATCAGTGTACCTCATGGCAGTAAACCCCACTTCCTCGCGGAGATTGCCCGGAAACTTGCGAGGGGACGCTGCCACCAGTGGACCACCATCTTTCCCAGATTTCCGTCGCGTCACTGCCCTAGTTACTTTCACTCTGGTCTCTGATGGCCTTCTCTACACAGACAAGTGTGGGCATCCGTGTGGCCATATTGGTAGTGCCTGGGATACAGACAGTACACCAGAGAGCGTTTGCACTGCACTTTTTTTTTTCTTGTGCAAATTATAGAAATACTTGCTCTAAAAAAGTTGAGCAGTGAATAGAGCCTCTTGGAAGCACATTCTTGTGGGCAGCCCTGCATGCTTCCCATCTGAATGCCTTTGTGAAGCTATAGCTCCTCTGTTCAGGGCCATCTGGGAAGAGCTCGATGCTGGGGTAAGCTAGCTGTCCTAATGTGGACCTGTCCTACCTGGACACAGAGAAACCCTGTCTCAGAAAACAAAACAATAAAACACAAGTCAGCAGCAGCCTCCTAGGAAGATAGGCAGGAGTAGAGATGCTGTGTCTTCCTCAGTGGCTCTGGGGGGTTCTCCATGTAAGAAAAACTTGTGTTGAAAGACTTGAGGGATGTGTTGGGGAAATAGCTCAGTTGGTAAAATGTTTGCCTTGAAAGTTTGAGGACCTGAGTTCAGTTCCAAGAACCCATATTAAAAAGTTGGGTATTGAGCTAGAGAGATGACTCTTTTAGAGGATCCAGGTTCAATTCTTAGCACTCACTTGGCAGCTTGTTAAGAATTGGTAACTCCTGGGCTGGTGAGATGGCTCAGCAGGTAAGAGCACCTGACTGCTCTTCCAAAGGTGCAGAGTTCAAATCCCAGCAACCACATGATGGCTCACAACCATCCTTAAGATCTGACTCCCTCTTCTGGAGTGTCTGAAGACAGCTACAGTGTACTTACATATAATAAATAAATAAATCTTTAAAAAAAAAAAAAAGAATTGGTAACTCCTGTCCCAGAGGATCTGATGTTTTCTTCTGGACTCTACACAGACATACATGCAGACAAAACATCCATTCATAAATAATGATAAAAATAAAACTGGGTATGCCAGGGAGGTAGAGACAGGTGGAACCATGGGCCTTGCTAGCCAGCCACACTAACCTAAAGTTCCAGGCCAGGATGGACACTTCCTGAAGAATGACACCAAAGGTTGACCCCCTGCCCTCCACATTGCACACACACATAATAAGTACATACCTTCCTATACACATATGCACCCATATATAAGAACATGAATGTATTTGAAAACAAAAACATTAGGGGCTGGAGAGATGACTTGGGTTAAGAGCACTGGCTGTTTGCTTTTGGAGGAGCCTGGTTCAATTCCCAGTATCCTCATGTTGGCTCATGGTTGTGAGGTGTTAGGGATCTGACACCCTCTTGCTTTCACTGACACTTTACACATGTGATATACAAAACATCCATGCATATAAAATAAAAATTAAAAGAAAATCTAAAAGCAGTTAAATGTAGATTTATCTTAATTTTTCTTTTCCTTCCTTCTTTCCTTCCTTCCCTCCCTCCCTCCCTCCCTCCCTCCCTCCCTCCTTTCTCCTCCTCCTCTTTCTCTTCCTCCTCTTTTCCCTTGTTTTTGGAGACAGGGTTTCTCTGTATTAGCCCTGGCTGTCATGTAGCTTACTCTGTAGACCAGACTGGCCTTGAACTTACAGAGATCCCTTGCCTCTGCCTCTGGAGTGCTTGAATTAAATGTGTGTGTCACCACTGCCTGGCTATAATTATTTATCTTATGAGCACTTAACTTAGTATTTTTGTCCATTTTCTTTTTGTTTAGTAAATTTTGAACTAATAGGGCTCATGCTTATTATCCTAGCTCCCTTCAGGAGCCTGAAGAGAGAGGATCACTGTGTTCTAGACCAATGTAAGGCTGTGTCTCAAACCAACAAAAAAGCCAGCCTGCCTGCTTCCCTCCCTCCCTCCCTCCCCTTTGAAGCAGGGTCCCATGAAGCCCGGGCTAGCCTCAAACCTTGAACTCCTAATCCTCTTACTTCTGCTTCCCTACTTACACCATGCCTCGTTTCCAGAGTATTGGAGATGAAGCCAGGCTTCAAGTGCACTGGGTATACTCCCCCAGCCAAACCATAGGCAGGCTCCCCCCCCCAATTTATTTATTATTATTATATGTAAGTACATTGTAGCTGTCTTTAGACAGCCCTAGAAGAGGACGTCAGATCTCATTACCAATGGTTGTGAGCCACCATGTGGTTGCTGGGATTTGAACTCAGGACCTTTGGAAGAGTAGTCAGTGCTCTTAACCGCTGAGCCATCTCTCCAGCCCCCATAGGGGACCTCTCATTCTTGAGTTTGTGATTCTGTTGTCCAGCTTAGTGTCACCACAAAATAGGAGGAATCTTTAGTATGGTACCTTTGATTAGATTTGTGCCCTGTTCCTTTAAATATGCTGCTTGTTAAGTTATGGGGTAAAACTGCGTATGCGCTAGCATGCTTTTTAAGCTAGTTTACAAAGCCTAAGCACTCAGAATCCACCTTGGAGGTTCAGGATGAACATCAGCTATTAGAGGTGAAATTGATGATCTGCTCCATACGCAGACACTTAAGCTTTGCTATGTGCTTAGCTAAGGCATGACAATTGACAGTGTATTTTTCAGAATGCAATAAGATGCTGGTGGTGCTATGGTAGCTGCAGGTGAAGCCTATATCACCTGAGTGCCTCACAGATAGAGGTTGTGGGGAGAGGCAGCAGCAGGGGTGGAGTGGGCCCTGAGATCCCCTGGTTGGGTACAGGAAGGCTGTGGGAGGACTGGAGAGGGAGGAGAGCAGAGGCCTGGTAGGCTGGGAGCTCTCAGGAGGCCATTTACTTACTGGGCTTTAGCAGCCCCTGAGAACTTGTGTGGGAGGGCTTTGGTGGGCAGTTTGCATAAGCAGAGAGTTGCCCTTGAGGGGCAGGGAGGCGTATCCAAACTCTTCCTGGGTTGACAATGGCCCTTTCTTCTTATCTTTCCCATCGATCACTTATGTCTTTTTATGTCTCTTATCCGGTAGGCAGTCATTCTTGTTAGGGAAAACTTCATAAACAAGCTTCCAGGGCCTTTCTTTCATGTTCAGCTGCATTATTTTGTGATTTTGAACACTGGAGCATTTGTGTTTCATGGGTTGTCAGCAGAATGTCAGGACATGCTGTAAATGAGCTGGCCATACCAGGGCTCATGTGTTCTTCAATGCTAGGACTCTAGCAAGACACCTTTCAGTTCCGGTTTTCTACCTAACCTTCCACTCATTCTGGAACATCTCTGACCCAGGGCATCCAAAGGCATGCCTGATACAAGCAGAAATGGTGACCTGAAGCTCTTTTGCTTACATCCACTGAGGCTGAGGTGTGTTTGCCATCTGTGTCTTCTGCATGTGTTACAATGCCGATGAATGTGTCTTGTATTCTCTCGGGTTTTGATGCAGCTCTAGATCCCCCTCAGATAGTGTCTGGAGACCCATATATCAGAATGCTATTCTTAAGTGGACTTGACAGGAAGGCATCCAGAGTGACTCCTTTACCAGTACAGGTGCTCTGTGTAGGGTGTCAAGTTTGTCTTGAGAGACTCTTGTGTGCATCTGCCCTGATGAGTGAGCAGCCTTGGAAAGTAAAGTAGTGTCACGGTGTTCAGTATTTGAATGTTGCCTGAGATCTGTTGACCTGTAAATACAAAGTGGTTCTCAATTGATGACAAATGAGACTATGACAAGAATTCTTGGTTTGGTCTTTGCCCTGGTTCATACCTCTTCTCCCCTAAGATTCTTCAGAGAGGTAGGGACATCATTTGTGGGTCACAAGTGAGTCCGAGTGCCCATGTTGTCTCAGGTTGCAGCTGGGCACCAGGAAATTCAAGGTAGCCCCGAGGACTTGGGAGTGTCAGTCCCATCCTTTCCCTAGCTTTTAGGGAAGCGGGACTAGAGGCCAGTGATGACATCAGCCTGCTGGGCCTTAAAACAGTTAAAAAGTAAAAGAAAGGAGATGGGTAGTGTCAAACACCTATAGTCCCAGTACTAAGGCAGAACGGGGATCTCCAGGCCAGAGCCCCCACCTGTTGTGGGGAGTGTTGAGTGATGTGTGAGAGAGAATAGGAAGAACTCCTGTCTCAAAAGCAAAAAACTAGGCCGGGCGTGGTGCCACACGCCTTTAATCCCAGCACTTGGGAGGCAGAGGCAGGTGGATTTCTGAGTTCGAGGCCGGCCTGGTCTACAGAGTGAGTTCCAGGACAGCCAGAGCTACACAGAGAAACCCTGTCTGAAAAACACCAAAAAGGAAAAAAAAAAGAAAAACAAAAGAGCAAAAGACAGGGTGAGCAACTATCCAGATGGGGAGGTCCTGAAGGGAGTATGGAGACACCTCCTCCAATGTGCCTTGTTCTTGAGGCACACTGGTGTCGTAGCTGTGGTCACGTTTCATCATGGCCTTTATAGGAAACTAGTGGACAGATGTAAGCCAGTATTCCCCAGAGTTCTATGAGCTACTCCAGCAAGTGACACAGACCCAATAAGGGGCCTTAACATATAGGAAACCCTTAACATATAGGTCACAACCTGGAGCTGTGGGCTAGGGTATATATAGTCTTGTGGGGTGGAGCCCACCTGTGGGATCTGATGCTGTATCTGGGTAGGCCTTGTAGAGTCAGATGGAATTGGGAACCCAGATAGTGTGTGCTGGAGAAATGCTTTGTGTGTGAAGAATACTCCCCCACTGGTGTAGGAAGTGCTGAGTGATGTGTGTGTGAGAATAGGAAGAACTCCATGTGTTTTTCTGTCTTCACTGGCCAATGAGGCTACTAGCATTGTGTTATTTTACCAAAGGAATGGCAAGTTACTCATGGCCTTCCCTCAGGTTGGCAGCCTGTCAGGCCCACAGAGCACAGACACTCACTGTTACTTCCCACACCTACACGCTCTTTCATGCTTAATCTTCCATTGCTGACAGCACCACGAGACATGGCCTTTGTGTTAGGACATGGCAACAGTTTGTGAGGCACACGCCTAGGGACATCCCACAGGTACAGCGGATGGTTTCTTTGCAAGATAGAATGTCACAGGGTACCCAGATGGCTCACCTAAAGATTGGACTGTTGAGTAGAAAAAACAGTTGTGGTTATTCTGTGGGGAGACTTAAATACATGTGGTAGAGCTATAGATGATGTGTCTGTATGGAAACAACGTGCATCTGGAATGTACTGTCTTACCTCTGACTCCCACAGACCCGTGTACTTCAGTAGGTCTGAAAGACTGAGCTGGAAGCCAGTGCTGGCCATTCAGTCTGTGGTTTGTGATGAGGTGACCAGAGGAGGGGCTGCTTCTCAGACTCCTGCAGTGGACACTAGCTGTACTGTGCATGTGATGGCTAAGAAGATTCAACTTTTTTTTTAAAAGATGTATTTCATTTATATGAGTTTATATGAGTACACTGTAGCTGTCTTCAGACATACCAGAAGAGGGCATTGGATCCCATTGCAGATGGTTGTGAGCCACTATGTGGTTGCTGGGAATTGAACTCAGGATCTCTGGAAGAGCAAGCAACCAATGCTCTTAACCACTAAGCCATCTCTCCAGCCCAAGATTCATCTTTTGATACCAAATATAACTCATTTTAGGCTTATGGTTGTTTGATGTTCTATAGTAGATAATATTCCTTCTGTCCCTAGTGCTAGAAGAGAGCTTTAAAAAGGCAGATACTGCAAATCAAGAGAAATTGTGCTGGCATTCAAATGAATTAAGGACATTGTATACATGTTTTTAGAAGTAGTGAGGCAGCCAGGCTTATAATGATGGTGCGTGCCTATGATCCCAGTACTCAGATGGAGGTAGGAGGATCAGGAGTTCAAAGTCATTCTCTACTATAAAGTGAGTTTGAGACCAGCTTGGACTGTGTGTGCCGTTTGACTCAGAACCAAAACACACACAAAAGGAAAGGAAAGAGGAGAAAGGGTAAGGTAGCTCTTTAGGTGCTGGGCTGTGGGACTAGACCATTGGCTTGCAGCTGAACCAGTGCAGAATACCGTTCCTCACATGCATGAACACTTACGACTGTACATGACTTTTAACTTTTTCATTAAAACATAGCAAGTCTTTTCTGTAGATTATAACTGCATTGGAGAGGGACAAGACAGTAAAGTTGATGTGTTCAGTGCTCTGTGATTCATGGCAGTGGCATTGACAAAGCACATGTCCCATGCCTTGCTTCATTTCTAGTTGTATGGCATAGTGGGGTGAGTATTATTTTGGTAATGTTTGAAGTATGACTTCTATTGTCATTAGAGAAGCTGAGTTACATGCATAGTCTTTAAAAATCAGTGCAGTGCCATAGCTCTGCTATAAGATGCCCAGGGAATTAACTGAGGATAACTTTACAGATCCCACATGCTGGCACACAACAGTCACACTAGCTCCTTATTAACCACAGTGCCCTCAGGAACAATAAAAGATGAAAGATGTTGACTCATCAGGAATGACCACTTGCCAGGAGTGAGGAGATGTCCCAGCTGCTGAGCCCAGACCGTTGGTTAGCCATAGATAGGCCAAGGCCATACCAAGGCTTTCAGGGCTGCCTTCCCACAGAGCTGTTTCAGGTTAGGAGTCCAGATCACATTCTCCTCAGTTGCTGAGCCAGAAGCTGAGAAAGGAGTGTGTTCAGCCCTGATCCCTGTGTTTGAAACTGCTTCCTGGCCCTTCTGTTCCTCTTGGCAATCAACCAGATCTGACTGGCTATTTTGCTTCTTGTCTTTTGTGTGTAGCTATGCTGAGCTTGAGTTCATATGTGTATGAATGTATGCTTGTATGTATGTAAGTGCACTGCTTACATGCCTGGTGCCCTCAGAGGCCAGGGGGAGTGCTAGATCCTTGGAGCTGAGAGTTTCTAGGACAACTATAAGCCATTGTGTGGGTGCTGAGAACTGACCCCAGTTCCCCTGAAAGCAGCTAGTGCTCTTAACTGCTTAGCCATCTCTCTAGCCCCTATATTCCGGTTTTGATGGGTCAGTTTAGATCCTAGCAGACTCCTTAGCATGCAGCCAGGATAGAGTCAGCTCCAGAAGACAGTCCAGGTCTGTGACCATTGATGGGCCAGAGTCTAGTGCTAGTTGAGAGGAGAGGCTGATATCCTTGGATTTTAAAGGGTATCAAACCTTGAGAACAGTTTGTGAGCTGTGAAACCTGAATCCTGGCTGTTCTCGAAGACTTTCTTAGCACAGACCAATCATGGCAAGTGCAGGGTAGAGATCCAGGACTGTTCCCTGAGTGCCAGCAATTGTGCCACATGTGTCAGGAGACTTGTTTGGCAAAAATGCTGCCTCTGCCACAAAGAAGAGTGACCTGAAGGGACTTCAGTGGCTTCATCTTTGTGAATAGCAAAGTCAGCCACTGTATCTCCAGCCAGTTAACCTGGGTCCCCTTAGAAGTCACAGTGCCACACGAAGGGGTTATGGGCCTCCTGTCAAGCTAATGGACTAGCCGTTCCACTGCCTGGCAGTCAAGTGGCACATGTGTGCCATTTTCATGGGATTGTGCAGTCTTGGACTCTGGGTAGAATGAAGAATCTTCACATGTATCCTGAAGGTAAATAAGTATGAAGGAGGAACTTGTGTGAGGTACCTGAGATCAGAAAGGCCTTTTCTAACATGGATAGGTAATGAGCTACCCAGGGAAGCTTTCAGAATGAGCCAGGTGCAACTATCAAAAGTGTTGACTCGGGAGGGGGAGGCCCAGAGTTTGCCAGGTGCTTTTCTGCACAGGACATCTCTATTCTGTAGGTCATATCATGTCACCTGAAACCTAGTGTTGAAACCAGAGCCCAACCAGATGGTATCATGTTTCTTCCAGGCAGCATCTCCTTTGATGATGGGATCTTTTGTGCCCTTACCATCACTTTGGCATTGCACACTGGCTAAGCAGACCTGGTGGCAGACATTCTGTTGTGGAGCTGAGCTTCTGCCTGCTGGAACACTTAGGCCAGCAGGAAGCTACACAGATCAGAGGCTGGGAGGCTGGCTTTGCTAGCACCCAGTAGGGGAAGTTGAGGAAGAGCTCTGTAGGAAGTGTACACATTTTGAACTATAGGGTATCAGCAGCTGCTCTGGAGTAAGTAGATTTGTGAATCTGAGGCAGAGGACCAGTAGGAGATTATGTTCAGAAGGGGGGAGCAACAGTGTGAGGAATGTGGGCTTTCCTGTGGGCAGTGTGCTGGCCATGGGGCAGGGATTAGGGCTGGAGCCACCACTGCTCTGTACTAAGAGGGCTCATGCTACCTGGCAGTGAGTACTGAGGGACCTGTGCACATACATGCTTATTAGGTTCATGTTCGATGGCATTGAGGTGTCTGACAGAAGCCATCTAGGAAAGTCTATGACAAGCAAGTGAGTTTCCTGGAGATGGCCCACAGTTTTGCATGGCCATAATGGGTGCACTCTGGAGAGGCACAGCCCCAGAGACTTGGTCCCAGGATTGCTTCTTGCTGCTGATATTGATTCCGGGGGGCTTTCTTGTAAATCAATATGACGATGAATTTTCATGGATTAATGCTGTTTAGATGACTTAATGACTTTATAGAATTCAAATAATTTTAGGAAGAAAGTTTAAGGACATAGTTGTAGTTTTGCCAGAAAGATAAAAAAGTTAGAATCGAGAATAGAATGTGCCCCCTCCTATACAATAGTAAGTAAAGGCTGCATAATAAGAAATACAATGAGCTTCCATAAATTAGACTAAGAAGAGAAACAAGCTTGGGACAGATTTGTGATCAAGGAAAAACATTCATTCTAGATGAGATCCAAAAATGAAGCCACAGGGGTGCACTATGATAAACCGAGGCCATGTGAAACTGTTGCTTTGAATTTATACTGAGCTTATAGAATGAAACACTGTTTTGAACTTATCGACATCCTTCTGTTATGTTACTTCCTTTTGTGTACCATTTATCTATGAGGTAATTTTATGAAGAACTTTTTTATCTAAAAAGATGTAAAAAGACTAAGAGGAAAAATAAAGTTTGGCTGTTGAGGCTCTGCCTCATCTCCCAAATGTATATGTGTGTCTGTCTATATATATATGCACACTTATGAGTTCAGAGCTTCAAGCTGGGCGATGGTGGTGCACGCCTTTAGTCCCAGCACTTGGGAGGCAGAGACAGGCGGATTTCTGAGTTCGAGGCCACCCTGGTCTATAGAGTGAGTTCCAGGACAGCCAGGGCTACACAGAGAAACCCTGTCTCAAAAAAAAAAAAAAAAAAAAAAAAAAAACACCCACAAAAACAAAAAAAGAGTTCAGAGTTTCTCACTGGGTACTAGTTAAGTTTTGTTTTATTAGTAGTGCTGACCCAGTAAATGGCCCATTGTTGTTAGTGGGGAGTTATCAATACAACCCCAATCACAACCCCATACTCTGCTAGTTTTCTGTTACCTGGATGCCAGAATAGGCTTTTGTCAGGTATTATTGCTTCTCACTAGTATAAAGGAGCTTTGGTGTTGACCTTATGCCACAGGGCCTTTGTGAAGGAATCTAAGTAAAAGAGTCTCGGGTTTTTGTTTGTTTCAGAAAAAACAGAAGACAGATTTAAAAGAAGGAAGAAGGGGGACCCAGGAAACTAGACAGCTCTGTAGTGGAACAAGCAGACCTGGTGGCTTGATGAAACAGTTAGGATATGGGAAGTAGATGGCTCCAGAAGAGATGCGTGGGAGGTGCCGTCAGCCATAGGAGTCCCCGGTGGCAGGTGATATAGGGAGTGGAAGCAGGTGACATGCTGTCTGTGCATCAGGCCTGTGTGGCTGGGTCCTGGTGTTCACTGGTGTTCACTGGAGTTGGAGGCAGGGCAGGAAGAAGTGATCCTCCCAGTGTGAGAGTGTATGGAGCCTTATGAGATATCCAAATAGAGACAGGCACAGATAGGCAGAGTTTCTCACTGGGCACTAGTTAAGATAGAGACAGGCATAGTGCAAGAGATAGGACAGGCAGGTACACCTCAGGGTCACCTATATTCTAAAGTGGCAAAGCAGGAAATGAGGTGCATGGATGGCTTCTGGCAGCCCTTGTTCTCTAGCAGGCCAGATCAGGAGGGGATGGAAGCTAGCTCCTACCCTCAGTGGAGGCTGTGTTGGCCTGAACTCTTCTGAGGAGGAAGTGGGCCTGAAGCCAGGCTGCACAGATGGTGAGGATAGGAGTGGGGCTTGCAGGCCAGGGAGGAGTGTGGGTCATCCCTGAGCAAGTTCGTCCCAAGTGGCCAGTCCCTACTGCCATGCAACTGAGCTTCCACCTCCTTCACAAAGGGACAATTTTCTTTTTCGTTTTCTTTTTCGTTTTCTTTTTCGTTTTCTTTGTTTTGTTTTGTTTTGTTTTTGTTTTTCTAGACCAGGTTTCTCTGTATAGCCCTGGCTGTCCTGGAACTCACTCTGAAGACCAGGCTGGCCTCGAACTCAGAAATCCGCCTGCCTCTGCCTCCTGAGTGCTGGGATTAAAGGCGTGCGCCACCACGCCTGGCTTCTTTTGTTTTGTTTTGTTTTAATAGATTTTACTTTATAATTATTCATGTATGTGTATACACACACACATGGATGTGCATATGTATGCATGTATGTCCCGTGGCACATATGTAGAAGAAGTCAGAGGACAACTTTCAGGAGTCACTTCTACCCTTCCACAGACCGTTGGGCTTGTGCAGCAAGTGCCTTTACCCACAAGCCATCTTGCTGGCCTCTTTTTTCCTAGTTTTAATGCTCAACAATATCTTTATGGAGAAATATAAATGGTCACTTTTAGCGCCTTCACCGGCTACAGTGGATCAAAGCAATAACAGTTCAAGTGTATTTTTCTGTAGTTGATCTGTGTAAAGAAGAGATGTCCATTTGCTTTTAGCAGAGCCAGCCTTCCTGAAAGATATCCTAACATGGCACATCAGGTCTCTGCAGGGCTAGGTGCTTCTCCCAGGCCAGACAAAACAGCCAAGGTAGGGGAATAGATTCCACAGATAGGCAGCAACTTTAGAGATCGCCCCCGCCCCCCTCCAGTTGTTTGGGACCCACATGGAGATCAAGCTGCACATGTGCTACCTATGTGCAGGAGTTGTTTATATCTTTTGAGAAAGTTCCTCTCCATAGTCCAGGCTGGTCTCAAGATGGTGATCCTCCCTGCTTTTGCCCCCCAAGGGCTGGGATCACAGCAATGCAGTGCTGTGCCCAATGTTTGTGTTTTAACCTGCTACTAATAGATAAGGTTTAGCTACTGACAAGTTGTTGCTTCTGTGGTCATGAGCTCTGGGTGGGTCTCAAGAGGTTGTGAATCATGGACTAGATTGTCCCTTCAGCCCTTTTCTCCCATAGTTTGTGTTAGTGTGGACAGTGGGCAGAGAGGTGAATGCTGGTGTGACAAGGTACGGCCCCGCCCACATTGCTCCCTTCATTTTAGACCTAAGGCAGGCAGCTGCTGTGACTGCAAGTGACCTTAGGTGTGTGAGTCGGCTTTTGTGCTGGCTTTCACTGTTCCTGTTTTTATTTATCTATTTTTTTATACTCTGTCCTAAAATGATAAGAAATAAACTTTGTTTATTTATTTATTTACGCCTTTAGTGAAGTTACCCCTAACCCCCAGTTTGAGTTTTTGTTTTGTTTTGATTTTTAATTTCATGATACAGATGAGGGCTCATATTTCCCACAGTGTTTCTGCTACTGTGTCTGGCTTATTTCAGCAGCACAGTATCCTCAGGTTGTCCCTGACTTGGTGTGTGGGACAACTACATATTTAATCTGGAATAATCATGGATGTTTTTAGCGCAACAACAAAATAAAATTTAAACACTAAAAGGCGCCATTGATGGTGCTGGCAGACTATGAGGTATGGAACATCACGTAAGTGTGGAAGGGGTCAAGTCAAGCATTGTGCATTGTGGACCACATTTTTTTTTTTTT
>NC_034590.1:113781218-113829399 GCF_900095145.1 Mus pahari | reverse complement strand
GCCCTGGCTGTCCTGGAACTCACTTTGTAGACCAGGCTGGCCTCGAACTCAGAAATCCGCCTGCCTCTGCCTCCCAAGTGCTGGGATTAAAGGCGTGCCTGACTTGTGAACTATTTTTAGGGGTTAATATTAGTTTCTTAGTGTATCCTGATAATGACAAATGGAAATGCAGATTTATTTTGCTCAGATTTATTTGGGAGGAGTTAATCTTTATGTGTATGTGTGTTTTCCCTACATGTATTATGTAATCCATGTATGTCCTGATGCCCATGAAGGTCAGAAGAGGGCATCAGATAGAATTATGGATGGTTATCAGCTGCCAAATAATTGCTGAGTGTTCTCTCTTGTTCCCAGAGTTAGATTTTAAATGAATAACCAGAACTCTCAGTGATTATAATGTGTGTTAAATATGGCAATATCAGTTAATAGCCTGGGCTTGCAGAATTGCTCGACATGACCCCTTGAGTGGTGTCTACACAGTCTCAACCTGCACGTAGCCTTTTCATCCACTATAACCTGGGTCTGAAGAGATAGCTCAACAGTTAAGAGTACTTGCTGTGCTTATTAGAAGACCCAAGTTCACTAAATAGCAACCACAAGGCAACTGACAACTTGTTTGTAACTCCTGTTCCAGGGAATCTAATGGCCACTACTGGCTCTCAACCGTGTCCTCTGTCTCCCGCAAGCTGCTCCCTAGAGAGAGTTCTTCCAACTGTTGGCTGTCTTCACCTACAGCCTTGGAGCCGAGGCAATGTTGTTGGGCCAGCATGATGAAGCTGGAGTGGGTGACTGGTAGTCAGTTGGCTGAGTGGCAGCAGTTCTTTGTGGGTGGGAGTTGAACACATTGTCTGTTTTAAATTTTTATTTTGTTTTAAAGCAGGGAAGCCCTGTGTCCTGAAGTTTGCTCTGTAGACTAGACTCTTGAACTCAGGATCCACCTGCCTGCGTTTTAAAAGTAAAATTGCCTACCACTTTTTATACTTTGAGTGTCTGATTGGCTTTGTATCAGGTGGGCCACTAGCCTCCCCCCTTCCTTTCAAAAACTCAGAGAAACAGCAGGTGGATTATTTCTGAGCAGTTATTTCCAAGGGTTTGGGTCCATTGAGAAATCAGCTTGTAGATACATGGCTTATACTCAGCTTGTCCCTGGTGTCCTGAACACTTAGTAGACAGCGTGAGAAGTACCTTGGGGCAGCACTGTGGAATGATCAGCCCCCGGAGCTCCTCATCTCTTCAAAAGGTTTTGGTCTTGTGAAAAATCGATTTTTAAGGTTTGCCTCTGGGCATACTTTCTGCCTAGAAGACTAACCCTGAAATGCCCCAGAGAGAGGAGGTTAGACCAGGCCAGGCTGTAGGGTTGTTTTGTTTTGTTTTGTTTTGTTTTGAGACAGGGTTTCTCTGTGTAGTCCTGGCTGTCCTGGAACTCACTCTGTAGACCATGCTGGCCTCGAACTCACAGACATCCACTTGTGTCTGCCTCCTGAGTGCTGGGATTAAAGGCAGGCGGCCACCTGTGCCAGGCACCTTGTAGGTTTTTCCTTTGCTGTCTCCAGTCTCCAGGGGTGCTAAGTGTTCAAGTTGCTAACAGTGTCTTTACCTACTGTATTCCTGATCTGAAGTTGCTGATGATGTTGGCTTGGATTGGAGAGGGAGGTTGCAGGGCTGGATGAAAGGTCTGGGTTATTAGGGAAGCCTGGAGACACCTTCCAAGCCCCTTTTCTTTGGAGAATCAGAGACAGCTTAACAGTGCGTTCTAATGGAGGCTCTTGGAGTCTTTTCTCAGATTTCTGTTTGCACATGAATTCATTCAATCTTTCTTGTGCTTGTCACTCTCTAGGAGTTTGCTGCGCTCACGAAGGAACTCAATGTGTGTAGGGAGCAGCTTCTGGAGAGAGAGGAAGAAATCGCCGAGCTGAAGGCAGAGAGGAACAACACTAGGGTCAGTCACTTACGCCCTTCCCACTCTGCCGAGGGTCATCAGCCCATTTTTAATCCAGCCTATGGGGCTTCTCTGCTCGTGCTGCGTTGACTCTATATTCCCTCACTGTGGGTGAAGTGCTTACCGATGGGGCAAGCACCTTTACCGATGAGGCAAGCACCTTACCTTCTGCTGGGCTCTGTTGCAGCTGTTGTTGGAGCACCTAGAGTGCCTTGTCTCCAGGCATGAGCGCTCTCTCCGGATGACAGTGGTGAAGAGGCAGGCACAGTCACCTGCAGGCGTGTCCAGTGAGGTGGAGGTGCTGAAAGCCCTGAAGTCACTGTTTGAACACCACAAAGCCTTGGATGAGAAGGTACCATCACCACACTGACACCTGTATGCCCTGTCAGGGGGCTGCATTGGCACTGTGATCATGCTTGTAACTTCTGGAGCTCCTATGTAAAGCTTTTCTCTGTTAGAAGGTACTGGCCTATGGGCTGATAAGCATCTTTGACTCGAATGTCTTAACGTTTTTATACCAATATGCTAATAAGAATTTGGGTCTAGTGTGATTCCTAAAGCCTATAACCCTAGCCCTTGAGAGGTAAGGAGGCTTGCTAAGAGGTTGAAGCCTGCTTGGTTACATAGATTAGTAGTAGGCCAGCCTGGGCTATGTGGCAAGTTTATATTTCAACTTTTTACTCCCTTCCCGAAAAAGAAAATTATTAGTGGTCTGACTTATTTAGGAACAAGATTTTGTCAAATTAAAAATGTACATACCTGTAGTCCCTGCACTTAGGAGACTGGGGCAGCCAGGGTTCCCATGTTCCAGTCAGCCTGGCTCAAAAGTGGCGGTAGAGTGCCAGTCTGCTGTATTCTGCTAATGCTGTGTTGCATTGGGCATATAGCAGGAATCCAAGTGCACACTCAGCCCTTCACTTTCAGGTACGAGAGCGACTGCGGGTGGCTCTGGAGAGGTGCAGCTTGTTAGAAGAGGAGCTGGGTGCCACCCACAAAGAGGTAAGCTTGGGTTCTGTCATGGGATTGGAACTAAAGGGGTTGATACTTGTTACTTACATTTACAAGTATAAGACAGTAATAGACACTGCAAGTTACTTCTTTTCCTAGGTGTAGATCAATCTGCTGGGGTCACTGGGCTCTGTCTCAGCCCTCAGCCTCTCCCAAGTACCTCTCGCCCTGCAGATGACAAATGGTTTCTAGAGCTCTGCCCAGAGCCTTTGACTGCACAGCTGTTAGAGCCACTTGTCTCCCAAAGCCACTGGCCACCTTTGCTCATTTCTCTTACATAAAGTTCTCACGCTAGTGAGTTCAATTTTTTTTTTTTTTTTGTAGCTAATGATTCTTAAAGAACAGAATAATCAGAAGAAAACACTAACAGATGGACTGCTTGATGGAAACCATGAACAGGAAAGTGCACCAAGCACCAACGGCAAGGCAAGTCCTTGGCTTTTTTTTGTGTGTGGTCTCTGGTTGTGTTTTGCCATGTGGGGCTGTTGGGGAATAGTGACAAGGGGTGTGTCCACTGAGGAGCACACAGGTTCCTCTGAAGGTCTGTGCTTCCTGGGTGGTGTGCCCAATGGTGCCATAGGGCTGTGCTTTTCAGAGATCTTCTGATGGCTCCTTGAGTCATGAGGATCTTGCCAAAGTGCTGGAGCTGCAGGAAGTCATAGACAGGCAGACGAGAGAGCAGAGCCAGATGAAGGAGCGCCTGGCCTCCCTGTCCAGTCATGCAGCAGAGCTGGAAGAGGACCTGGACACAGCTAGAAAAGACCTCATCAAGTCTGAAGAGATGAATACGAAACTGCAGCGGGAAGTCCGTGAAGTGAGTGTGGGGTGCGCCTGGCTTCCTCTTCCCGCTGTCTTGCTCTCACAGCTTGGAACCTTTGGCATATACACTGGCCACCCCCTCTCCTGCACCCTTCACATGAGGATCACATGCCTCCATGGCTGCTGTAGTGCACTCTTTCTTGTGTTCAGTTTCTTCTCACTTGTTCACAGAGCCCGCAGACATGTCAGTTGTGCTTTTATAGGGCAAGAAGAGGTGTGCCAGCTGTCATCTGTCATTTGTATGGTATGGTGCTGAGTACTGAGGTTGTTCACTCTGCCCACCAGGGTCTCTATGGGATGTTTGTTTATATATGCACCTCATAACCAGTTTTCCTTGGTAAATTACAAGACCCTCTTTAATCATTAAAAAAGAAATGAGAGCTACATGCTTTCTTGTAAGCCCTTTCTGGCCCATCTGAACCTGTCTTTTGTTACCCTAGGAGGCCCCACCTTATAGCATGTGAGACCAGGGAGCTTTAGTTTTGGAGATGAATGTGATTTATTGTAAGAATTCAGGTCAAAGGAAACACTGCATGAATTAGAGAATCTACTAGGTTGTGCTGTTCTTGGGCCACAGGGAATGATTTCTGTGGTAGAGGTGAGATGTTCTTTTAAGACTTGCCTCTTTAAGAAAGATAGTAAAGGGACTAGAGGGATTGCTTAGTGGTTAAAAGCAATGGCTGCTCATCCAGGTGATTTGGGTTCAATTCCCAGCACCCACATGGCTGTTCACATCTATCTGTAATTTAACTACAGTTCCAGGGGATCTGACACCCTTTCACAGACATACATATAGGCAAAACATTATTTCAATGCACATGCAATAACATTTATTTATATATAGCCAACAGTCAGTTAGGAAATAAGGAAGGAGCTAAAAACTCCTGAATTGGGGGATAGAAGACAGATACCAACTATGCCAAAAGTCAAGTCCTGGGCTCAGTGTTTGGGGTTTGTAGCTTTGGCCTTGCTGCTGATTTCTGTCTCTTTGTCAACATGCTTGAGGTTTGTGAGTCTGTCCAGCTCTTACCTGAGAAAATGAAGTAGTTCTGCCCACAGTGCTCTATAAGCCTGGTTGTTGCTTGGGCAGACACAGGTTACACCTTCACTGTAGAGGCCTTTAGATTCGTGGATGCTTGAAGTGTTATATGGGGTGTTTTATTAGTATTGTGTAGTCAAGTACATGCTTGGTGACAAGAGCAGATTGACCAGACAGAGCTGCTGATCATGTGGGCGAATGTGCTTCAAGTGTGTCCATTTTCACTCAGGTTGTAAAAGCAGTTTACATTGGGGGAGCAGCAGTTTCATGCTTGAGATATTTAGTGTCTCTCTGTTTCCTGAGTATTCTGATGAGTTCTGCATTTATCATCCCTGTCTCCCTCTGGAATTTCCAACACAGGCAATGGCCCAGAAAGAGGATATGGAAGAGAGAATCACCACCCTTGAGAAACGCTACCTCGCCGCACAGCGTGAAGCCACGTCTGTGCATGACCTCAATGACAAACTTGAAAATGAAATTGCAAATAAAGACTCCATGCACCGACAGGTACTGGGGTCTGTGTGCCAGCCTCTTTCTAGTTCTAATTATTTGTGAAGCTGAAGACCTTTCCTTTGTAAATTGCATGTTGGAAATCGAGTATTTAAATCAGTTTTCTTGTGACTTCTAAGCAGTTTATAGAACCTTGATTCTTCTGTTCCTTTTTTTTTTTTTTTTTGGTATGAGCGTTAATGTGTGCCTGTGCCTGTATGTGTTGGTATATGCTTGCACATTTGCACCTGTGTATGTAGGTGTGTGCATGTGGCAGTCAGAGGTCAAAGTCAGGGGTCTTTTCTCTATTGCTTTCCACCCTATTTTATTTTATTTTCAGATGTATTTTTAAAAATTTTTTAAAGAAAATATTTTTAAGATTTAAAAAAAATATTTTTAATCTTGTGTGTGTGTGTGTGTATATATATATATATATATATATATATATATATNCCCTGGCTGTCCTGGAACTCACTTTGTAGACCAGGCTGGCCTCGAACTCAGAAATCCGCCTGTCTCTGCCTCCTGAGTGCTGGGATTAAAGGCGCGCGCCACCACTGCCCGGCAATCTTGTATATTTTTATATGGGTACATCTTTGTATGAGTGCAGGTGCCTTTAGAATTCAGAAGAACGTATAGGATCTCCCGGAGCTGAAGTTACATACAGGTGGTTGTAAACCAGTGAATGTGGGTGCTTGAAATCAAATTTGAGCCCTCTGGACAAGCAGCAAATGCTCTTAGCCACAGAACTCTTTTTCTAGCCTCTTCACTGTAATGTTTAAAGATAGGGTCTCTTACTGAATGTGGAACTTATGCGTTGTCTAGACTGGCAGGGCAGTGAATACCAGGGTTCCTGCTGGGTCTGCCTCCACAGTGCTCGGGCTAAAAGCATGTAAAAATGTTGGTACTGGGGATTGAACACAGCTTCTTGTGCTTGCACAGCAGGCACTCTGCCTGCAGAGCTGTCTCCCTTTGTTCTGTTTCATGGGAAACCAGTTGCTTCTTTTCAGTCTTTTTACTAACTAAGCAGTGGTAAGAACTTGTTGGCAATGCTGAACTGTATACCCAACAGCAGCACTAGAAGTCAGAGGTGATAGGAGCCAGCCATCACCCTCTTCCTTGTGTGCTCTCAGGTTATTGAACTAACCAAAAAAACCTAGTCAGGCTGCTTGAAAGGATTTATTAAGGGCAAAGGGCATTGCGAGTATTTTTAGAACAGTTTGCCACAGGCTGGGCTTTCAGGCAGCACTCTGGGTGGACACTGACTCATTCTCTGTAGAATGAGCAACTCACAGGAGGAACTAGTTTTTCTTTATGTAGAGGAACCTGTATTTGTTTTGTTTTCTTTGTTTGTTTAAAAAGATAAAGCCTTGAAGCCATGGGGTGCTTTGTTAGGTGTCTAAAGCAGCAGCCTGAACTCCTGATTGTGCCCTTTCTAGACAGAGGACAAGAACCGCCAGTTGCAAGAGCGTCTGGAGTTGGCAGAGCAGAAGCTGCAGCAGACCCTGCGCAAAGCTGAGACGCTGCCAGAGGTGGAGGCTGAGCTGGCCCAGAGGGTGGCTGCACTCTCCAAGGTGCGCCTGGGCCATGCGGGCTCACAGGCAGGCTTGATGTTCTTGTCAGTGTGCTTGCATCCATGGACTGTCCATGCTGCTGGATGATGCAAGTGCTGTTTCTGTAGCCAAGACCTTTATTCCCCACCAGTCCCCAAAACCCTGTCAGGTGAATGCTGCTGTCCTCGGTGTTGGGGTCCAAGAGTCACAGCTGCTTGGATTATTTCTCTCACCAACTTTAAGAAAGGTTGTCGCTTCTCTCAGATCTCTCAGAAAGATGACATTAGTCTTTCAAGATAGTCACACAGTTTTTAAGTAATTTCATTCTTTTGAAATTACTTTAAAAGGTTTATTTGCTTGTTGAAATGGAGTCTCACTATAGCCAGTCTGGCCCTAAACTCTTCTCTCTAGTGACCCTCCTTCCTTAGCCAGTGAATAGCTGGAACTTGAGGTACATATGCTTAAAATTGTGTTTTTAACATACTGCTTCTGTTTACCACCACCACTGTTAAGGTGTATGCTCCCGGGTCCTCACCATTTAGAGTGGGGTAGGCAGGAATCAGGAACTTCCAGAGTGATGAGTGGGTTCGCTGTTTTAGAGCCACAACAGCATGAACAGAGGCTGAGGATGTATCCCTGGCAGGAGTCATACCCCATTCTTGGTCTTAGTTCCTGGGGAGGGAAGGGAGGGGACCCAGATGAAGACAGCATCCTGTTGGTGAGTGTGGGCCCTGTCCCCACTCCTGGATCTAGCTCTGGACACCTTGTCCTTGTCAGCTGTAACAGTACCTTGGTCCTCCCCTCTGTGGTCCCCTCCTAAAGTCTCGGTTTCTTTTCTCCCTGCTGTCCTTCCTGTCCTATTGCTTTATAGTCTGGTCCTTTGTCTTCTGGGAGTTCAGCTGCTAAGGAAGCAAAACTGTTGGAGCTTACTTCCAAGCTTAGGAAGGTAGAATTGTGCCCTCTGCTTGTGCTTGCTGCTTCCTGCTCTCCATGCTGACCATCAGAGGCACTCAGCGAATGGGATGGGCTGTCCAAGGCAGGGCAGGGTGGGGGACACAGAAAGACAGTCACTAGCACCCACAATGCTTCAGGTCGGCACAAATGGATTAGTCACTGCACAGAGTACACATTGAAGCCACCGAGGAGGTGCTGATGGATATGAGGAAGTTTCCTTTTGTCAGGGTTGACATGGTCCACAAAGCATGTGGTGCTTGCTGCTGCTCCAGTAGTTTGTAGCCAGTGTGCATGGAAATGAGCAGAGGGTCAGCTTGTGTTATCTTTTCCGGCAGGCTGAGGAGAGACATGGCAATATTGAAGAGAGGCTGCGGCAGATGGAGGCACAACTGGAGGAGAAAAATCAGGAGTTGCAGCGGGTATGTATGGGGCTGAGGCTAGCTTCAACAGGTGGGACACAGGCCACTGTAGGCTTAGGGTTCTCTGCCATAGTTCCTTCCTTTTATCTGGTTCTTGTCCTGTGGACCTCAGCTATGATTTTGACTGCACCAGTGTGTTTATTATATACTGCCTGTTGTGTCAACATTGATGGCAGCAGAGGTGTCCCAGGTAGCAGTATTTTAGGCACAGTCAGGCTCCTTGAGTTCCAGAGGACTTCTTGCTTATCCCCTTTAGGGAACTGTTAGGTCTTCCTAGAGCAGGTCGGAACCTTCCTAATACTTCCTAATACTTCGACCTTTTAATACAGTTTTTTCATGTTGTGGTGACCCCAATCATAAAATTATTTTGTTACTACTTCATAACTGTAATTTTGCTACTGTTAAGAATTGCAATGTAAGCCAGGCAGTGGTGGTGCATGCCTTTAATCCCAGCACTTGGGAGGCAGAGGCAGGCAGAATTCTGAGTTCAAGGTCATCCTGGTCTACAGAGTGAGTTCCAGGACAGCCAGGGCTACACAGAGAAACCCTGTTTTGAAGGGGAAAAAAAAAAAAAAAAGTACACAAAACAAAAAGAGAATTGCAATGTAAATATTGCTTGACTCCTAAGGGGTCTTGCCCCATCATCTGAGAACCTCAGCCCTAGAGTCTGTGTGCTGGCCAGGGAGCCCTCCTGAACTCAAAACAGAGGCCTGTCTCCTTAGGGTACTGGCCCTGTTCGGCACGAGGGACTAAAATCCCATGTTCAGGCCAGAGCACTGATCCTGTCCTCGGGTCCTGAATTGCTCCTTAGGATGTGACGGTGTCAGAGCAGGAAGAGTACTAACACACCATAGAGAGTAGCTAGGAGAGTGCTGTTAGGTTCTGTCCTGGGAGAGGCAGGCAGAGGCATCCAGACACAGGGCAAGAGGCAGTCCTGGACCCTACCTGCCAAGGCCTACTGTGGAGGGAGGGAGGAAGCATGGGTGTGTGACTGTGGAACCCTTGCACAGCACAGCAGCTGGTGTTTTCCATCTGTTTAAAGCTGCAGAGAACTAGGAGTACTGGGAAGTGATGATTTTAAGCTCCTGTATTAGGTCTTAAGGAACATAGGCTTAGGCACATTGTCAGAGAGCCTGTGAGGCTCACAGGGTTACTGAACCCTGAGCAGACCTTCATATCACACTGGAACTTTCAGCTGTTTGGCTTTGCAAGTGTTCAGTCTGAACAGAAACAAGCACACTTTTCAAAGAAAGGCTGTCAGGTGCCTTCCTGGGAATCCTCCTCCCATGGAGCAGTCAGGCATACTCAGCCTTGGAAGGTGCTACTACGCATAACTCTCCATGCAGGGTTGTTGGACCTGGTATAGCCTTCTTTGGAAATTAAGTCCTGTCTAGGTGTCGAGAACTGAGTGATGTCATCTTGAGTGCGTGCTGAGCAGGCACAGCTCTAGCCTTGTGATAGCCCATTGCAGAGTTACTACATTGTCATTTGTAGTTTGACTGTAGGCAGAGATGGCCTGCATCTCTACTGATTAAAAAATCAGCTTGTTCAGCCTTCATTTTGTAAATTTAATTTTTCCCCCTTAAACCTAGACCCAAGCTTTTATTCACATCCAGAGAAATTCCTGGGTCAATATTCAGATAGACTGATCCCTCAAATTTCTTCTCTCCTCTCATGGAGCTCTGGTAAGTGCACTTGAGAGCTAGAGACTACTGATACTCTTGAGATGGTTGTAGGTCTTGGTTTAGCAAAGGCAGTAGCAAAGGTCTAGGATTGTCCGAGTGTTTCATGTCCCAGAGGTAGGTGCCACTTGAAAGTCCCTTGGGGATGAGAAGTTGGGAGCACAGCCTCTGATGACCATTGGTCAGTCCAGTGCTTCTGAAGGGCTGGATGTGAGCCTGAATTTGGAAGCTTTCCCCTTCTGTTTTAGGCAAGGCAGAGAGAAAAGATGAATGAGGAACATAATAAGCGCCTGTCTGACACTGTGGACAAGCTGCTCTCGGAATCCAATGAGAGGCTGCAGCTGCATCTGAAGGAGAGAATGGCAGCGCTGGAGGACAAGGTGGGCAGACGAGTCGCTGTTTTCCCTGGGAGATTAGCTCGGGACATGCTCTCCTGCAGACAGGGAAGACATTTTAGCTAGTGACTGGCTGTGGTTCTTCCCATTTGAGTGCTGTTTGTGTGTTTATCCCCTCCTTAATTTATTTGATGTGTACTGGTATTTTGCCTGAATATATGTCTATGCACTCATGCCTGCTGCCCAAGGAGGTCAGAAGAGGGCCTTGGATCCCTTGGGACTGGAGTTACAGTTAGCTGCTATGTAGTGCTAGAAATCAAACCAGGGCCCCTGGAAGAATAAGAATAACCTTAACTAGTGTTGAATAACCTTAACTAGTGTTGAGGACCAGTCTTGACCTGTAGGATGGAGAAGGCCTGTGGCTTCCACAGAGGTCAGGAAATGAAATACATCTGGCTTTTAGTGCCAGAGCAGTCATGGTTTTTTTGCGCTCATCGTTCCTCACAAGCAGCTATAGTCAGCTCATGTGTGAATGGTGGGCTTTGTTCTACTACCATTGTATTTTAAGCTGGGTGTGGGACTGCCACCCTGATCCCTGTACTCAGGCTGAGGCAAGACTCTTTGAGTTTGGGGTCATCCTGGACTACCTAGTGTCTTAGGTCACCATCCCTGTGATGAAACATGACCCCTCCCCTCCTCTTTTTTGTTTTTTGTTTGTTTTGTTTTTTTGAGACAGGGTTTCTTTGTGTAGCCCTGGCTGTCCTGGAACTCACTCTGTAGACCAGGCTGGCCTCATACTCAGAAATCCACCTGCCTCTGCCTCCCAAGTGCTGGGATTAAAGGCCTGTGCCACCACTGCCTGGAGGGATATTCTCAATTGAGCTTCTTCTCTGACAAGGATTTGAGCTGTGTCAAGTTGATCCAAAGTAGCCAGCACAGTGAGACTTTGTCCCCCACCCTCCTTTTTTTTTTTTTTTTTTTTTTTTTTTTTGGACAGTGGGCTCTAGCTGGCTTAGCCACAGGCCCCTTATACTAGAGCTTAGCTTTGCCAAACTCCTCCTTACCTGCACTTTGATTGAGAGTCAATTTACATTTCCTTACACATTCTGTGCTTCAAGAGCATGGTAGAACAGAAGGGATCTAATCGGCTCCAGTGTAGGTACTCCCAGGTTTCAGCAGTTGCCTTTCCTTCTGGATTTGGAAGAAGGCTAAGCCTGGCTTTTAGGCTCCAGATAACTCATTAAGGTTTAGGGTCTCCACAGAGAGGCCCTGGTGGGCAGCACTTAGGCTCAGACTTCAGACGGCCTGCCCCAGCTGTGCTGCTCTCTCAAGATGTAGCTTAGAGATATGCTGAGGGCAGTACTTGCATGGGGTTGTGCTGGTGGAAACAGGTGAGCACTTATGAGAGGACGGGAGGGGGCCCTTAGAGACCATGTTACTCTGACCTCCTCACCCAAGAAACCTTGTCTTGTAAAACAAACAAAAACAAAAAAACAACAAGCAATGTGTTGTCTTAAACTTTACATGTGAAACTTAACTTTATGTTTCCTAAGTGACCAGTGAATACTCAAATCTAAAAGTCACTGTAGACCACTTGCAAGAAGTTATGAAAACAAATCTGAAGGTCAAGTACGATGGCTCATACTTGTCATCTCAGATGCTAAGACAGGAGAATTGCTGCAGGTCATAGGCTGCTCTGGTCTACAGAACTGTCTTAAACAGACAGACAGACAGACAGACAGACAAACCTAAAAAGCTAAGCAGCATCAGCAAAAGCCCTTGCACCATGAGCATGGCACTGTGAGTGTGGCAGGCCTACTGTAGGAAGACACAGGTTGTACACACACAGGGACAGACACAGCAGCATCTGACCTCATTTGTGCTTGGTATTGGTTGACTGGGCTGTGGCCCTCCCTGCTTTTGGTGCCTCACATGACCAGGCCCTTCCTTCAGAGCTGCTCTCTAGTTTAAGCAAGTATAACCAGTGTATTACCTGGAACATTTTTGAAGAACCAGCCCTGAAGGACATTTTCTTTTTCAGAATTCTCTACTAAGGGAAGTTGAAAATGCAAAGAAACAACTAGAAGAGACCCAGCATGATAAGGTACCTCTGACTCAGTGAGAATTCTAGGAAGAAGTGAGTTATTACAGTGACTACAGGTGTTTGGAGGGAATTGAGACTTACCTTCTTCATGGCTCTTTTAGTCCACACTGTGTGCAGCCCCTTGGAGAGCATGCTGAATATGTTGTGCACATCTCTGCAACCCTAGGTCCTTGGGCGATCTGTTTGAGACTAATAGCATGGGTCTCTTGTAAGAGACAGGGCCAGCTGGGATCTGCTGTGTGGGTTGGGTGTAAGACAATAAGAACTGGCAGCCTGTGGGCTAGGACAGGTGGGTCCTTTATACAGTTTTTACACCCTGGCCTTGTCCCCTTTTTAACTCGTCTATCACCAGGAGTAATGCTTTTCATTCACTAGGGCATCCATGGATTTGGAGACCCAAGTTCTGCTTACTCTAGGACTGAGGAAGTGTTCTCAGAATTGAAATGCATCTTATAGGGGCTGAGTCCATGTGAGCGAGTTGCCATGGAAGCTGTTTACTATTTTCTAGGACCAACTTGTCGTGACTATTGAAGCCCTGAAGACTGAGCTGGAGCAGATGAGACTGAGAGGTCCTTCACTCCATCATGGGTATGGCGGTCACAGATGGACTAGGTTTCAGCTCTGTGGGTATGCAAGGGCTTGTTGCTGTCTCTGGGGGCAGCAAGTAGAGTTCCAGAAGATGGGAAGAGGCTTCTTTGTATTTGGATGTGCTGACTGAAGTGCCCAGTGATGTGACAGGAGAGAGAACATGATTGGAGTGGAAGGACAGGCCTCATAGAGGAGTCCCACTGCAGGAGGGACTGCCGTGGGCAGCTGCTCAGAGTCCATTTCATAGCTTCAGTACTACATTTGGAACTATCTCATGGAAGGACTCAGCTCCCGACAAGGCCACAGTGCTTAGTGCACAGCTCTAAAGCACTTTGTCTTGTAGAAGCAGTTCTCACTGGGTCTTAATTTTCTGGTTTTATTTCTTATGAGAGTTGATCTTCAGTAGAATTTACTGAGGTGACACCATTGGATAGCAAACAGATTTCCCCTTGGAGCAGGCAAGGAGACTGGGAGGCCTGTGTTATACAGCTAGGCCTCCAGCAGCCTCTTCTTACCTGACCTACTTTACACCAGGAGATGATGTTCTTTTTTTTTTTTTTTTTTTGGTTTTTTCGAGACAGGGTTTCTCTGTATAGCCCTGGGAACTCACTCTGTAGACCAGGCTGGCCTCGAACTCAGAAATCCGCCTGCCTCTGCCTCCCGAGTGCTGGGATTAAAGGCGTGCGCCACCACGCCCGGCTGGAGATGATGTTCTTATAGATCCAGAAACCCTCAGTGCAAAGCCAGAGGGAGAGTCTCAAGAGGTGGGTCCCTGCACTGAAAGATATGACAAGGGCCATGGGACAGAGAAGTTATGGCCAAAGTGAAGGAGAGACTAATGGTATCACTGTGGCAGCAACAGACCTACTGTTGGGAGTCAGTAAACAGCTTGCTCTCTTGTTTAAAACGTGTGTGCAAGGGAGTGCACTTGCCCACAGAGGAAGTCCACTTTTTTTTTTTTTTTTTTTCTCATTGAAATAAGGTCTCCTGTTGTAGCCCAGACCGGCCTCAAATTCATTACACTCCCACCTTTGACTTTTTTTTTTTCTTTTTTCTTTTTGGTTTTTTGAGACAGGGTTTCTCTGTATAGCCCTGGCGCCCTGGCTGGTAGACCAGGCTGGCCTCGAACTCAGAAATCCGCCTGCCTCTGCCTCCTGAGTGCTGGGATTAAAGACGTGTGCCACCACACCCGGCTTAAAAGTCAGTTTTAGGAATGAAAGGAAGGAGAGGAGTTGAAGGGAACTTAAGGTGGAGAGGAAGCATGCTCACATTTGGCTAGCCTGCACAGTGATAGGAGAGGAGGGCGACTGGCTCTGGGAGCCCTACTATCTTCCTACATGGCCTTGAGACTTTGGGTGGATCAGAGGGGAGCAGGCCTGTGTGCAGGAGTGGGGCCCTGCCCTGGATAGGAGGAATGCAGACGCGGAGCAGCTGGTGGGACCCCTGGCTAGTTTCCTAGGACTTGACAGTGAAGTAAGTTACATTGCTGCGATCTGCCCCACGGAATGGAGAGAGTTGGGAGGTAAGCTTGGAAACAACATGGAGAGTAGGAAGGGCTTGTAGCCCCCAGATCCCAGAGTCACCTGCACTTAACACGGAGTTGTACCCAGCTCCTCAACATACAACTCTGGCTGAAATCATGCTGAGGCAGAGCAGGTTCCTGAGGAATAAGAGGTGGGGGAGTTGGGAGGGAAGCCATGAATCTCACATTTTTAAAACATGGAGAAGATGAGGGGGTCAGTGCTGCCAAGGGGATGAGTTGTGAAGTTCCACTGGTCCCCTGTGCAGCTCCAGGGGGGAGTTCCCTGAGTTATCTCTGCGTTCTCCTTGGCCTCTGAAGGAGTTATAAGTGAGGGCATCTACTTTTTTTCCCAGGAAGTTTTAGGGCAGTACTGGGAGGAGGGAGAGTGAATGCTGAGCCTGAGTTCCTGCTGCTCTGCTTTCTCCCTCCACATGTTGCCTATAGAAACAGCTAGTCGTCAGATCCTCCTTGGTTGCTCAGCCCTGTCCCCTTTTCTAGAGTTTTCTTCAACCCAGGGTGTTGTCCTGTGCACCACTGTGTTAAACTCTAGCTTCTACTCCTCCCAGGAATGCTATAACCACCAGCTCGAACTTGGCACAGCAGAAAGCCACAGGGCAGGCGATGGCAACAGCTGGCATCCTTGCATGACCTTCACTTGGAGAAGGTTCTCAGTGGGCCTCACATCATCACACCCTCCTTCTCCCAGTGTAGTAGCTGGCTGGGTTTTCCTGGCCAGGATTGGGTAGTCGGGAGCTCTCAGACAGATTCAGGAGGACTCTGCACAGAGACCTTTCCAACTTGATACTTACCTTTCTTCTGATCACTACCTTTTCCCATGTTTCAGCCGACCCCATTTGGGCAGCGTCCCGGACTTCAGGTTCTCTGTGGCAGACGGGCATGTGGATGCTTACAGCACCAGTGCAGTGTTGCGGCGCCCCCAGAAGGGCCGGCTGGCAGCGCTGCGGGACGAGCCCTCCAAGGCAAGGCCTCCGCTTGCGGAACGTCACCTATTCCTCTTGGACAGACTCTCGGTCTCCTTCTTCCCCCATGTTCCTTTCCTTGGCTTTTCTGGCTAAGAGCTTGCTTTTAGGGTATGCTTGCTTTTTGGTTTTAGTTCTCTCTTTAAGAACAGAATTTTTGATAAGATATCCTTTAAGTTGATGCTGATTAATTAGTACGTACTTGAAATAGTAAATAAAAATATATGATGCCAGATGTGATGACGCAGCACATATCTATAATCCTGGCATTCAGGAAGCTGAGGCAGGAGGATTGCTATGAGGTCAAGAGAAGTACACAGCTACAACAGTGAACAGTACAGTATGTACCTAGGCAGCGCGCTTTGTGGCCAGAACCATGAAGTTTCATTCTGACATCATGGCTACATGCAGTTCATGGGCCTCAGGAAGTCAGAGGCAGCATAACTCAGGGACTCAGGTGCTTATAGATAGGGAAGTCTTGCCAGCGTGGATGGATATAGTGTCGACCAGAGGCCCTTGCTGATGGACCTGCATGGACTCCCCAAGCTCACAAAGAAGAAAGCCAGGAGGAAGCCCAGGTCTGTTTCACTTCCTGGTCTGGAAAGATGTCAGGCATGTTTTCTCCCATTACTGTGAGGCATGGTCTGTCCCCACATAGGAACCATAAGAGTTGTCCTCCACTTGGAGAGAGAGGAGTTTATTTTCAAATTGCTAGAGTGCATGCCAAGGAAATGGGTACCGTGGACACCTGAACTTTAGAGTAGCCAGGCTGTCACTGTGAGTGCTACAGGCCAGGAGAACAAGCCAGGAGGGATGGGTCTGGGCTCATATGAGAAGACTGTCCAGGGAGGACAGCAGCCAAGCCTGTGCCAGCACCTGTGCCTGTGCATGCAGACAGCATGGTCAAGCAGGTGAAGGAAGGGCAAGACAGTTGGTAAGGGCCAGTTGGCACTGCCTTGGAGCAGATCCTCTGGAGAAAGGTGCTCTGCCCACTTTAAACCCTTGGAAGTGGAGAGAAAGGAACAGAGACAGACAGGCAGTTGTTGGAGAGGTTTTGCTGGTGGGCAAGGAAGTGGGATGTTGGGTGGGAGGTTGGGGCAGGATAAGGTTTTGCAGTTTCTGTCTGTATTTCAAGATGAGAGATGGGGGCCTGTGTTCTTACCTCAGGATCAACCAGCTGAGAGAGGGTGCCAAAGAGGATGTAGTCTTCTGGGGAAAGATGAGGACATCTGGGAGGGGAGGAAAGGGGAAACATTAACCACCCAGTGGATTTAACACTGGCTGCTATGGGCAGTGATCACAGCAGGGCTCTTCTCTGTACAGCCCTTTCCCCTGGAAACTCTGTCATGGGCCACTGGCTGTGTCCAGGTGCCTACTTGCTTTCCTCCTCTGGCTTTTCTTGGTGCTTATCAATACCAGGCGTGGAAGTTCATACCCAGAGCATCATTCCATGGCAGTTGAGCACACCCCTTCAATGTGTTCTAGGCTTCCTGTTTAATTTGCACTAAAGCAGGGGACCTGAATATAGATGCTGGATGTCCCAGGCATTACTATCACAGGATGCGTGCTTGCTCTCTTACTTTGAGACAGGCTCAGCATGTGCCCAGTCTGGTTGCCAAATCTACACCCATCTCTGCATCTGCCTCCCAGGTGTTTGATTACAAGTGTGCTCCGAAGTGCCCAGCCTCCCTGTCTGTCAGGTGCCTCTTGTTTAGCAGCAGCTGCTCAGGCACATAGGTATCTTCCCAAAGCCTTGGCCTGAATTAAAACATTGACATTTCTGATAGCAGCCTTTCCTGCCCTTAGGGTGCTTGCTGTCACTCTTGCCTGCTGAGACATAGTATTCTTGTTGGTAGGTGCAGACCCTCAATGAGCAGGATTGGGAACGGGCCCAACAAGCCAGCGTCTTGGCAAATGTGGCCCAGGCATTTGAGAGTGATGTCGATGTGTCTGATGGTGAAGATGACCGAGATACATTGCTCAGCTCAGTTGATCTGCTGTCTCCCAGTGGACAGGCTGATGCCCAGACACTGGCCATGATGCTTCAGGAACAGCTGGATGCTATCAACAAAGAGATCAGGTATCTATCTATGTGTATATAGGGGGCCAGGGTAGGGAGGGTCAGGGTTCTATGGCATATATCTGTCATCCCAGCACTTGGGGGGTGGAAGCAGTATTTTTTTTTTTTTTTTTTCGGTTTTTTGAGACAGGGTTTCTCTATATAGCCCTGACTGACCTGGAACTCACTTTGTAGACCAGGCTGGCCTCGAACTCAGAAATCCACCTGCCTCTGCCTCCCGAGTGCTGGGATTAAAGGCGTGCGCCACCACACCCGGCTAGGAAGCAGTATTTTAAGGCCAGTTTAGACTAAAAGTAATTTTGAGGCCAGCTTGGGCTACATAGAACTCTGTTTCAAAATAAGAGCAGCAAACAAGAAAGTAGAAGGTGGAAGAAGATGGGGATGAGCTGGAGTGGATGTTGTGGAGGTGTGAGGGTGGAAGGAAGGAGATTGGGAGGCAACCAGAGGAAACGGGGGTAGGGGTGTTATGATGAGGCCTAAGATGTTGTACACTTGAGAACCAAAGAGAGGAGTCTTGCAGGAGTTTGCTTTCTTGGAAAATTATTGCATACTTGGGATCAACATCCCCTTTACAGTCTCCTACAGCAGAGCATTTGAGGTTCTAAGATAGCTTTTACCTTTGGCAGCCTAACCCCCTCCCTGCTCCATACTGAGGGAGATGAGACTCTTCTGTCCTCCATGCATAGAGAAGGGCCTAGGTTACTCCCTTGCTACTGAGAGCTGTTCCTTGATGGACAGACAGGACATGCAGGATGCTGGTGTGTGAGGTGAGGGAGTAATGAGCATGCTGTGGACCAGAAGCAGTTGGGTTTCCTTCTGACGTCAGTGCTTAGCTTACCTTCACCTGTGTTAAGTGAGAGCCCAGCCAGGAACATTGTAGCTCTCAGTGGAGGGAGGCAGTCTGACCAGTGCTCTGTATTAGATGCAGGGTCTCCTGCTGTAGCCCAGATTGATCTTGAAGGCACCTTTTTCCTGCTGTAGCCTCCAGCTGCTGGGCTCACACACAGGACCCCCCACCCCAGCTGGAGTTGGCTTGTTCTGTTCACACACACACAGCTTCCTGGTGAAGTATGGCCTTGTTTGTATTTTAGGCTGATACAAGAAGAGAAGGAGAATACAGAGCAGCGGGCAGAGGAGATCGAGAGCAGAGTGGGCAGTGGAAGCTTGGACAATCTTGGTCGTTTTAGATCAATGAGCTCCATCCCCCCCTACCCTGCTTCCTCGCTTGCTGGCTCCTCTCCTCCAGGCAGTGGTCGGTCCACACCAAGGAGGGTCCCTCACAGTCCTGCCCGGGAGGTGGACAGGCTGGGTGTCATGACTCTGGTAAGTGGGGCCTTTTTTACTTCAGCCTGCTGGGGAAGGGTTACACATGGAAATCACGTCTTCCTTCAAGAGGTTCCAGACTATAAACGCTGTTGGAATAAACACTGAGGCAGGTGATCTCTGTGCATTTGTGTCTAGCCTGTTCCGTGTAGTGAGTTGGGTTAGCCAGGGGTATATCATGAGAACCTGTCTTTTTTTTTTTTTTTTAAGGTTAACTAGTATTTAGTTATTCAGTAATGTAAATTTGTAAATTAACATATAATAAGTTAATTATGTAAATTATAATATAAAAATCATAAGATAAAATATAATATACAAATATATATTATATAGTTAACATAAAATACTTCAGTGACCAGACCAGCACATTAGCACTTAGTGTGGGTGCTAGGCAGGAGTCTGATGCCAGCCAGAACAGGCTGTGCTGCCTGTTTCCAGCAGGTAACTTTGGAGAGGCGTTGCATGTGGGAAGAGGTACAGAAAGCCTGGCATGGAGGCGAGGGAATGCTGCTTAGCCTGTGCCGGGCTTGGCTCCCACCCCCAACACATTATTAAGAATGTGCAAAGGATTCCCTTAGCCTTTCACAGGAGGAGTGTTTCTAAGCCCAGAGGCACAAGGGCCACTCAGAAAACCCATGGGCTCTGGTGCTGGAACAGATGAGCATCTTGACTGGTCCCACTTGACTGGGGCACTCTTGTCCCAGAAATTCTGTGACCAGGTGTGCGGATCTCAGGACACCCAGTGACTGTTGAGGGTATGTATGTGTGGTCCTGAGAGAGGGCACACATTGACCTCAGATGAGCCAACTGCTTGCCCTGCTGCACTCGCTTTGCTGCTGCTTTCATTTGCAGTGTCCACGGCACTGGCATTGGCCATGTAATTAAGTGGTGGAATCACATTAGTGACATGTTCAATAGTATCAGCTGTTGTGTTTTGATGCACTGTGTGGCAAGTGTCATTAGTGTAGTGGGTAAGATGTCCCCTTTCATGATGTGGTCTTTGCTTTTATGCTCTTTCCAAACACTTTTTAGGAATAGTTGTGTGTCTTCTTTCAACTTAGACCTGCTGGCTCTCAGTCTGCTTCCATGTGATCCTGACCCCAGATCCCTGTCTGTCTGCCTACCTAACACCATATGCTTTGACAGTCCTCCTCCAGCTCCTGCAGATAGATGACCGGGCACCCAAGTGCACATCTGCTGGAATATGCTGGAAAAATGGATTGTTGGGCTTTTTCATGTTAAGGATTTGTTCTCTGTTACTTGTGTATACTGCATGTGTCCACAGGCAGGAAGTGATGTGTGGCCTGTGATACTGTAGGGGAGTGTCCTGGATGCAGAGATGACAAACCCCGTGTCATACTGATGGGAGCTGTGCACAGGCTTTTGGTTCTGGTGTCACATGGCTCTCAGCTACCTGCTGCTGTCTTCAATAAACTCTCATCAGAAGCTGTGCATACTGTAAGATATATAGGCTCTCCCTGGTACCCCACTATTCCATACATTTTCTAACAGGGGGGCCTTTGTTCTTACTGCTTTAAACAATCAACATAGTTTTGAAAAATTGTAAATAAAATTCTAGGTAGAGATTTTACATTAATGTCCAGTAGATGGTTAACTCAAAACAGGTTTGTTTGACTTTATAACAGATAATGTAACAGCTCCTGGAGGAATTATTACATTCCAGTGTGTTTGTAGCTAGCTGCCTAGCCTGGCTCAGTGAAGTCCACTGGATTTTAATGCATTCCTGTATTCAGACTCAGACTTAGCCAAGTAACAACTAGTGTTGCCTCCTGGAAAATCTGCATCACTTTTAACTGTCTTGAGAATGTTTATTTCCAGTGATGTTTCCTCTCCGTGCTCAATCTGTGTCTGTCCTTCTGGCCCTGCTTAGCAATTTGCCTCACTGGTCCTTGAGTCTTTTCCCCTATGTGTGCAGTAAACCGCTTTCTCTCTCCTTTTTTCACACGCAACTGTCAGCCTAGTGACTTAAGGAAGCACCGGAGACAGGTAAATCACTTGCTGACCTTACACACTGTGATATGAGTGTCTCCATGAGTGATACACTACTGTGATGTATAGAGAAGTAACTGACATCTCCCAGCATGTCATGATGGTGGTCATGTGGGAAGCCTGTCCCTGAAATACTGGGACAGAAGCATCTGTGTCTGATTGTTGCATGCTTGTCTGCTGTTCAGAATTGAGACTAAGAGTTCCTGAGGCAGAGCTGCAGGGGTTTGCTCTGGGGAAAGCTGGGGCTGGCCCACAGTGAGCTCATGCTTATGCCAGCTATGGGCCTAGTGTGGCCAAAGCTTTGTTTTTGTTTGTTTGTTTGTTTGCTTGTCTGTCTGTTTGTTTGTTTAACAATTTTGTTTCTTTGAAAGAAGGTCTTAACCCATGACCAAGACTGTCCTGGAACTCACTAAGTGGCCTAGATCTGTCTTGAACTCATAGCAATCCTCGTCCCTCAGCCTCCCGCTTGCTGAAACCATTGTCTTATTAAACTCTTGCATGCATTGCTATGGGATCCAGGTCATCATATTTCTTCCATTAGTGTGAAGGCGGAAGCGTCTGCCTTATGGTCTGGGGCACAGGCGTGTGTACAGGTCTGTCTGACGTGTTGAGCTGGTGGCCACTTTACCCTTAGGCCTTTTGCCAGCTGCCCCGATTCCCTGACACTCTAGAAGTTGGTGTGAGTGCAGCATGCTGGGCAAAGCTCTTGGTGGTTGACCTAGACATTCTACCTCTGATCTTCCATGCTCCAGTCCAAGAGCCCTGCCCTGTCACTAACCTTCCCAAGCAGCTGCACAGTGGAGCAGTGTGACTTCCACCCCCATCTGCCGTGGCCCTGATGGTGCTGTGGTGTTGTCTTCTTGCCTTTTTTCTTACTATGTGTCTGTGCTGCTCAAATAGTGCCTATGTACAACAGGAAGGTCACAAGTTCTAAGGCAGTCTGGGATACAAAGCAAGACCACTCCATCTCTACCCCCTGTCTTCAACCAAAGAAACTATGCCACACAAGTGGCTGCAGTGACACAACTCTCCAGTTGCCCTGCATGGTGATCCTCTCAGCCTCACTGACTCGTGTCAGTGAGGAAGCAGTGTGTGAGCCACACTCCACTCCAGAAGGAGACCTGGTCTGCAGAGCCAGGCTTGAATTAGATGCTACGCTATGATGTACCTTGCCTCCTTTAGTATCACTGGCAAGTAAAGGTCACTTCCCTACTTGGTATCATACAAGAGTCCTAGTGCTACCCCCTTCTTGAAAGAGCACAGAGGGGCCCACTTGTGAGTCTCTGTCAGGATTCTTTTTTTTTTTTTTTTTTGGTTTTTCGAGACAGGGTTTCTCTGTATAGCCCTGGCTGTCCTGGAACTCACTTTGTAGACCAGGCTGGCCTTGAACTCAGAAATCCACCTGCCTCTGCCTCCCGAGTGCTGGGATTAAAGGCGTGCGCCACCACGCCCGGCTATCTGTCAGGATTTTGGGACCAGCTTGAGAGCAGTTCTGGGGTGAGGTTCTGCTCAGGAACATAATAGCGCACATTCCCATCATATGGATTGCTCCTGAGCTCTTGTTCTTTGCTTTTATTTTTAGCTGTGAACATTTCCTTCGAAGTTTCTAGTCATGGTAGCTTTAGAGAGAAGGTGATGAAATCCTGGCTTCCTGCATGCTTAGCATGTACTCTTCAGAGCCTGGCTCAGACCCATGGTGTCTGCTACTGTTTTGAGATCATCTTAGACAGAGAGATGTAGAGTGTATGTGCTACTAGATAGTGAGTGTCCTGAGCTGAGGCAGCTTGATGCTGAGCAGGTGGGCTATAGTGGGACCAGTGCCCCTTAGTGCCATTCCAGCAGACAGCTGCCAATCCTCTTGGGCTTCATGATACCAGACAGCACAGGTGGATCCATAGGACCCAAACTGGGTGAAGCTGTTCACAGCTGTGGAGCCTCTGTATATACTCACAGCCATCTTAGTGACATACGCAGGATTATTCTATCTAAACCAGAGGTCATAAACTGTATGTGTGCATGCACAGATAGCCAGAGTCCAAACACTCAGAAATGCAGCCATGCACATGGATGTGGCTCACGATCTCAAGTTGTTCTGTGTGTTCCCAAGCCCCAGACAGGAAGGTGCTGGCCACTTGCTCGGAAGAATCCGCTTCCTCAGTGCTCGCTCCCTCAGAGTGACCTGAGGAAGCCTGTCAGAACTCTGGGTCAGTGACACCTGATTGCCCTGCTGTGTTGCTTAGGATGAGGTTGATGACATGGACCTGATGTCCCCCAAACTACCCCAGGGAGGAGTTGTCAGTGTCCTGTGCCTGCCTGCTCAGTACTTTCCCCAGGGAGATGGGCTGTGAATTACATTGCTTTATGCTGTTTGGTTCCCTTCTGGACAGCAGTCCTCAGGATGGTATTAGCTAAAATGCAGCCTTTCAGTCAGGCACAGTGCTGTCTCCTGTAACTTAGGCACTGGGGAAGCTGAAGTGGTAGTGCTCTCACAAGGTCCCATCTCAGAATAAAACTACAAACAAACAAACAAAAAAATGTGTCTGTCCTTTTGTGCTAGCAGAAAATGGCTAATGTTTAAATTGTAATTTAGTACACTGTTCATTGTTCTTGCCCTTATCTTGCCATCAGTTGCCAGCTTCCAGAGAAGAGGTACGAGACGACAAGACGACGATAAAATGTGAAACCTCTCCCCCCTCCTCCCCGAGGCCCCTGCGCTTAGACAGGATGCACAAGGGCGCGCTGCACACAGTCAGCCATGAAGACATCAGAGACCTGAGGAAGTAAGGAGTGGGGCTGAGGACAGCAGCTCCTGTGCGGAGTTGTGATTGTCTGGGGTTTAAGAATATTAACCATAGCTGGGCAGTAGTGGCATACGCCTTTAATCCCAGCACTTGGGAGACAGAGGCAGGTGGATTTCTGAGTTCGAGGCCAACCTGGTCTACAGAGTGAGTCCCAGGACAGCCAGGGCTACACAGAGAAACCCTGTCTCAAAAACAAACAAACAAGCAAGCAAATGAATATTAGCCATAACTTGGAAAAATCATAAAAGAGTTTCAGGTTATTAGTTGAAGTTACTGACATTGGCCCAGGTAGTTTCCAGTAGAAGGTCCTGTCTGGGGAACGTGGTAAAGAATGGTGCTCCAGGACCTGACAGCCTTGCTGTCATACAGCCTTGCTCACATACAGGTGCCTGTGTGCTTCTAGATGATGCCATGCTACCAACAGCCCAGCTTCTCCTGTTCTCTGACCTTCATGGGTCTCCAACTTGCTGGGCAGTCCATTTTTTCCCACCTCTTTATTAATGCTTCCTGTCAGAAAAATAGGAGCCTGACTAATTGCTGAGATAGTCATTGCATGGCCGTTTGTAGAGGTTCTGTGCTGTCCCGAGTAGGGTTGGGGAGGGCATTTGAATGGTAGCTCTCACCCAGCTCTGCAAGTTCTTTTTTTTTTTTTTTTTTTTTTTAAATTTATTTATTGTTATACACTGTAAGATCACTGTAGCTGACTTCAGACACACCAGAAGAGGTCATCAGATCTCATTATGGGTGGTGGTGAGCCACCATGTGGCTGCTGGGATTTGCACTCAGGACCTTCGGAAGAGCAGTCAGTGCTCTTACCCACTGAGCCATCTCGCCAGCCCCGCTCTGCAAGTTCTTGACTGGCAGTTAATTATCCCCATGGGCATCTCCTTTCTGCTGTTCCCTCCTGCTGCCCTGCAAGCAACTCTTCTGATTGAGTCTAGGCCTCCTTTGTCAGCTAGTTGGAGGCCGGGCCTCCTCTTAAGAGATATGTCAAGTCCTAAAGAAGCTGGGGTTTCAGAACCAACCTTCGTTTTGAGCATCTTTGGCAGCCTGTGTCACTGCACAGCATTCTGTGAGAGATTTGATTGATGTATCTTAGGAACTTTGAGGAGTAGTTATTAAAAATGTAGAGTGTCTGACTGGGTGTTGTGACTCATGGCTATAAGCCTAATGATTTCAAGATTAAGGCTAGGTTGTCCTTAGTTCCAGGCTAGCCTAGGCTAGAGTGAAAGCCTGTCTCAAAAACAACCTAGGAAAGTATTGCAGTGTCTGTGTTGTGATACAGACTCCTATGTTGTGATACAGCTCCTGGTGAAAGTCCATTTTCTTTTCTTAAAGCTCCACAGGCTCCCAGGATGGTCCCGTGAGCAACCCTAGCAGCAGTAATAGTAGCCAAGACTCTCTCCACAAAGCCCCAAAGAAGAAGGGCATCAAATCCTCCATTGGCCGCTTGTTTGGGAAGAAGGAAAAGGGCCGGCCTGGTCCACTGGGCAAGGAGTCACCAGGGCAAGGTTGGTAGGTTTACAGTAAGCATTTTAACAAGAGTGTGGGGTGTTCTTGGGTGCCTTCTGGGTCTGCCCGTCCCACACATGACATCATGCTACTGGACGATCTCCAGGGAATGTGGGCCCTCATGCAGATACTACCCAAACAGCAATCGCTAGTGGTTCAGATACACCAGGTATCTCGTTTTAAGCAGTTTTCTGGGCTGTTTGGTTAGAAATAGCTCTTGGGCTTTTAGGCTTAACTCTTTTAGAGAGCAGACCTGAATTTAACTCTGCCATGTTGATTCACTCTAGTCTGGGGCCTCTGCTTCCTTGTAGCTGGTATTTCAGAGACAGAAAATTCATCTCAAGATGCCCTGGGACTCAGCAAACTGGGAGGACAAGCTGAGAAAAACCGTAAACTTCAGAAAAAGTAAGCTGCTCACTGTATCTCCCCTCTTGGCAGTCTCCAGGGTGAACGGGGTTTAGGTTTCAAATTCTGGACGGAGCTGTGTGTGCGCACAGCCTTCTGAAGAAGACACTCCATACAGGGCAGGGGAGGTGGGAACAGGAGGGTCCCTGAATCTTGCTGACCAGCAGTCTAGCCAAATGGACAAGCTCCAAGTTCAATGAGAGCCCCTGACTCAGAAAGTGGTGTGGAGAATGAGAGAAGAAAATGCCTCTGCTTGTATCTGGAGTGTACCCACATACGTGAATACACACACACACACAACACACACACAAATACACATACTCCCTCTTCCTACACATACACACACACGCACACACCTTTGCATGTATCTGGAGTGTACCCACATACATGAATACACACACACACACACACACACTCACACGCTCATGCAGCTACAACCTTTTTTAACCCACACTTCCTGGAAGAGAGAGCATTTATGACACATAGAAGGCATTTGCCGGGGCTGGAGAGATGGCTAAGCAGGTAAGAACACTGACTGCTCTTCCGAAGGTCCTGAGTTCAATTCCCAGCAACTCATGACCATCCGTAATGAGATCTGACACCCTCTTCTGGTGTGTCTGAAGATAGCTAGTGTACTTACATATAATAAATAAATACATCTTTTAAAAAAAAAAAAAAAAAGAAAAGAAAAGAAAGCGTTTGCCTGGATTCCTGCCCCTGTAGGAAGCTTCTTGGTGAGATGGCATGCTCCAGAACCTGGCTTTGGAGTCTGAATCCTACCCTGCTCAGGTCAGCTCTGTGGTTCTGGGGAATCATGTTCCCTGGGCCTATTTTCATCTGTAAGATGAAACTCACAGCAGCTCACTCTGGATAGTTGTTCTGAGTATTAAATGGGATGATGATATCTTAAAAAGTGATAACTGTGCTGGGATATGGCTCAGCTATAGAGTGCTAACCTAGAGTGTACAGAGTCATGGCCTTCACCAGCACTATAGAAACTGGGCACATGTCAAATCCCAGAGGTAGAGGCAGGAGCATCAGAAGTTCAAGGTCATCTTCTGCTACATAGCGAGTGCAAGGGCAGCCTGAGATACATTTATATGAGATACCCAGTCTCACATAAATAGCTCTAAGCCCTGCAAATAGTCCTAAACAACTGAGCTATAGAGGCAGCCACAGTTACTGTTTGGGTCCATATTGAATGGCCTGTGTTTTCTGGTAGATTGTGATCTTTTATCACAGACATACTTAAGAATTTGGAACCAGGGGCTGGAGAGATGGCTCAGTGGTTAAGAGCACTGGCTGCTCTTCCAGAGGTCCTGAGTTCAATTCCTGGCAACAGCATGGTGGCTCACAACCATCTATAATGTGATCTGATGCCCTCTTCTGGTGGGCAAGTGTGCATATAGATAGAGCACACATACACATAAAATAAATAAGTAAATCTTAAAATGTAACCTATTAAATACCAATTCTGTACTAAGTCTTCAAAGACTGGAGATGTCGCTCAGGGTAAAACAAGCGTATACTGTATAAGACCCTGGGTTTGCAAAGAATAAAAAAAAAACAAACCAGCGACTCCAGGGGCACAGAAATGTGTGGGTTTCCTCTGCAGAGAATGACTGTCTGGAAGCTTGCTGCATTCAGAACCAGTGAGGGAGGCAGGCAGATAGGATGAAACACTGTATCAAAGAACTGGCAGAGGGTATAGACCAGAAGTGGCAGCTGAGGAGAGGGAAAAGGAGGCCTTGAGCCATGATTGACTGGATGGCTCTGCAGAGGGTCCTGAGTGCTCTAGAGATAGTGCACTCTTCCTGGGGTGGTGCTGACCTTGCTGTTGAGACTGCCAGTCATGAACTCTGCCTGTCAGTGTCCCAGGTAAGAACCAGGCTCCATTGGCAGTGCTGTGGGCTCCCTAACATTCAGGATTCTGCAAATGGAAATTTTTAGAAACGTCTTACCATCCAAATTTGATCTGGAGTATTGCTGTCTTTGAACTAAGTAAAATGTTTTGATACACCTTGGGAGTTGCCTTTTGACAGTATGAAACTTGGTATTAAAACAGTCTTTTGCGTCTTGGAACAGCATTGGGAAACTTCTGCGCCCCCAGATTTCACTGATGTGTTCCATTCCACATCACACACCATAATGAAAACAGCATGGCTGTGTATGGCCTGGCAGCTGTGTCATCACATTCTTCTCCCTCTGGAGGTTTTATATTCCATTTGAGAGAAAACAGTCTAAATTTCCCCAACATATCAGTTGTGATTCCAAATGTGAGCATAGGGTGAGGACGGGCAGATGTGTGATCTGACTTGAGTGTGTATAATATATGTTGTGAGTGTGTGATTGAACATTCAAACTCATTTCTCAGGAATGCTTCCTGTGGCCAACCTCTGACTTGAGGATCTCTTCTGCCAGCTGAGTGGATCAGACAATCGAGAGCTGGCAAGGGCCTGGCAAATTTGCTTGGTAACTGCCCTCATGTCATGCTTTGGAGAATTGCTGAGCATGTTTAGGGCAGGGGCTTTCCTACCTTCCTCAGTGTCCAAAGCCACAAACTTGAGGGCATTCCCAGCTGTGTGTGGTGCTATGGTGTGTTCCCAGGTGGGGAACTCATGCTGTGGGATGCTCCTAAGGATACTAGGCTTACCCTCAATGCTCACCTTCGGAGAGGGTCTTTGCCTATGTCCTTTCCCTGACAGAATGATGCCACTGATGTCCTAAGGACTCTAGCTTGCTCACTTGATATAGACATTTGCAGAGACTGGTGTCAGGAAGAAAGGCCCTAAGGCCTTCATTCAGAACCTCAGTGGAACAGTGCTGGCATATTGCAAATAAAAATAGTTGGGTGTGGAATATGGAGAGCTGCCATGCTTGCTGGTATCATGGAGTAGGTGACCAAAAAGCTCCATCTAATCCTGGGACCTGCCCTTTATACATGGGCCATTCCTCATAGAATTGAGTGCATTTCTAAACCTCTACCAGTTTCCCACCCCTGTTTCCCTACTTTGCCTTTGAAATGCTGAGATGAAGGCCAAGGTTCAGTGACTGCTCAGCCAGCACTGTGCTGCAGAGCCACACCCCTCAGTCCTCCAGGTCTGGTTGGAAAGGCAATGATTCTGCTGCAGGAGTTTGTGTTAGAGCAGCCATTTTATGTTTAGGAGCTAGGCATGGTGGCTCATGTCCACAATTCCAGTGTTAGGAAGGCAGAGACAGGAGGATTATAGATTTGTACTCCTGTTACATTTCACAGTCAGGAGGAGAAGGCTTAACAGAATCTCTCCTGCCCTGGTGCCATGTTGGGGATTTGTGGAATTGAGGCTAAAATCAGCACCTGTGGCCCCAGGTCAGCACTGTCTCTCTCCTATGCTTCCAAACAGTCTGATACTCTTGGGTCTTAGCCCTGAGGTACAGATAGCTATGTAGGCCATTTAGAAGAGATTCTCTTGGGCTGAGGGATGCCTGGTCTGTAAGTGGCTGTCATGTAAGCATAAGGACTTGAGGTTGGATCTCCAGCATTCAGATGGACTCTGCGTGTGGTGGGGACTCAGACAGGTGAGAGTATCAGTCCTAGCTACTTGGTCTAGTCGTCTTTTTCCCACCGTTTACCTCCCCCTTCCTCAGTTTTGCCCCCTATCACTAAACAGGAGAGAAAGTAGGATAGAGGGGGGGAGAGAGAGAGAGATTCCTGAATCTAATTTACTTCTTCTTGTTTCTTCTTTGAGCACAAATACTAATAAATTGCAAACAGCCTCTCTAAATGAAAAACCCCACTTATCAGGGCTCTCTCTATGTACCCTGTAAAAAGTTCCTACAAATGTCATACAATCCCAGAAACTACCTGCAGCTGGCAAAACCATGCCTCTGCTAGAACACACGAGGCAGAGCATAGCTGCTGCAAAGCGACCTTGCACCCCACACCCGGGATTAAAATGAAAACATATGCTTATAATATTTCTGTGTTTTTAAAAGTAACCAAAATCCCAGAATTGTCAAACTTGTCACTATAGGTGGGTCCTTGGAGCTCAGTGACTAGTCTATTAGTCTAGCCATTCAGTGAGCTCCAGGCTTAGTGAGAGACCTGACTCAAAAAAGAAAAGTGAAGAGCCACTGAGGAAAACACCTGAAGTCTACTTCTAGTTCCATATGCAGCACACATACATGCACACACACACGCGCGCGAACACACACACACAACAAGAAAGATTTTTTTAGAAGATTTTTGTGTACATTGGTCACTGTGTTTTAAGGTTTGGGGCTACTGGCTAAAAGTTTTTATTGCCTGGAAAATTGACTAGTAAGAAAATAAATGTGGCTAGGTGTGGTGGCTCATGCCTTTAATCCCAGCACCGGGGAGGCAGAGGCTGGTGGATCTCTGTGAGTTCAAGGACAGCCTGGTCTACAGAGGAAGTTCTAGGACAGCTGGAGTTAACATGCAGAGAAACCTGTCTCAAAAAACTAAAAGAAAACAGAAGTGTCTGTTGGGAGTTAAATGTCCTTCTCACCTTTTGTGACAGGGTCTTGTTGTAGTTTAGGCTGACTTCAAACTCATGACAGTTCTCCTGCCTCAGCTTCCCAAGTGTTGAGATTAACAGTTGTATGGAGCAGAAAGGCTCAGTGGCTCTATAGCTAGAAAGTGACTGTTGGCAGTCTGGTGAGTCTGCAAGAGTCCTCCATGGGAAAACAGGCTGAGGTGGGAGGGTATTGTGAAGATCAAGGGGTCCGCCCACTCCCAGGTACAGTGGAGAGGAGGGAGGTAGTACTGTTCTCATAAGACATCTCAGGCTGAAGTCGGCTAATCTTCCTTGTCTATAGTTCTGACATTATGTCTCATGACACATGATTGATTCTTGAGAGGTGAGAGATGTGTACCCCTCAAGAAATCTGAGACTCAAATTTGCAAGCATTGCCATGGCTGTGTTTGGGCTATACGGTTACAAACTGCCCAATAGGGAAGACTAAGGAGGCAGAGGGAAGTCATTGCTAGCCACCTTTTTGGGTCCTGCTTTTTATGATTGATTGCCCTCAATGTTGTCTGACTGGTTCCTACTGCTTCCTTAGTGTTCCTGCTGCTGCAGGGCTCTAAAGAACCAGCAAAAGCTCTTTCCAGTGCTCGAGGGAGTTTAGGGCACCCCAAGTCTGCAGCAGACTCCAGGTGGCCACTGAGGGCTGCTGTGTGCTTGCTTAGCTAGCTCCCTCTTCTCTGCTCAGATCTGTTACTACTGAAAACAGAAGGCCTAGCAAACGTCTCAGTTGAGGAGGACCTAGTCCATTCAGTGTGAAATTAGCTTAGAAACTTTGTGGCTAAGCCAACATACCCAGAATGGGCACTGCCTTGTGTCCTCAGAGTTTCTATCTTTATTTGGGGTTGATCTGCAAGGAGTGACAGTACTGCTTCCTGTGGCTTCTCTGCCTGTTCTGATAAGTGATACCAGCTGTCTTTGAGGAGAGTTTGTCTGGAGAAAGCAGAAAGTCCCCCACTCACTAGTTGGTGCCCCAAAGACACTGGCTCCTTCCCTGTGGCCAGGGCTGGTGTCAGTCCCACAGACCGTTACTTCCTTAGCCCCACATGAGCACTTGTCTGTCTCTTCTGGTTTATGAGTAGCCATGCCGCTCAGATCAGAAGTACTAATTTGACTTTGCCCGAGACACCAAATAGTGCCGCTGCCCTGGGAATCTGCCCCTAGCCAGAAGGCAGTGGCAGAAAGCAGCCATTGGCTGTAGGAGCCAACGGTGACTGAAGAAGGCAGGCTTGAAGCTATCTGTGACATTGTGACTGGAAGGAAAACCCCTCTCTGGGCAGTTACTATGAAGCCAGGATTTGGGGGTTTGCTTTAGTTTTGCTGAGCTGGATCTCATATAAGTATTTGTCTTTAGTAAAAAAAGATTCAGAAATTTCTGGCCACTTTATGTGCACACAGGGAAAAATGTAATTTTGAGAAAGAACCTGTGTGTGTCGATAGAATCCACATTTGGTGTGTGCTAGGATGCAGTTTGCCCACTGTGCTGGCTCCCTAGGGCTTTAAACCATTCTTTTTTGTCTTTGTTTTTTGAGACAGGGTCTCAGTATGTAGCTCAAGCTGTCTTGGAATTCACTGTGTAGACCAGGCTAGCCTTGGACTCACAGATCTACCCCCTTTTGCCTCCTGAATGCTAGGATTAAAGGTGCACCCCATTACCTGCATTTGGGGGAGTTACAATTCTCATAGGTATAAGGACACTCAGCACCGAGTATCCATCTGCCAACATGTTTGTGCTCTTTCTGGCCAGGGTAAAAGGGTGTGATGCCTAGTGCTATATGAACTTAGGTATGAGGACTACCGGGTGTCACTCAAGCTACTGGTCATTCTTTCAGAGGAGGTGGGATTCTCTGGGGATAAAGGGCTCAGCCAGCTCCTCATGCAGGCATTCTGTAGTAAACACAGCTAGTGTGCTATGAATGGTGCCAACAGCTGGAGACTGGAAGAAGGTGGTGAGCACCTGTTGTGTTTTAGAAACCTGTCAAAGATATCTACTTAACTGGTTCTTTTCAATGTCTCCCTCATAGGCATGAACTGCTGGAGGAGGCCCGCAGGCAAGGCTTGCCTTTTGCACAGTGGGATGGGCCCACAGTGGTGGTGTGGCTAGAGGTGAGTCCTCTTCACATGCTGCACTATAGGATCTCAGCAAGGCCTCTCACACTTGCCTGATGTTCTGGCCCTCTTGTTGTCATATCTAGCTCTGGGTTGGGATGCCTGCCTGGTATGTGGCTGCTTGCCGAGCAAATGTCAAGAGTGGTGCCATCATGTCAGCCCTGTCAGACACTGAGATCCAGCGGGAGATCGGCATCAGCAACCCCCTGCATAGACTGAAGCTGCGGCTGGCCATCCAAGAGATAATGTCACTGACTAGCCCTTCTGCTCCACCCACATCCAGGACGGTAAGTCTCCCGTGAGGTCCTCTTATGCTCAAGGAGGAAGGACTATCTCCTGGAAGGCTGCAGACCACTCAACCTGCTTTCTTATAGGTCATTGTAACCCCCAGAAGGTCTCATTTAAAACATGGCTGCAGATGCCTTAGAACTTGCTTATATGAATTGAATGACCCACGACTAGCAAGCATTTTGGGCTAGGATATAGCTCTATGTAGAGTACTTGCTTAGCATGTGGAAGGTTCCAGTACCCAGCATTGGACAAAGGTTTTCATGAAAGCCTGGCTGCAGTTGAGCGTGAGGTCCATTTGATCGAGTTGGGGGTATGAGGATCAGAGCTTTGAGTCCAGCAGTGAGGCCCTAATCAAGTTAAAAATGAAAGCTTGCCTAGAAAAACCTCAAGAAGAAAGGTGTTTAAAATGTGGGACTGAAAAGGTAGTTCAGCAGTTAACAATACTGGCTGTTCTTCCAAAGGAACTGGGTTCAAATTCCCAGCACCCACATGGCAGCTCATAGCTGTCTGTAATTCCAGTTCCAAGGGATCTGGCATCCTCACACAGACATACATGCAGGCAGAATACCAAAGCACATACAAATAAATTATTTAAAAACAAAACAAAAAACTCTCACATGCATTTTTTGTACCTGTTGTCCCGAGGGCTTCCGGGCAGGAATTGAGGAATGTGTACTCTATACTCGAACTTCCTACCTTTTGCCTTTCATGCCTGATGACCCCTGACCATGCAGAGTTGGAATCTGCATTCACACAGAATGAGCAACTTGCTGAGCAGGTTACACATTCCCCTGGGACTTCTTCACAGTTCAACAGTAGGACAGTAGGGACCCAGGGTCTCTGACTCGACAGGGGTAGCTGCTGGCCTGGGTCTGTGACTGATCTGTCACAGAGGTGGGATTGTGCTTCTTTATCTGCATTACTCCCTCCCTGCCATATGTCACAGCACTATGTGCTGGACAGTAGAACAAGGGAAGAACACTTAGACTTACTTTGCTGAATTAAAATTCACTGGCATCCAGCCCCTGCCCTCCTAAGTCTGTGAACTCTGCCCTGGCATGGGCTCTGTGGCAGCATGTAAGGAATGAGCTGCTTGCATTTTCTCTGGAGTACTAGCTCTGCAGAGTACCTTGAATGGCACTAGTGAGGAATAGCTGCTGCCACCCAGTGTCCTGGTCACCAGAGAATGTACTTTTCTTCTCACTGGACAGTAATTTTTCTTTGTAAAAATCAACCAAAGGGGAAAGCCAAACATGGCTGTATTCCTGACTTAGCTTGAGTGACTCTTTAGAAACCCTGAAGTACCTTTGAGACATGCCTTTTTGCAACAGCTTAAGGCCTCACCCTAACTCAGACTTACTTTAAAGTGTTAAAAGTTTTTTTGTTCTCTGTGGGATGAACCCTGAATTCTGTCCTCAGCTGTGGCTCAGAGCTCTTATCCAGAGAATGATATTTGTTGCCACAATCCCTCCTGTTCCCTGGTAGTTTCCTGTCAGAAAGGCATGTTCATTGAGGCCCCTCCAAAGTCTTCCTCCGCTGTGCTTGTACGGGGAGCTCCCACCATCTTAGCTTGGAAGTGTTCCCTCCACACTATCAGGCACAGGCATCGATTCCTCCCTTGAGCTTACAAAAACAAGCACGTAGATTTTGGTCCTGTCTCTGGCTGTGACAGGGAGACAACCAGGACATGGTATGGTTAATTTTGGCCTGTCTGGGCTAGTTCTGGTGTATACCTGCCAGCTGGAAGAGGGGCCTTCTGCTGCTGTTGGAATGAGGCTGCTTGTGGGAGGGATTCCTTTAGGAAGTACTGGAGATAAAGCCCGGGGCCTTGCGCTGATAGGCAGCTCTGGCACTGAGCTCTATCTCCAGTCCAGTGAGATTGTTGTAAGAGAGTGAGCAGAGTTCTGAGAGAGCCAACATTTCTGGAAGTCTAAAATGGGTGGTGTTTTCTTTCTTTATATACCCCAGGGATAGACACAGCAGCCCAGCCCTGGAAGCTGTGAGCTCTTCTCAGCTGAGCAGTTGCTGGCAGAGTATAGCTTCTGGCAAGAGGGCTGGGCTGATGTGGCTTTTTATCATTTTCTGTGAAGAGTGGCCTTTGCCTCAGGCTCTTGTGCCTGAAGTTTATTTGTGTGCCCTCTCCTCTCTGTCATGCTTCTCTGGCCCTGGGATATGGCTGGTGCACTGGGTACCTTAGACCACAGGAAATGTCTGGTTGACACATGAAGAGATGGAAACGCTCACAGCCACGCCACAAACGGTTAGTCACTGCAGCCTGCGTTCTCAGGGCACGTGCTGTGTCAAACCAGCTTGGGCTTTGGCCTTTCTGTTGGGAATGAAGGTGTTAATGTTTAATTGTTTCACAAACATGTCCCCTCTTAAGTTATCAACTAAGTGTACAAACTGGAGTTTGTTTTGCTTTAGTTTTTTCTTTCCAGGATCTTACATTGCTTCAGACATGCTCATTTAGATAGAATTGATTTGCCCTGGGGACAGAGCTCAGTTTAGCACCCCACTGTGATAGTGGAACCCAGCTTTTTTCTCTTGCTGATATGCTGGCATGGAAAGGGTGTGTTTCTTGCATGTAAACCCTAGGCTGCTGGTGCTGCACAGACTGCATGCTGCTGCAATCCCAGCATGCTCATGTGTCCAACTGTCCATGTTTGCCTGCTTGCCTTACCATAGCTTACAAACACTAACGGTTTGTTCTTTTGCATTCCTAACCATGTAACATCAGGAAGACGAGGAGGGAAGCTGGGCTCAGGTTGGCATCTTTCTCTACCTACCTACCTTCACTGTGTGGCAGCAGAAAGTTTCTGGGATGGTAAAGCATGGAACTTGTCTTTCTGGATGGTCTTAGAATCCCAGTCTGCTCTGTGTGGTTAAAGCCCAGAGCAGGCTTGGCAGCGTCTCATGGACAACTTTGAACATTTCCACAGGAGCCTTTGTGGTGGCTCTTGATGAGAGCACAAGCTTCTGTCGATGTGGGGTCCCTCACACAGGAGTTCACACCTTTTAAGAGTGTGTATAGAATTCCCTGCTGGAGTGACTTTAGTTTCAAGATCTCCTGGTAGAGAAAGTATAAAATTTGCAAACCTTAGAGACATTATGCCTTTGCCGTGTCTCTGTGTTGATGTCTTACTGAGTGCTGCCCTAATGCTGCATAGATTTAAAGATCTCACTGGGGGAACCCTCAGAGGTGAAGCTTCTTCCTGTCTCATGGGCGCTTGCATCTTCCTGCTAACGTTTTTATTACATTAGGTATTTGTGTTTATTTGTGTCTGTGTGCACATGCCATAGTGAGGTCAGAGAACCATGCAGGATTGTCAGTTCTTTTCCACATGTGGGTTCCAGGGAGGAACTCTGTTTTCAGGCTTGTTGGCCAGCACCTCTGCCCACTGAGCTCTCTCACTGTGTTTGCATTCTCAGTCCCCAGTTCTTTACCACCCAGGGAGCTCTTCCTGAGTGCGTTGCCATCTCTGCATTCAGGCAGCTCAGGTGAATGACAGTTGCTCGTCCCTGGATTTTAGCAGCTTTCATTGCTGAGGCTGAGCTATAGGCCTGGACAGGTAATATTCTTAGTTTTCCCCTCCACAGGCAGCTACCTCCCTCTATATCAGTGTCACTGTGATGCAGAAAGGACACGAGCTCCGGTCCACTGGTCTTCCTGTGCTTTGCCTCTCTCTGCCATTACTCAGCCTGGCTAGCAGCTCCTTACAGGATGGGCAATTAGGGTGCTCAGCCGGGTATTTTCTGATGATCACAGGGCACCTCACATGTCCACACAGTGATTCCAGTTCTTTGTAGAAATAGATGCTTGTTTCAGGCTAGGAAGTGTGAGCAGCATGCTTGGCAGTGGAGTGTGAAAGAAGGGGCTTGTGGGCTGGTGAGATGGCTCAGTGGGTAAGAGCACCCGACTGCTCTTCCGAAGGTCCAGAGTTCAAATCCCAGCAACCACATGGTGGCTCACAACCATCCATAACAAAGATCTGATGCCCTCTTCTGGAGTGTCTGAAGACAGCTACAGTGTACTCACATATAATAAATAAATAAATCTTTAAAAAAAAAAAAAAAAAAGAAGGGGCTTGTATCACTCCCTCGAAATTCTCTTCCCAACTGAACTGTTAGACAAAGACTTCAGCCTGCTCTTCTATGCAGGATAGCCTGTGGACACTGAGGAACCATTAACAAGAGGTGTGAACATGACCCCGCTTTGTAGCCTAAGTTTTGCTTAGTCTGGGTTGTGTCTGTGCTGTGCAGCATTTTCCTCTGTCCTAGGGCATCTGGCTCTGTGTGCCTCCCTTTCCTAGGCTATCTCAGCATCCTAGGAGAAAAGGAGGGTTCCCTGGACTAAGCCCTCGCTATAATGGCCACCACAAGAAGTGATTGATGTGCATGGGAAGCATGCAGATGGGACAGTGCTGCCTCATTTGGCCCTTTCTTTATAGGATCTTCTTCATTCTGCCCTTCCAAGAATGCAGACCCAGGCCAGAAAATAGCTGAGGGTCCCTGTGCTGATAGACAGTGACATCTTGTCATGATCCAGAGTGCTTAGGGATAGTAATAGAATAGTTCTTTTAGTAGAGCTTCTTTGTGCCTTGGCTGGAGCAGGAGAGCAGTGGAGGGAAGCTGTTCCCATTTCCCAGCATCAAGTCTTGTTCTCTTTGCCTGCAGTCTGCTCTTTTCCACAGGACAGACCTGTTTAGTCACTAGAAGTGATGTTTTTAACCTAGGTTTCCAGTTGGTTCTTAGTCTGTAGGAATGGGTCCCTGTTCATACTGCCTAGCACAACCCGGGTCTTGGCCTGGGGGCTGTTGTGCAGCTTTCTGTCTCAGTTGGTCCTGTCCTTTGTGAATGACAGGACCAACTGACTTCCTTCCCTGCTCGCTGGCTTTGTGTGTCTTGTTGCCTTGTGCTGGTGGTTCGGTGCTGGGAGTTAGTGAGGGCACAGCTGCACTTCTTGTGGATAAGCATTCAGTTCTTCCCCTCCGCAAGTACTCTGTGCTGCTTAAAGGTAGATTCACCCATTCCCCGAATGCTGAATTCTCCACAGTGAATGGAGAGCCTTTCACATGGTGTTTCTGGGTCTTTTATATTATTGTGCTTTCCCAATTTCTTGATATACAAAATTTCTCAGATTATGCTCCCATGACAATAAGCCTCTCAGTATCAGGTATTTTAGTATGTTGTTGATTGACTTGATGGCATTATAGATTCGTGCACTGTTATTTTGGAAGTGTGTTAATTTACAAATGATTGGAAGGTATTTAGATGTTCCTAGCCATTATTTATCCCTTTGAGACAGAGTCTTGCAGAGTTACTCAGGCTAGACTCTGACCTTCAGCTTTAGACAACCATCCCATCTTGGCCTATTGAATTGTTGGAGGAACTATGGATTTGGCCCTGGATTTGGCCAATTGCTAGTTTCTTTTTTTCTCCCATATTTTCCACCTATCTTTACTGGATCTTGCCCTGTATCCCAGTCAACCTTCAACATGCAGCAGTCCTCAGACCTCAGCCTCATAAGGACTGGAATTACAGATTCTGGTTCAGTTTTTTTGAGTCAGAAAATACTGTGCAGAGTCGCTTCTGAGCATATTGAGAGCTAGGGTATCACTCTGTGGCCAAGTTGCCACGAGGCCTTGTTCAGTCTGCACCACACCAAGCCAAACACATCTGGATGTGTTATGGGGCTGTGCAACCGTCATCCACAACTTGGGAGGCTGAACAGCCCAGAAAGTTGACTGTGATGTGCCATCCTTGAGATGGTGGTCTCCAGGACCACATGGGATGGTGGGATGGGGTGTGAGGTTCTGCTTCCTGTCTTGGGCAGGATGGTAGTTCTCTCTCAAGAAAAGAAGGGAAATGTTCTGGTGTCAGGTAGAGAATTCTGGAAAACCTAAATAGACCAAGTTAATTGATAATTATTGCTTCAATCTGTACCATGCTGAGAATTTTCAAGGAAAAGCTGCTTTATAGCACTCCTCTCCTTTGTCCTTTGGATGGAAGGAGTATTTATGGCTTGTTTATAGTTTGCATTTGTCTTTTTCTTCATTGAATCCTGTTAGCTATTGGTTTGTCTCAAATTTTTTTCTAATCAACTTTTGCTGATTTTTAAATAAACAGTTATGAAAAAGTGTTAAAACCAAAGTCAAAACCAGTCAGAGATAATTTTAATGAGTCAAGTTGAACCTGCCCTTCAAACTTGTTCATGAGTCGTGGTCATTCTTAGTTGCTGTATTAACAGCTCTTCAGAAGGGGCTCTGCAGTTGGCTGTGGTTTCCTTGTGACTTGTTTAGATAGGTTATGACTTTTAATGATTCCTTTCGTCTGAAGTCTCACTAACTCTTAAGTGATGGGGATGGGAGATTGATCACCCAGGAGTTACCAAGTCCAGTGCTATCATTAGTTTAGTCTTCAGAAAATGTGGTACATTTGAAGTCCATAACTAATGTCACCCACTTACTAAAAGCAGACTCTAGCGTATGGAGACATGAATCACGAGTGGATCGGCAATGAGTGGCTGCCCAGCCTGGGCCTGCCGCAGTACCGCAGCTACTTTATGGAGTGCCTTGTAGATGCCCGGATGCTGGACCACCTGACCAAGAAAGACTTGCGAGGGCAACTGAAGATGGTTGACAGCTTCCACAGGCAAGTGGACACTCGCCATGCTTTTCTCTGCCTAAGCCTTGCCCTGTTGCTAGCTCCACATAATATCTTTTTGTTGTGTCTTTGTAAACAGAAACAGTTTCCAGTGTGGAATTATGTGCCTGAGAAGGTTGAATTATGACCGAAAAGAACTGGAAAGAAAAAGAGAAGAGAGTCAGAATGAGACAAGAGGTGAGTTCCCTACCCCGGCAATGGTCTGGCTTCTGCCGCCCGTGCTCCAGCTTCAGTGGGGTGGAGAATCTGCTGAGCAGCACTAGGAAGAATCCTGGATGGCTTAGGTGGAGGCACTGGCCTAACCTGAGGAAGATGGAAAGGAGTGATAGAGAGCTTGCCTGTACAGTCATCAGTACTGGTACTTTTCCTGTGAAATTAGTGTGTTATTCTTTGGTTATGTGTCCTGTGTAAATAACTTATTTCCAAATGCAGAACAGTGATGAGTTTGCTGCATACTCTCTGGGGTAAGTATGAAATGCATAGCTGTGGGGTATTCAAGGGTTTTGATCACACAGGAAAGGTAGGAGGCCCCAAGGCTACCCTCAGCCTGCTCTTAGAGGATAGCAGCATGGATAGGGAGGACATACAGAAGCAGAACAGGCTGTAGGGCCTTCTTCCCTGCTGCAGCCCCAGTGATGGAGAGACAGTTACTTGCTTGAAGAGACAGTTTCAGAAGTCAGAAAGTCATTGATGATTTTAGCAGTGGTTCTGAACTGAGTGGACACTAGATGTTTTAGTCTCTGTCACTTAATCTCTTTCGGCTCACCACAGCCCTAGAAATGTTTTTAATAAGGAAAACAAAATATGGGCTGGTGAGATGGCTCAGCGGGTAAGAGCACCCGACTACTCTTCCAAAGGTGTAGAGTTAAAATCCCAGCAACCACATGGTGGTTCAAACCATCCTTAACAAGATCTGACTCCCTCTTCTGGAGTGTCTGAAGACAGCTACAATGTACTTACATATAATAAATAAAATCTTTAAAAAAAGAAAAAAGAAAAACAAAATATGAAAAAGGCAAGAGGTGGCCAGGCAGTAGTGGTGCACACCTTTAATCCCAGCACTCCTGAGTGAGCAGAGGCAGGAGGATCTGTATGTATTTGAGGCCAGCCTGGTCTATAGAGTAGATTCCAGAACGATCAAGACTACACAGAAATTCTGTCTCAAGCAACAACAACAAAAAGAGAAAAATGGAAACAAACTGCACATCTGAAGGGCAGTTTGTCCCGTTCTGTTGCCTGAGTCCTGGGAATGGCCTCTTTTTCATAGCAGCATCTGGGAGCAGAATGTTGAATCTGCTGCATTATTCTCTGTGGCCCTCTGTCTTCCTGCATTTGACAGAAACTGTCTTTGGAAGTGATTGGGCATATTTTTAGACTGACTATTCTTAGCTCTCCATTAGTGCTAATGGAGTACTGTACCTGTTACAAGGTGTGTCCTCCAGAGCCTCTGTGCTAGAGAATGTCTTTTAGTATCTCTGTGAGTACTGGGCATGGTGACATATGTCTGTGATACCAGCACTCAGGAAGCTAAGGCAGAAGGACCATGTTAGTTCAAGGCCAATTGAGGCTCCAAAGTGAGACCCAGTATTAAGAAAATAAATGAGAAAAACATTGAAGATATTTGCATCATATGCTGGCTAGTTAGTTTCATGTCAACTTGACACAATCTAGAGTCATTGGAAAGCAGGGGGACTCAGTTGAGAAAATGTTCCCATAAGATCCAGTTGTAGGGCCTGGCGGTGGTGGCGCATGCCTTTAATCCCAGCACTTGGGAGGCAGAGGCAGGTGGATTTCTGAGTTCGAGGACAGCCAGGGCTACACAGAGAAACCCTATCTTGGAACCCCCCCCCCCCAAAAAAAAAAAGATCCAGCCATAGCAAAACATGTAGCACATTTTCTTAATTAGGATTGAGGGGGTGGGGTTGGGCAGCCCATTTTGGTAGTACTGGATTCTATAAGAAAACAGACTCAGCAAGCCATGGGAGCAAGCCAGTAAGCAGTGTTCCTTCATGGCCTCTGCCTCAGCTCCTGCTTCCAGGTTCCTACCCTGCATGAGTTTCTGCCCTCACTGCTTTTTTTGTTTTTGTTTTTGTTTTTTTGTTTTGTTTTGTTTTGTTTTTTGAGATAGTAACCCTAAGGCACATCATAAAGTAAATTAGAATAAAAATGTTCACCTTGAGCAAAAGTTTAAATGCAAGATATGTTGGCTATACAGAAGAGCCCCTGGAAGACTAAGGACCACGGACTGGAGAGCTGACGGGAACTTCCTCAGCACTGCCCTGGTTCCCTGGGTCATTGCACATTTCTTGTGGAGGAGAGAGTGGGGGTGCCCAGCATCCAAGCAAAATGTCTTCCATGGGTAGCTGCCTGGAACATGCAGGCTGAGAAAGTGTGGCTGTACAGGTGGCTCTGTCTGGGATGGGAAGAATCTTGCTTTGGTCCTCAGGTTTGTAGGCCGTCACTTCATTCTATTCCTGGAAGTGGAATGAGTTCTGTCCCTTTCCCCTGGGTTCCCTGGAGTAGTTCCAGTAGGTTCTTAGAGTGGCGTGGAGAGAATTCCTCTATGAGGGCTATGGTATCTGTGATGCTGGAACCTGGGGGCTTGGGTCTATTTCAGGAGCACAAGGTCAGGATTTTTACCAGGAACCTTTTCTTCTGTGCTGCAGGGTATTGTGAGTGGAGCATTTCTGAGGCTACCATATGCTTCTCTACTCTCTTGCAGATGTGCTTGTGTGGAGCAATGACCGGGTGATTCGCTGGATCCTGTCAATCGGCCTTAAAGAGTATGCCAACAACCTAATAGAGAGTGGTGTTCACGGAGCACTTCTGGCTTTGGACGAGACTTTCGATTTCAGTGCCTTGGCACTCTTGTTACAGATTCCAACGCAGAATACGCAGGTGACCCCAGAGCTCTCAGTCCTGATCCCTGCCAGTGTTCCAGAAGTCCTGATTGCATATGCTCACTTGCCCCCTCCAGTTGAGGGAAAGCTTAACATTGCATAGCTAGTGAGGACTTTGTGTAGCTCCATAGTGAGTGAGTCAACAGAGGCTAATGCTACACTCCCATCTGCTTTCTGTTTCAGCGCACTACATGAAAGCTTTATTAGTTTCACTTTTATGGTAATTGCTTTACTTAACTTTCTTTGCTTCATGAGCATATTTGAAAATGTGAAATTTCCATTTCTCCCCAGAGTACCACCATTAGCTCATACTCCAGCCATCTGCATAGCACTTACTGTGTTCCTCTCCCCTCAAGTCCACCCACAGATTAGATGTGATTTTTGGATTCCATCATGGGTCAGTGTGTTCCTGGCAGTGGGATATGCCAGCGTCCTTCTTAGAATTGATGGAAGCTTTGGTGACTTTTTCCCTGTTTTAGGCTCGAGCTGTCTTGGAAAGAGAATTCAACAACCTTTTGGTCATGGGGACTGATCGGAGGTTTGATGAGGTGAGTGGATGCTCAGCCTGACGGCCTTGCTCTGTTTGGTCTGCTTGTTTTTCTGGTGTCACCAAAGCTCAGCTCAGCCACACATGTATTCATGGATGTTGAGTGGGCCCCATTTCAGCATATTTAGAACCATGGAGGAAGTGCTACGTAAGGAGTGTGGACATAAATTCAAATATATATGTTCACAGATGCTGGTGTTGAGAGAGCTAATTGCATTGATACTGGTTATCATGCCCAGCCCAGAAAAGAGTGGTTTTGTTTTGTTTTGCTTGTTTCAAGGCAGGGTTTCTCTGGGCAGCTCTGGCTGTCCTGGAACTCCCTCTATAAGACCAGGCTGGCCTCGAACTCACAGAGATTTACCTGCCTTTGCCTCCTGAATACTGGTATGTAAAGCACACACCACTACCGTCCAGCAAGAATGATTACTGTTAGTTGGCACTTGTCTCCTTGGTTTGCTAGGATGATGACAAAAGCTTCAGGAGGGCACCTTCCTGGAGGAAGAAGTTCAGACCAAAGGACATCCGTGGCTTGGCCTCTGGCTCTGCAGAGACGTTGCCTGCCAACTTCCGGGTCACCTCCTCCATGTCATCTCCCTCTATGCAGCCAAAGAAGGTTCAGATGGACGGTATGTGGTGGGCCGTACCACCCCGAGTGTGGGGAGTGAGCACTGGCTCCTCCCAGGGCCTGGAGTACAGCTGCATGCTCAGGTTGTTCAGCTAACCCTAACATTGGATCATCACGATTAACCACCAAAGTAACAGAAACTAAGAGAATCCTTGTTTGATTGAGTCTTAACCTATTTTCCATAGGCTTAATACTGTCTGTTCTTGGAACTGGGTAGAGCCCATGCTGTGAGGTCGGACCTGACAGGCAGCACAAATGTGCCTGTTCTATGTTGCATGCCAAACCCCTGACCACAGCTCGCTCCTAAGACTTACTAGGTTAAAAAAACAAAACAAAACAAAACAAAAAACAACAACAACAAAAAAGACTTACTAGGTTGTTTTCGTAGTCACAGTAAGCTTCCTGCCTCAGCCTTGTGAATGCTGCAGCTATAGGCATAAGCTACAACAGCTGGCCCAAGCAAATTGTAAATAATGCAGTTTCCACCTCTTTCCACAATGTTAGTCATATGTACCTGTTAATAGGACAGGGAAGATAGGCTGAAACTAGGTGGGCCCCAGCCAGAGATGGTGGGGCACAGCTGACAGAGTGGACCCTAGACTTCTGACAAGACAGAAGTCAGAGGTTTGCCTTGAACTTTGCTGCTAAAAGGCACATGACCCTGAGCAGGCATGTTTTTGAGTAAACCTTCTGGCTGTGCTTTGTGTTCCTAAGGAGGTTTTAATAACTGACAGCCACACACTAGCAGCAGCCAAACCTGAGTCCTAACAGGCAGGCTCCTCTTCGCCAATGTGGGTGATGGATTAGCCATGTTCTTTTGGGATTCTTGTTCTCACTTCACAAACCAGAGACATGCACAGGGCAAAGCTTCCCTGGGCTGGACTCCTGGGAAGTATTGTGTTTCAGGGGAAGGTCCAGTTTGTCTGCTCATAGCAAGTTCGTAAGAACCAGTGTGAGCCTGCTGTGCCAGCCTAGCTCAGGCTGAATGGAAGCATGCAGGCTTTCCTTGTTATAAGCCACACTTCCTCAGTCAAGCACTAGTGCTCTAAGAATGGGAGCTTAGAGAGAAAGCAACCTAGAAAGAGGCGTAGGAGTCTAGGGTGTGGAGGTGGCTTCCTCTACTCTCACATGAGAAGGCATCTGCTGGGCACCAGCTGTACTGAGAACTTCATCTGAGGGAGGAAAGCTGAGATGCAGTGTTGATGGCAGGCATTCCTTCCACTAAACCAGCTGTCCTAGTGGCCTGAGAGTGTGGCTGTGGGAACTTAGCATTCTCCTGTACACAGGCCCATTCTGTTTCTTAAGCCATACTGGCTGCTTATTAAATGACAGCCAGCATCTCAGTGGTTTCCTGAGAGAAGCCACTGTCCTGATCATACTGCTCTTCACCTCTGCTCCATTTCATGGAGCCCTCCACCTTAGGAGTGTAACCTCAGCCCTTCCCAGAGTCCCTCTTGGGGTTGGAATTTACCTATGGATGATGCTTGGAGGTGTAGTATAGTTGTGTAAAGTCTGTGGTGCAGTCTCAGGAGAAATATGGTGGTCCCTTTCATAGTTGTCATTTACATGGACGCCTGAGATTGTTTGTGACACTTGCTCATTGTTGCTTCTGAGTTAGCGGCCCATTTCCAGGCTCTCAGAGGGAGCTTCTGGGCCACCATGGTGTTCTTGCCTGCCTCTTTCCCTACAGCAGACTGTCCGTCTATCACTCTGGAATTCCTCTTAGTGCTGGAATGTCTTTGTTCCTGTGTGTGATGTTTGACACTAACTGCACGCTGTGTTTGCATGCTTCCTCCCATGGTTGTGGAGACAGGTAGTGTGTCCGGAGCACAGAGGCTGGACTCTGCCACAGTCAGGACTTACTCCTGCTAGAGCCTCCTGCTGGTGAGTAGAGAGCTGCTGCTCCAGACACCCCCAGTACAGCCCAGGGGAGCCAGTTCATGTCCACTTGGCTTTGGCAGCTTAGAACCATGAGAGCCAACCTCAGTTATTTGGGAACTGAAAGAATACAATTCTCCTTACACTTGGTGCCACAGGTGGTGGACAGTGACCACAGAGGGTGCAAACCTTGTTTTTTCTCCGTGTGTGTGTGTGTGTGTGTGTGTGTGTGTGTGTGTGTGTGTGTGTGTGTACGTGTGCACGTGTGACTGCAGGTGCTAGAAGAGTCCAAATGAGGGTGTCAGATCCCCTAGAGCTAGTTAGCTAGTTATGTATAGCTTTGGGCAGCCTGGTGTGGGTGCTGGGAATGGAACTCCGGTCCTCTGTAGGAGCAGGCAGTGGTTTGTTTGTTTGTTTATTTAGTGTACATGAGTATGCTGTGTCACTCTCTTCAGACACACCAGAAGAGGGCATCGGATCCCCTTACAGATGCTTGTGAGCCAACATGTGGTTACTGGGACTTGAACTCAGGACCTCTGGAAGAGCAGTCAGCGCTCTTAACTGCTGAGCTGTCTCTCCAGACTTTCTAAAGTCTATATTTATCCAGCCGTAGGTGTTGGCTGATGTCATGGAAGGTGCAGGGGTGAGAACAGTCCTCTACACTGGTGTGACTCTTTGAGCCACTCAAGTACAGGTCCCCATACGTGGCTCCTTCAGTGCTGTTTAGTCATTCAGGTGGCTGATGGTGTGATACCATGGCTCTCAGTCTAGAGAGCTGCTGTTTAAACATATAGCTAAGGATGACTCTCCCAGGCCCAGGCCCAGGCCTCCCTCATCTCTCTCTGCTCCTAAGCCCCCTCTTTTCCAGGACTGCTATCCTACTAGGATCTGGGATGGGTTCTGTTTATTTGTTTTTGTTTTCTGCTTCTTTTAATTAATATCTGTAGACATATGCTTGGGGACTGGGCCTAGGTGACAGGTGGTTATGGGGTTACCCTGTGTGGGCAGCCTGTGCTGAGAGGAAGTGTCTTTGCTTACTTGCAGTTTACCCACACTACTTCTACAGATGACACTGCTGAGACACGGACGGTGCAGAGCTCGTGCAGCCCCATCTGGCAACTTTTGCTATGTGGACCCAAGATATTTTATTACAGAGTTTTTAAACTAGTGAAGAAAAAAAATCATAAATACCATAGAGAAAATATTTTAGAATTGACTGTTTCTTATATTTATGTAAACTTATACTTTCTCATTTATATAGCTACTTACTCTTTCATGTATATCCAGGCTATAAATATCCTTTTGAGTCAATTCATGTTCTTATACCTAATTTTAGTCTTTTAAATGAATGTACTGTAATGCTTGTGTATAAATCTGAGCAAATATAGGGCTTTTGTAAATTATGCATTTACTGTAATTATTCCTGTTTAATTTTTTAATGATGAACCCGACAGAGGAAAGGATTTTGCTACGTTTATAAAGTCATCACGATACAAGCCATGTGCATTCTCCTCTACCCAGCTCTGCAACAATCATTCTGAAAGAAGCAGACTTTATTTCCAGACGTTTTCTGTCATATTTTAATGACTGACCGTAACCATACTTTTTCTAGACAAAATCTCAGCTTCCATTAGGCTTGAGACTGATGGGCAGGACTCTGTGAACAGCCCTTACCCCTGACCACATCCCTGGCCCTGCTCTGGACGTGGGTGGATTGTCTCCAGAGGCTGAGCAGGCACTGAGCTGGGAACAGCACTCTACAGGGGCAGGGTGGCCTCACCTGCAGACTGAGCAGCTGATGGAGCCTCGAAGCCACCTCCCTCCCGCCACACTCTTCAAGGACCAATCATGGGGCAGGTGCTCATATCCTGGCTGGGGCAGAGCAGGTGAAAGCAAGAGACCTCAGCGGAGCGGGCAGCCTGCAACTCCAATAAAGGCCTTATTTTTCTTGTGTAAACTGTCTTACATTTATTTGTAACTGTTGTAAGAGTGGACCTTGTTCTCCACTCAGCTGTCTTGCTAGCCTCCTGACTGACTTCAGTGAACTAAGAAGCCACAGGGCTCAGGCACACATGTGCGTATTTATTGTGTAGCTGATGTGGAAGAGGCTATTATATTTGCTTTCTGCTTTTAATTCATCTGGACAGTTGGTTGTTCTATTTTTCTGTTAATCGTTTGTGACCCTCCCGATTATATAACAGTCTGTGCAGTCAACTTCTGAACTGTTTTTATCACAGTGTTATTTATTGCTGTTTTTCAATAAAGTCCCCAGCATTTTCCACTGCCAGTTAAGAGTGCTGTGAACAGGCGTCGGCTGCCTTATGCTCTGCTGAAGGTGCAGCAGGGTGAGAGATGGCACAGGGCAGCCTCAGAGCTATTCCCCACTACACTCGCCCCAGGCAGTTCTTCTGAAGGCTGTGTCTCCTCAAGACCGACAGCTTTCCCAGGTCATGTCTGTGTGGGTGTGGATTAGGGTCCTTCTGGCCCTTCCCAGCACAGACCTGCTTGTGAGCGCTGACTTCTGTTTACAACTTGTCTGCTGACCTGTGCCACAGACTTGCAAAACCTTATTTGCTGGAGGCAACCATTGGGGCCAGGGAGATGACTTTAGTGGGTAAGGTGCTTGCCTTACAAACAAAAGGACTCAAGGTTAGATTCCCAGACCTCAGGGTGTGTGTGTGTGTGTGTGTGTGTGTGTGTGTGTGTGTGTGTGTGTGTGTGTGTTGCCTTAGTGATTAAGAGCTCACACCTCTTTCAGAGGACCTGAGTTCAATGCCCAGCACCCACATGATAGCTCATTTCTGTTCAACTCTGGTTAGTTCCAGGATTTCCAATGCCTGCCCTGGCCTCCTACAGCACAGATGCATAAAGCGGTACACAAAATTCACATGTTAAAAAGGTTCTTTGACTCTGTATTATTCAGGGTTCTCTAGAGTCACAGAACTTACGGATATGCTCTATATAGTAAAGGAATTTGATGACTTACAGTCTGTAGTCCAAATCCCAACAATGGTTCAGTAGTAGCTGTGGATGGAAGTCCAAGGATCTAGCAGTTGCTGAGTCCCACACGGCAAGAAGGC
>NC_034590.1:113736627-113778252 GCF_900095145.1 Mus pahari | reverse complement strand
TTGGACTCGGAGGTCTCCCTGTCTTAATCTTCTGGATTCAATCACCACTGTGTCTCAAGATCTCCATACCAAGATCCAGATCAGAAACTTCTGTCTCCCAGCCTCCAGATTAGGTTCACTGGTGAGCCTTCCAATTCTGGATTGTAGTTCATTTCAAATATAGTCAAGTTGACAACCAGGAATAGCCACTACAGACTCCTTGGTGATAGAAGTCAGTTGAGAATTTTCAATAGAACATAGCAGTTTCTTTCCCAAGAACACTGCTGCATGCTGCTTTCCTCTGTGTCACCTTTGGCAGGAATGGGGATGTACGCATCCCTGGTTTAATTCTGATAGGGCCATACTCATGACCCCTCCCAGTACTGAACCAGTACTGAACCACCTCTGAGCCACCCACAGTGAAGCATACATGGAATAACAGGACCTGGAAAGCAGAGCAGAACTGCAGGCTCAACGCCAGCCTTGGCAGCACAGTAGAAACTGCCTCAAAGATTAAACAAGCAGGGCTGAGAAGATCGTCAGTAGGTAAAAGCAATGATGTAGCCAGATGTGGGGATGCATGGCTATAATCCTGATGCAGCTTGATGGGACCCGGGAGGATCCCTGGAATCTTACAGGCCTGCTGTAGACCACAGAGAACAACAAAAGACTACATAGAGAATACTCCTTCCAGGGACTGGAGGGCTAGCTCAGCAGTTAAGAGGACACAAGTTTGGTTCCTAGCACCCACATCAGAAATTTTACAACCCTCTGTAACTTCAGCTTCAGGGGCTCTGACACCCTCTTTTGGCCTCAGAGCATCATAACACCATAAATATAGAGGGGAAAACCTGGAAAACAGGAAGCTCTTAGATAAAACGACCCACATCCTTCTTCCCTTGTTTACCAGCATATACTGCTTTCAAGCAAAACTACAGGGTTTGATTTTCTTCTGTTTTGAGACAGGATCTCTCTATATACCCTTAACTGTCCTAGAACTCACTCTGTAGACCAGAGTGACCTTGAACTCCTATCAAAGATCCCCTTCTGCCTCCTGAGTGCTGGGATTAAAAGTGTGCACCACTGTACCTAGCTTGTATGGATTTTTGTTATCAGCTGGGATGACAAAAATGGTAGAATAACCACACAGCATAGGCATAAGGATCTGAGTTCCATCCTCCACAACACACATGGAAAGTTGTTTCAGACTGCTTTCATTGTTTTAAAGATTTATTATTGCAGAGGGAAGTGGGAAGGGAAAGAGGTGTGTGTGTGTGTGTGTGTTTACATGGAGGCCGAAAGAGGATGTTGGATCTGCAGAAACTGAAATTACAAACAGTTGTGACCCTCTTGTGGGTGCTGTGAACCTAAATCCGGTCCAGATCCTCTGGAAGAACAGCAAGTGGTTTTAGCCACTGAACTATTTCTCTAGCAGCCTTGGTTTGGTTTATTTTTCCAGATAGTTTTCCTATGTAAACCTGGCTGGTCTAGAACTTAGCTAGGTAGTCCAGGATAGCCTTTGATTTAGAGTTACAAGGTTAGCCACAATGTCGGAGTTGTATTTGTTCTGGGACAGAGTCTTGCTTTGTAGCACAGGCTGGCCTTGGATTCTGGGTAATTATCCTTCCTCAGCCTCCCGAGTGCTCGGACCATATACCCAGACAATGAGAACTGACTTCAAAAGCCACCATTCCCACTCAGGATTGGCTTTCTGGCATAGGAACTGATAACATCCTCCCCAGCCTCCCTTGCACTTGGGCGTCGCCTTGGGTTGGGAGATGTGGATGGCCTTGTTTTTTGGAGTCCCACATGCTTTTGCTGGGATGGAGGTAGAGGGGCTCTGAGTCCTTTGGCTGCTACAAGAACAAGTCATAGCAAGCTCACTACTCGGCTGTGTGTGGTTTCTTAGGTAGTTTTTGAGGCAGGGTCTTTCTGCACAGCCACAGCTGTCCTGGAACTTGCTATGTAGATTAGGCCAGCCTCAACTCAGAGCTCCACTTGCCTCTGCTTCCCTCCCAAATGTGGGAATTAAAGATGTGCACTACTGCTCCTGCCTGGTTCAGTTTTGTTTTTTCAACAAGAGCTGGCTGCATAACTCAGGCTGGCCTGGGACTGTCATCTTCCTGCCTCAGTCTTCCTAGGACTAGAGTCATAGGCCTGCACCACAAAGCCTGGCTTAACATCTTCACAGCACAATTGGTCCAGAAGCTGACATTAGTGTCACTAGACTAAGAGCCAGGTATCTTCAGAGTTGCCTACTTTCGGAGGCTCAGGGACCTCTGTGTATTGATGCAAAGTCACACAGTCCTCTGAGGGTGAAGTGAAGCTGATTATGGGGAAGATAGAAAAATGATGCAAGAGACAGGTATGGGAGCACTTCAGGTTATTAACCACCACAAAGTGTATTTCTCCTAGCCTCTTTTACTACAGTACCATGGGAAGCAAAGCTACAAGCTAATAAACAATTTTGCTGAAATATATATGAGACCTTTGTTCTCATCCCAAAACCCTCTTATTCCACTGAGGTCAATAGAGTCTTTCCCCTTGCTTTGAGCCTCTTATTGCTCCATGCCTCAGCAGGCTGGGAAATCTGCTAACCAACTCTGACCTGCCGTCACTCTGCCTGTGTCACCCCCCACACACACACACACACTTTGTACTCCAGAGAAGTGGCAAATAGCTCCCAGCACCTCTGTGTACTGCCTTTCATTCCAGGGCTCCTGGTTCATTCCTGAAACCTCTGGTCTCTTCGGGACTGAGCTTTGGAGGAAACAAACTGGCCCCAAAGACAGACAGATCCATACTTGTAAATCAACTTACTTCCACTTCTTTAAAAGATTGAAAATCTTACTCCTTTATTCATTATTGAATCAAATGAATCTATGTGGGAGGCGAGGTGGTGGCTAGGGAGATGGCTCTGCCAGTAGTGACTGCAGGGCAAACCTGAGGCCTGAGTCCCCAGCACCCACAGAAAAAGCCAAACATTGTGCACTGGGAATCCCAGCCCAGAGGAGGTAAATGGATGGACTGAGGGCTGCATAGGTGGATGTATGGCTCGGTGGGTGGGTGGATGGGTGCATGCTTACTTGACCTACCAGGAACCACACCATCAAAAAACCTAGTCTTATCCCCTCCAGCAGCTATCAACTGCCAATAGCTCTTTAGTAGTGGTGGGAACCCCATCCCCAGTTCATTCTGAAATGTTGATTGGCTTAATCTTGTGCCATTAACCACAGCTGTTAGGAGTTCTTGAGTACAGAAGACACTGTTCACTTGTTCTTCTGACCTCAGGCTTTTGTGAATATTATGGGACAAATTATTCATTAGTTGATGGATCTTTATTGACTTTGCGTCTAGAATATAGCAGCACTTTGTCGAGTCAGTAGTTCTTTGGGGCTGAGGGTAGAAGGCTGTGTCCGTTTGTTTGGTGGTAGTTTTGAGGTACACCCCAGACAGTGAAGAGCTTGAAGAAACCAAGACACACAGTGGGCTACTTATTTTGCTAGCATATGAGTCCTGGGAATTGAACTCAGGGTGGCAGGCACCTTTACCCACTGAGCCATCTAACTGACCTGCACCTCTGACTCTGAGCCACTCCCGTGTGAGCGTTACAGCAAGAGGGGCTCCTTATGTGATTTGGAAGTTACTGATTTTCCAGCTGTCACCTCTTCTCTCAGAAGGGCAAACGAGTCTCTGGTTTGGAGGTGAGCTCTCAACCATGGTGCCCAGGCAAAGGCCACCTTCTTGTCTTAGCTGTCCCAGCACAGGGACTCAGGCACACACCACTGTCCCTGGTTCAAGAATAGAGCTTGGCTTTTCAGCTTGGGTACGTGGGACTTAGCTTAAGGGACTCTGACCCCACTTGTTGGACACAGTTTAGGTACTTAGTGTAAACCAATGCCTGTAGTCTTTAACAAAGCATACGGGACCATGGTTTTATTAAAACAACAACAGCAACCCTATGCCAGGAGATGGCTGCGTGTTTGCTGTGTAGGCATGAGGGACTGAGTGTGATCCTCAGAACCAAGGAGAGAATGGTGGGTGGAGTGGTGCACATTTGCAAACCCCTCAGCAGAGAGGCAAAGACAGGAGGATCCTGGGGCCTGCTGACCAGTCAGCTTAGCCTAGTGGATAAACTGCAGGCCAGAGAGATCCCGTCTCAAGCAGTGAGTGGCCTTCCCTAGGAAGATATGGACTTGGACCTCTGCATGAATTGAATGCACACTTACATGTGAGTGTGCACACACATATGGAAACATTCTCCTCTGACACCTGACATCTCTTTTTCCTTCCTGATCTATCCATGTTGGTACCAGGGCCCTGTACATACTAGACAGGCACTCTACCACTGAATTACATCCCTAACCTCCCTCTTTCATCTCCCTTCTCCTCCTGGAGACAGGGGCAGGAGAGACAGAATCCCTTACTGCGCTGATCTGGACCAGACTGGCCTCTAAGTGATCCACTTGCCACCGCCTTATTAGCTAGCTTTGTTGTATGGTCCAGGACACCTGCCTAGGGATGATGCCGCCCACAGTGGGCTGGCCCTCCTGTATCAAGATAACCTGAGTAAGACAAGTAGACATTTGAGATTTTTTTTTAAAAAATGTGATTCGAGGCTGTGTCAAGTTGACAGTTAATGCCAACTAGGATGGATCGATAAGTAGATGGATGGTTGACAGGTGGGTGTATAGGTGGTATGTTGGTTAGTTTTTGTCAACTTGACACAAACTAGAGTAATCTTGGAAGAGGAAGCCTCAGTTGATGAATTGCCACTATTAGACTGGCGTAGGCTAGTCTGTGGGGGCATTTTCTTGGTTACTGATTGATACAGAAGGGCCCAACCCACCGTTGTGGGTGCCACCCTTACCCTGGTAGACCTGGGATGTGAAAGAAAGCAGGCTGAGCAAGCCAGTATGCAGCACTCCTTCATAGTCTCTGTTTCAGTTCCTGCCCTGCCTGAGTTCCAGTCCTAACTTCCCTCCCTCAGTGATGGACTATAATTTATGAGCCAAATAAGCAGTTTTCTCGCCAAGCTGCGTTTGATCAGGTTTTTGTTTTGTTTTGTTTGTTTTTCGAGACAGGGTTCAGTTTTTTTTGTTTTTTGATCACAACAATAGGAAGCAGATAGATGGAAGAATGGATGAACAGATGTATGGATAGATGAGTGGGTGGATGGGTAGATGGGCAGAAGGACAGATTGGTGGATGGGTGGGTAGATGATTGACAGGTGAGTGGATGATACTGTGTAGATCCGTGCGTGGGTAGAGAGTTGCAGGGTGGTGGATGCATGGTTGGAAGCTGGGTTGAGGGTGAATGTGTGTTGGACAGGGCATGGCAGGTGTTTCTAAGTAGGGTCTCCGAAGCTGACTGGCGGCCGAGCTGCCTGTGAGTCCTGGATCAGTATATCCTGCTTCCTTGATCAGCTAACAGGAATATGGGGCGGGGACGGCCTGGAATAGGGCGGGATCTTGCGTGGCCCCGGATGCGGCCCCGCCTCCTCGGAACCGGAAGTGAGCGGGCACAGGGAGCGGCGGGGCGCGGCGGGAGCCTGGCGGACCCTGCTGGTGCGGTGAGCGGGGGATGGGCGTCCTAGAGAGCTGCTGGGGGACAGGAAGGGTGTGGGAATGATGAGTTGTCAGGGTGCAGGGCCTGGATGGGAGGCTGGGGTACAGGGTCCGGACTGGGACCCAGGTGATCCGGGTGCGGGGCAGGGTCGGGGCCCAGGGGTGCAGGGCCAGGATCCGTGGGTCGAGGCCTCGGGGTGTAGGGCTGGGACCCCTGAGTCAGGATCCCAGGCCAAAACCCGGTGTTCGCAGTGTGGGGCCGGGATTGTGACTTGGGGTGCGGGGCTGGGATCGGGCGTCCGGACCCGGGCTGCAGGGCTAGGATCGGGGGTTGGAGTGCAGTGCTAGGAGAGGGGGACCGGGGTACAGAGCCAAGGACAAGGGTTCGCGGTGTGGGGCCGGAATTGGGGGATTGGGGTGCATGGTTGGGGTCGTGGTAGGCAAGGATTCGGGATGCAGGGCGAGGATTGGAGGCTCAAAGACCCGGGTCGCAGGGTCTGGATGGGGACGTCGGAGCCCCGGGTATTGGGCAAGGATCGGAGGTTTCGGACACCAATGCTGAGCCGTTCATCCGGTCATATGTGGAGTAGCTAGGGGTGCCCAGCCGGTCTGGCTCTGAGGGGGCGGGCCCTAGGACACAGGCCCTAGGAATCTTGGGCATAAAGGAAGAGGTGGGGTTCCAGAGCCAGATCCCAGGATGAAGTGCTAAGTCGGCTTGGGGTGTTCTAGGTCAGGGTGCATAGTTATGGGTCTGTGGTCGTCAGAGTACCAGAACCTAGGAAAAGAATGAAGACCTGAGGCCTGGGAGATGCTGGTGGGGGTGAGGGGACTTTGCTTCTAGAATCTAGTGGAATGATGAGAGCCTGGGGGAAGCTGGTGGACCTGGGGAGCCTGGGGTTCCAGAGCCCAGTGGGATTATGAGGGTCCCAGGACCTGTAGGAAGTTGGTAGGGCTGAGCAGCCGGGTTCCAGGATTGGTCTCTAGTTCTCCCCAGGTCTGGGCTGAGAGGCCAACATCTGAGAGGCCTGGGCACCTGAGGGAAATTTGCAATGGGGTCAATGGAAATCCAAGCGCCTAGCTTGCTTCCTGGAGCTAGGGAGCCTGGAATCCGGCCGCCCCTCCTCCTGGGTGTGTGCCCAGTCACTGCAGAGGTGTTTGGGCCTGGCCTGTTCCCCTGTTTCCTCTTGGTCTGGGTGAGGGATGGGGACTTGCGGCCAGGGAGAAGGAATTCCATGTTGTGCCCAGCGAAGCAAGCAGAGGCTTTCGCCCTTCCTAGTGGTTTGACCTGGCTGCACTGACTGGGCCTTGCCAGTGGCCCAAGCTCCAGTAAGTCCTCACCACCCAGTAGACCCCCACAGTCAGAGTTTACAGCGCCCCCTGTCCACCAGGGGCCAGGCCTCTGCTGGCTCACCCACAGTGAGTCACCAGTTCAGGCCCTGAGTCAACACTGCTTCTCTGTTTGACTGAGAAGGTTGTCACCAGAAGTTGGAAGGAGCGAGAAGCAGCTTTTGTGGGAGCTTCAGATGTAGAAGAGTGCAGAGGAGGGGTTGAAGAACTGATTGTGGTACTAGGTCTCCAGAGAACCCTGGGCCTTGCTAGACAGCTTTTCCACCCAGCTTTAGCCCCGGCCCTAGAGCTGACCTTTAATTGAGGGCTTATGATAGTCATGCCTTTAACACCTCGTAAATGCCAGGGAATTTAATTGGCCTTTCAGACTTTGGCCTGTTAGTTGAGAAGGCACCTGGCGTAACTCAAGCGCCGTCCTGAGCATCCTTACCTCCTTGTGCCCCTGGTCTTTGTCCTGGGCATGGTAGTGTCTGCCTACCAGCTTGTCTCTTAGTAGAGTCCTGGGTAGGCTAGCCTACTCTGTCTGTGCACTGGCCCTTGCTGGCCTCCGTAGCCATGGGGTGGGGGTAGCCCTCTCCAGAACAACTCCTGACCCAGCCACCTTTGCTGTAGGTATCAGGTTCATAGCCTCAAGATGGTGGATTCCTCCATCCTGTGACTGTGTCCTCTCTGGCTGAGCTTCATGCTGGCTGTGCGGGGCTGAGTGACTTTCTCTGTCCCCATCCCTTTTCTGTGGTTTTGTATCAGCTTTATTGATAGTTCACCCTCCTTGATAGTTATCACCCGATTGAAGGGTTCAGTGGTTATCGATGTATTCAGAGTTGTACTGCAAACAGTTTGGCCTTCTCAGAGATCTACATAGAATGTGCATGCCCATGGTCCCAGTGGCTGGGATCGCTGAAGCAGAGGCTCTTGAGACCAAGGAGTTCTTTCTGGCCAGCCTAGGAACAAACCTGGAGTCTGTCTGTCTGTCTGTCTGTCTGTGTCTCTCTTTCTGCTCCTCCCCTTTTTGGTGGTGGTTGGGATGCATTTGAGATTGATCCTCTATAGCTTTGATTAACCTGAAACTCACTACGTACACCAGCATGCCCCCCACACTTGCAGCCATCCTCCTGCCTCAGCCTCCTGAGTGTTGGGATTATAGGCTGTGGGCACACGCTATCAGGCTGGGCTGCTCTATCTGTCCTTTAGAAAAGAACGAAACTGGATATCTTAGCCTTGACTTTCCCCTGATTAGCTCTCCTCTCAGCCCTCCTCCCACATCCCCAGCACCCGCCACATCCCATTTGCTGGGGATCAAGTACAGAGCCTTGAACACACAAAGCTTGTATTCCACCCATGAGCTCCAGCCCTGCCTTTTTTCCTTTTTTGTTTGTTTTGAGATGAGATCCTTCCATTGAGCTCCTATGTTTAAGTGTCATTCCCCCAGTCTCCTATCACTGTGCCTGGCATCTTTGTTATTAAACAGGTTAGCTGTAGTTTTAACTAATGATTAGTAAGTGTTCTTTATATATTTGGAATCCATTGTTTGAAAACCATTCTTCTTCCACAGGCCATCCTGTCACTTGTTTGCTTCTTGGCAGGGTCTCATTCTATAGTCCAGGCTAGCCTCAAGCTCTCCAGCCTCCCACCTCAGTGCCCTGAGTGCTAGGTTCTAGTTATATGCTGCCATACAGGTTCTTGCCGGTTTTCTGGTGGTTATTTTTTGAGGCACCAAAAAACATTTGAGCATTTAGATGAGAAGGCTCAGTGGGCAAAGGACACTTGCCACTGAGCCTGACACCTTGAGTTCAGTCCCTGGGACATATGTGGCAGGAAAGATTCAGGCTATCTATCCTATGACTTCCATAAGCATGCCACAGCACACTTGTTGCTCCACAGACACATACATGGACACAGGCAGACACATCCATACACTAGACACATAAAGGCAGACAGACATACACAGAGTTCTTCCCAGTGTGTCTATTCTGTTTTTATATCCTTGTGGGTTTTTTTGTTGTTTTGTTTTGTTTTTGAGACAGGGTTTCTCTGTATAGCCCTGGCTGTCCTGGAACTCACTCTGTACTCCAGGCTGACCTCAAACTCAGAAATTCGCCTGCCTCTGTCTCCCAAGTGCTGGGACTAAAGGCGTGCACCTCCACACCCAGTTGTATATCCTTGTGTTCTTAACATAACATCTGAGATGTTATCAGCAAATTGCAGTCAGAAACAGTCCCGTTCATTTCAGTCCTTTGGTGTGTGAGAGCCGGGTACGGGCCCTTATTTAGATCCCAGATTACACAGACTTATTTTTCAGTTGGGCGTTTTCATGGTTCTGAAATTGAGAACATTGAGTGTACGGCTAGGGACATAGCTGGGTTGCAGAGTGTTTGTGGAGTAAGACCCTGGTCTCAGCCCCAGCATTGCCTCTCACTGGCTTCATATCTGACTTTCCACATGGATCCTGGAATCAAGTGCAGCAAGCACTTGTATCTGCTGAGCCATCTCCCAGCCCTGATGAATGGGCTGTGACGAGTGGGTTTTTTGTTTGTTTGTTTGTTTTGTTTTGTTTTTTTAAAGGTGGTCTCACGTAGCCCAGGCCGGCTAAGGATGAGAGTTATAGAGCTCTGTTCCCCCTGCCTCTCCCTCAAAACACTGGGATTACAGGTGTGTGCCATTGTGCTGGCTCATCGTCTTAGCTTTTTAGAGACAGGCTGTCCTGTTTCTGCCGCAGCTGGAATCATAGGCATGTGCTGCCATGCCAGGTTTCTGTTTGTAAACGCAGTGACAGAGTTCTGTCACCCTCCACCTTCATACGTTAGGGCGGGAAAGAAATGTTCTATCTCAACTGTACAGCGAGCAGGGCGAGTGCTGGCCACAGAGGCTGGGATCTCATGCATTTAGGGATGTATGGGGTGGGTGCGAGCAGGGCAAGTGCCGGCCACAGGGGCTGGGATCTCATGCATTTAGGGATGTGTGGGGTAGGTGCGAGCAGGGTGAGTGCCGGCCACAGAGGCTGGGATCTCATGCATTTAGGGATGTGTGGGGTGGGTATGTATGGGGGGGGTGTCTTTGAATCTGTGGAGTCCTCTGGTTCCTGTGGGCTCTAGTTAGAAAGAGGCTGGTCTTCCTGTCCACTGATGTAATTATAGGCAGCTTAAATATACCTGTTTTTTGCTTTTTTGCGTCAGGGTTCTTCATTGGTCTGGAAATCACTAAGTAGGCTATATAGCCTACTTCTATATCTATCTATAGAGAGAGAGAGAGAGAGAGAGAGAGAGAGAGAGAGAGAGAGAGAGAGAGAGAGAGCGAGAGAGAGCGCGCACACTTAGAGTTATCTCTAAAAGTGCCTTACAGGGCTTGGGGTGAGGTTGCCCGAAGAGCCTGGTACAGGTGTGCTGAGCCTCTAGTCTTCTCTTCACAGGTAATCACTGATCATCGCAGATGCCCTCAGATTCCACTTTAGATTCCTTGGATACGGACAGACTCTGAGCTGCTTTTCCCAGCAAAGGAGAAAGGTTTGTGTGTTGTGACGGCTCCAGGATGCTTTCTCTTGGGTCATATATAGGAAGGGCTCTCTTCCTGACTGCAGGGAGAGCCCTGGGGTAGGTAAGAGGACAGTAACCTTTGCAAAGAAATCTTATTCTGGGACCTAGAAGGATAGTTCTGTGGGTAAAATGTTTGCCATGCAAGCCTCAGGACCCACGTTTGGATACCAAGCATCCAAGTAAAAGTTGGGCACAGGGCACACATCTGCGAAGCGCTGCGGGCAGCAAGAGGCAGATCCCTGGAGTCGCTGGTCAGCCTAGCCAGTTGAGGAGCTCTGGGTTCAGTGGTAAGACAGTGTCCCAAAAATGAGGAGGAGGAGGAGGCTAGTGAGTCGGCTCAGTGTGTAAGAGCATCGCTGCCAAGCCAGAGAGCTTAAGTCCAACCTCTGGGACCTGTATGGTGAAGGCAAGAGCGGCGGTGATCATAGCCTTGATGTTCTGTAAGATCCCGTTAAGGGCTGGGGAGATGGCTTAGTGTTCACCACACGAGTGTGAGTTCAGAGCCTCAGAACTCAGATAAACACCAGGTAGGCCTGGTGGCCACAGAAGACTGGGGTAGGAGATCCAAAGAGCAAGCTGGCTGGTGAGACCAGCCCTATCCAGGAGCTCTGGGTCTGACTGAGAGACCCTGCCTCAATGAATAAGGTGGAAGAGTGATGGAGGACACACATGGGCATACATGTTTATGACTTGCAGACATGCGTACTCCCCCAAAATGGAAAAAGAGAGAGAAAAATCTTGTCAAAAGTAGGTCATGTCTGGAACATTCTTTGCCCACAGGATTTGCCATCTCATTACCAGCTTCTGATGTGAGGAAGGCTGCACTGTGCCCCCCAAATGGCAAACCTGCCTTCCACCGAGCGCTGGAGGCAGCTTACCGGCTTGGTTGTCTACGTTAAGACAGCCATCATAGTCCTAGGAGCTCATTAAAGCCAAAATAATCTTTTTAAATTGTGGTAAAATAAAACAGGATGTTTGCCAGGAGTGACACTTAGGGTACACCAGAGTTGCCTGCTCCCCGCCCTGTGCCGCTCCTGGGGTATGCAGTCACCCTCAGGCTGCTCAGGGTGAGGTCCTTATTGGTGGAGAACATGCACACCCCACTTTGTTGATTTGAAATGGAGTCCTACTCTGTTGCTCAGTCTGGTCTGGCCTTAAACTTACAGCAGTCCTCCTGCCTCAGCCTATCTGCTGCTCAGATTACAGGTGTGAGTCACCGAACTGCTTCCCTTTTATTGTAGGCATGAGTGTTCTGTCTGCATGTATGTCTATACCACATGTTTGCAGTATCCATGGAGGCCCGGAGAAGGCATTGGGTCCCCTTGAGCTGGAGTTACAGTGAGCTGCCACGTGGGTGCTGGGGACTGAAGCTTGGTTTCTGGAAGAGCAGCAAGTGCTCTTAACCTCTGAGCCATTTCTCCAGTCCCAACCATGTTTTGTTTTTTTGTTTTTGCTTTTTTGAGTCAAGGTTCTTCATGGTCTGGAAATCACTAAGTAGGCTGGGCTGGCCAGTGAGCCCCACAGATCCTCTTGCCTCCCAGGCCACTAGGGATACAAATGCTCTCATCACAATGAGATTGTTTTTCTACATGGATGCCAAGGCAAGTCTTGCATGGAGCTGTCTCCCCAGCTCCACCTACAGGACTCTTAATATGAAGCTGTGATTCGTGTAGGTGTTCTGGAGTTCAGTGACTGCCTTCTGTGGGGAGGTGGCTTCCTAGGGGTTTGGGTCAAGGCTTCTCTGGGGTCCTGGGGTGACCCTCCCAGGTGACTCTCTACTGTCCTTGCAGATGTGGAAAGCCTCTGCAGGCCATGCTGTGTCCATCACCCAGGATGATGGAGGAGCCGATGACTGGGAGACTGACCCTGATTTTGTGGTAGGAGTCACCAGCCTGCTTTGCCCTTACTGGCTGTTTGCCTCTGAGGTTCCCAGCCTGCCCCTGCATTGAGCTGCTTAATTTCTTCCAGGGCATGGGGGTACAAGTTAGATGTACTAGTTAGGGTCTGGGATATACTAATTAGGGCACAAGATAAGTAAATTAGGATGCCAGGTGTACTACTTAGGTCTCAGGGCATACTAGTTAGGAATGAGAGTACTACATACTTCTCCAGGATGGGAATTAAAGTATTTAGGATATGGGGTGTGCTAGTTAAAATGGGGGGGTATGCTAGTTAGGGGACAGGATGTGCTAGTTGGGCTTAAGGTATACTTGTTAAATCATGTATTAGTTTGGGCTCAGGGTGTACTAGTAGGGTTCAGGGTGTACTAGTTAGAGTACAGGATGTATTAGTCCTCAGGGTGTACTAGTTAGGGTATAGGGTGTACTAGTCCTCAGGGTGTACTAGTTAAGAGTACAGGATGTACTAGTCCTCAGGGTGTACTAGTTAGAGTACAGGATGTACTAGTCCTCAGTGTGTACTAGTTAGGGTATAGGGGATGTTTTTTCGGGTGTGGGGTGTGCTAGCTCCTTCTCTTTGCAGAACGATGTGAGTGAAAAAGAGCAGAGATGGGGTGCCAAAACCGTGCAGGGATCGGGGCACCAGGAACACATCAAGTAAGTACCTTATGGCACCCCACTTTCCCATAAACCCTGCCCATAGGGTGAGGAGACCAGAGCGGGCCTCCCTGCCTCTCTCCAGATGAAGATTGTTAAGGGTGGGCCTAAGGTGTCAGGCACACACAGATAATGGACATGAGACCTAGCTTTTATAAGCCATGTCTTTTATGAGACCATGTTTTTATAAGCCACAGAACACAGTAGCATAAACTGTTCACTTTAAGTGGCAGCTTTTGAGGGTGTGAGATGGCTTTGAGTAACTTGAACCCTAACCATCTTCATTTTGATCATTGTCTGTAAGTTGTCGTGTCTCCTGGATTTAGTGCTTGACCCTGGCAGCCCAACTCCAATCTTGTGGAATGTACCATGCATGGAGTCTGACCCAGAACCTTCTGAAATGCCAACTCTACAGCAGCTTACATCCCTGCCAGGGAGGGCAGGCAGGCCCTCTGCAGACACCTAGATGCTGTTTTAGGCCCCACAGGGTTCAGAACACATCCTGTATGTCTGCTTTGGTGTTTTGGCTACGGTAATCAGGGCGTTTGTCTAGAAGAGGGCTGTGTGCGGTGGCTTGTAGGAGGACTTTTTTTTTTTTTTTTTTTATGGTTCTTTGAGACAGGGTTTCTCTGTGTAGCCCTGGCTGTCCTGGAACTCACTGTGTAGACCAGTCTGGCCATGAACTCAGAAATCCGTCTGCTTCTCCCTCCCAAGTGCTGGGATTAAAGGCATGCGCCACCACGCCTGGCGTGTAGGAGGATTTTAGCTGACATTTTATCTATCTCTGAGATAGTCTTGCTGCGTTTCCCTGTCTGGTCCCACCTTCCAAGCTCGAGACATCCTTTCCCATAGTGACTTTCTGCATCTGAGTGTAGAGTAACCCAGCCTCCCACGGAAGAGGCTTCAAGTTTCCCTGGTGTAGTAGAGAGGGGATGGATATGAGGTGAACAGGGATCTGGGCAGCCAAGTGACTGTGAGTCTGTTCCCATCGCTCTAGAATGTGATGGGAAGGGTGCATGGGAGCACCCATGTGGCTCTCTGGATGGATTAAGACTCCAGGGGGAAGGGCACATGGGTACCCCATGCTTCCTCAGGTTGCTGGGGTGGTGTTTCTCTTTTGCTGCTCATCAAGATTGGTGGCTCCAGGCCTGGTGTGTCTCTGTCCCCACTCTCAAGCTTGTTCATATGCAGAGCTGTGGGGTCTGTGTCTGCTGCTTAGGAAGGCCCTGTGGTCACACAGCACCCCAGTGACAGCTGCTTGCAGGCAGATGGGTTCTGACGGTCCTCACCTGTACACCATTGCTGCTTGTCTTAGTTTGCTCTGCATTGCTGTGATAAAGATACTGACCAAACACAACCTAGAGAGAAGCCAAGGGTTCCTTACACCTTCCAGCTTATACGTCCATCACTGAGGGAAGCCAGATCAGGAACTTGGAGGCAAGAACTAAAGCAGAGGCCATGGAGCAAGACTCCTTATAGCTTACTTCTCATGCTTTGCTTGGCTGCTTTCTTAGCAGGTAACCCAGGCATAGCCCAGGGGTAGCACCACCCCTCAGTGGCCTGTTCTCCCCCCCCACCCCCCCCAGTGGGCTATGTCCTCCCACATCAGTCATCAGTCAAGAAAATGCCCTACAGTAGGTCAGTCTGATGGGGGCATTTTCTCAGTTGAAGTTTCCTCTCTGAGATGACTCTAGCTTGTATCAAGTTGCCACAATGCTAACCAGCATAGCCAGCTCCTTCTGGTGACCTTGGGGGTTTGTAGACGGGACTCTGGGTGGCATTTACAGAAATCAGCCCTCTATCTGCTGATCTAAGTGAAGGGAAACGCAACTGCGCTGCCTCGGGGGCCGGCTGCATGGTCCCGTGTGGATTTAGATCCATATGCCTCCCACATACAGAGCCTTGGAGGCAGGCACAATGAACAGACAGAACAGCAATCTCGCTGACTCACAGGGACACTTGTATTCCTGTTTGTCCTGCTGTCGGCTGAGGTGCATGCCTGGACCCTGACATGGTCCTGCTTTTTCTCCCCCCCAGCATTCACAAGCTTCGAGAGAATGTCTTCCAAGAACATCAGACGCTCAAGGAGAAGGAGCTGGAAACGGGACCCAAGGCTTCCCACGGCTATGGCGGGAAGTTCGGTGTGGAGCAGGATAGAATGGACAGAGTAAGTGGCTGTCCGGGCTGGGCTGCTGGCCTGCATGGGTGCGTGATGTGGTTGGCAGTCACACTTTTCCTGAGGGGTCCTCTATAGGCTGCCCTCTGGTAAAGCTCTCCGTGTCCCCAGTAGCTGTTTTACATTGTCAGAGGCCCCAGCCAGTGGCTCGTATGTAGGGAGGGCTCTGGGAGGGATCAGCACTATGACCGGCTTTGTGAGCATGACAGAGTTTGCAAGCATCCGTCTCACAGATGTCATGGTCACCATGGCCTATGGTTGAGATGGGCGAGTCCACATGGTGAAGTCAACTCTGCTCCCATCCTATCTGCATTTGTGGGCCACTCTGTGACCAGGTGGGGAGGATGTCCATCCTGTGTCAGCTATGCCTGAGCCCCTGGGAGTGGCATTAATGGTTCTAACTGACCAGCAGATGCTGTGGGCATTTGCTGCATAAACCGACTGGGTGGTGTTTTGTATCTTCTTGCCCCAAGATGAGGGAGTGGAGCCTGCTCTGGCGCTCACTCTAGGCTGGTTTTTCCAGAGAGAAAGTTGCAGTATGTGGGTGTGTCTCTGGCAGAGCAGGCCTTCACGCTCTGTTGATGCTGTAACAGGTGTAGTCCTGAGTGAGCTGTGTGGGGTGGTTCTGATGAGCACACAGTGATGCTACTGGGTAGACATGGAAGAGAGGCTCAGCTGCTGCCTGTCTGATGGGTGACTCCCTCACACATGGATTATATTCAGCTATGCTAGGCACAGAAGGCCATGGCCGTGTCTCAATGAGACACCACTGTCCATTAGAGGCGTGGACTCATTAGCCTGCAGGCACCCTGACTATAGGCTATGAAGAGATACCATGACATGGCAACTCTTATGCAGGAAAGCATTTAGTTAGGGCTGGCTTCCAGTTTCAGAGGTTTAGTCCATTAATCGTCATGTCAGGGAACATGAGCACACGCAGGCAGACATGGTCCTGGAGATTAGCTGAGAGTTCTCCATTTTGATCTGCAGACAGAGAGTGATATTAGGCCTGGCTTGAGAATTTGAAACCCTAAAGCCTGTGACACACTTCCTCCAACAAGGCCATACCTAATGCCATTCTCTAAGACTGAAATCTCTTTGTGCTCAGCTGTCTTGGCCTCTGTTTCCCTTGATGACTTCTCATTGCTGCCTTGTGCTGCCATTCTGGGGAGACACGCCCTTCTGGGCTTTCCCTAGAACTCACTGCTCTCACTTTGTGCCTGACTGGTCTTCTGTGCTGGGTACCCTGTGCTGTACCTGTGCACCTCCACCTTCCGTGGCTGACTATGCTCAGGACCAGACTGCTCCTAAAATCTTCAGTTCACTTCCTCAGCTGGCTATTGGCCAGTGGCTCTCAAGCAGTGGGTGACATTAGCCAGGGTGCTCCATCTTGTTGACCCCCTAGGCCCTGTGCATTGAGGAGAGGTTAGCTTTTGGCTCTTGTGAACATCTGAGAGTAATCTGTTGTCAAAAACCTGAACACGAATGGCTGAGCTATTCGTAGTCTGTGTTCTCTAGAAGCTGGAAAGAGGTGAGTTCTGGAGACTTCTTCAGCCAGCCCCACCCAGGGCAGCACATACCTGTGAGGTTCAGGACTGGAGCCACTGGGACTTTTAGGGATCAGGTGATTGTGGCCTGCCAAGGAGGCTTCCTGCCTTCCCTGCATGATGCAGGTCAAGGTAGATAATAGATACGCTTCTGCCAATAGACGACCAGAAGCTGCTGAGCGCATTCCAGCAGCAGGCTGGAACCAGGGCCAGCTGTCACTTCAGCCCAGTTTTCTCTTGAATTTCTTTCTGATGGACAATCCTGCCGGGAAATCTCTTTGGCATGGCTGCCCCTTTTTGATTCTTCACTGACAGCTTCTGTGTGGGAGCCTAAAGGCTGAGGGCAGGCCACAGTGCCACATGGGGTTTCATAGGCTGTGGCTTGTGGTCTGCCATCAGCTGTTGACCACAGTGAAGCCTGGGAAGGAGAGAGTGAGTCAGCCAAGGTTTTCTCTGTAGACTGTGTTCTGCGTATTACCGACCTCAGTGGCTTTGAAGAAGGGCATTGAAGTTGGTGATATGCAGAACAGGGCCCAAGGGCAAGGCCAAACTGAGCAGTTGGCCAGTCAACCAAGAGAAGTCTGTGGTACACAGGGCTGACATTCCCTGTAGGGCACTCAGTTGGGGCTCTATGTTGCCAGGAGGGCCAATGTAGAGAGAGTCTTTAATGTACTGTGTGGAAGCAACACCTGTAAATAAAGAGCTGATGATCTAGTAGCTGAGACAGGTAGTAGATTCTAGAAGTTAGGAGCTGGAAGATTCACCTCCTTAGAGTCTGAGGAAGATGGATGTATGAAAGGTGACCAGCCGTGTGGCAGAACTTAGACTGGTTTAAATGGGATAATTGAGTTACAAGCTAGTGGGAATAAGCTAGAGCTTAGGGCCTAGGCATTTATTATCGAATAATAAGCCTCCAAATTGTTATTCAGGAACAGTAGGTGGAAAAGCCCATGGTTACAGGCCAAGAAGCCAGGTTCAGAGGCACAGGGCCCTCTGCATCCCCACTCTGAGCTGTCCTCGTCTAGGAAGGAGCTACACAGACATCATCCATCATGAGGAAAGGCCACAGGACTGCTGTGGTGGGCAGCTGGCGACAGTGCAGATATCAGCAATGGTTATGGAAGGGGCTAGGGGGTCTGTTAGACTGTGGGTTGATGCCCCTTGCATTGCCTATTGGTAGGTCTATAGCCTTGAACAGAAGGCCCTGCAGCCAGGAGACCTACAGCCTTTGGTGAGGGCTGATGTGAGGCTCTTGTGCAGGTAACAGTCCTTGGCTCCTGCCAGTGTGGTCTGCATGTCTGGGAGGTGTGGTGTGCACGTGTGCATTGCCACGGCAGTACCCGTATCTGTTTCAGGACAGTCACAAAGTGTGTCTGCTTTGCCTCTTGGGTTACAGCCCTGAAAACCCCCAGCTTTGAGAGAGTGATTGAGTAAAGAAAGGGTCTTCCTGTGTACATTGCAGGCTCTGTCCTTTGTTCATGTCTGATCCTGTCACGCTCCTACCTGTCATCTGGGGTGTTAATCTGGAGGATCTCTAGGTTTGGGGTGCACAGCGGAACCCTGCACCAGGGCTCAGCCATTTCCAGGCAATATCCTGGGAGTCGGGGCCTCCGAGGCCCCTCCTTTTAGCCTCAAGTGGCTGCTGCAGCAGAGCTGGGGAGTAGGGTTGCCGTGCCATGCCGGGCGTGGGTGCATAATGCCGTGTCTTTATTCTTTGTCCAGTCAGCCGTGGGCCATGAGTACCAGTCGAAGCTTTCCAAGCACTGCTCACAAGTGGACTCGGTTCGGGGCTTCGGAGGCAAGTTCGGTGTCCAGATGGACAGGGTGGATCAGGTGAGTGATGGCCGGGGCTGCTGGCTCCCTGCCACAGCTACAGGCTGCGCTCGTGGCTGCACTTTTGGGTCAGCACAGCAGTTCACAGGTATCCTCTGACTCCATGAGACTGTAGGAAGGCTGTCTAGTTAAGAATTTAAATGAGCGTCTCTGATGCTTGCCTCTCTGACCTAAGTGAGAGATGCTGACTGTCTAATGGGGGCTAGGCAGAGACATGGAGTGATAGGCCTCTGTGTGCTTACTGCGGGTCTCCCTGTGTGCTTAGCCTCTGACTCAGCTATGGTATGCCATCAGGGACCTTTTTCATTGTCTTCCCTAGATAGATGTGAGTGATAGGGTGGGTTTGCTGAACTGCGGTCGTAGTGTCCAGAGGCTCTGTAGTAAGCCTGAGGCTGGTCTGATTCTCCCAGTCTGGGTCTATCAGTGGAGCAGGGCAGCACACTGCTTTCAGTGTGTGTCCTAACTCTAAGGCATAGTAGCAGGGTCTGACCATCATGTCCGAAGTGTGAGAGGTGCAGAGCTGGGGTGGCAGGGTCTGACCATCATGTCCAAAGTGTGAGAGGTGCAGAGGTGGGGTAGCAGGGCCTGACCATCATGTCCGAAGTGTGAGAGGTGCAGAGCCCCAGCTCCGGGTTGCACAGGGAACAGAATGGATGTTGAAGGCAGGCATGCCATCTTGTTAATGTTCTCAGTAAAGCTTGTTCAGGAAGTCCATGTGGCAGGGGAATTAATTCCAGATCAGCATGCTGTGCCTGGAATAAGTCAGCCAAGCAGAGAGCCTGCAGGGGATGGAGGATACCGCACACACACACCGGATCAGTGATGATTGGATCTGTAGTTTATGAAGCCAAAGGTCAAAAACCAACATTGTTTAAGCCTGGCTCACACCTCTATTCCCAGCACCTGAGAGGCAGAGGCAGGAGGATTACCTGGAGTTCAAAGTCAGTTTGAGTCACAGAGTGATACCCTGCACATTAACAAACAAATCCAAACACTCAAGGATAGGGAGGCAGCCCAGACCCCAGTGTGGAGTGGGGAGGAGACAGGAGGATGGCTACCAGCCTAGCTCTCCGTTCAGTGAGACCATCTCAGAGGCCTAAAGAAACAGTGATGGAGCAGGACACTGGGCAGCCTCTGGCCTTTGTATGTGTGGCACACACCTAACCACGTAACATAAAGCTTGGTTCTTTGTGTGCCATGAGTTCAGATGGGTTGTCTCCGTGGTGGAGTTTAAACGCCTGTCCCTTATATTTCTGTCCCACAGTCTGCCGTAGGCTTTGAATACCAGGGGAAGACGGAGAAGCATGCCTCCCAGAAAGGTAGGGGGAGCTGGTGCAGCCTGGTGGGGGGAGGCAGGGAGGTCTCTGCTCTGCTGTGGCAGGGCTTGTGCCCTCGCTGTCCGTGGCATACACAGAGCCGGCTGAGTCCAGAGGAAGCCACCGTCTCTTTACCTGAGCAGCTCAGCTCAGCCAGCTCTCTGGCATTGTGGATGAACAGCACACGCAAATGTCCCTGGGGATAGAAATCAGAGTGGTGGGTCTGCCTGTGCTATCAGTTCTGTGCCCTGAAGCGTGGGGAAGAGGGTGTGGATTGAGTTCCATGATGTCACATGACTCTGGAGGTTTGGTTTTAGTTTTCGTTTTTTTGCTTTTAAACGGCAAAGGGGAATTGTTTCTTTACAGGACCCAGTGGTTTGGTTTGGTTTGTTTCTTTTAAGATGATATCATGCTATCACGCCATTGATACTCAACAATTGAACTCAACAATTCTCCTGCCTCAGACTCACTCATGAGTGCTGGGATTGCAGGCATGTGACACTTTGCCTGACTCTCATTTTTGTTTATTTTTGAAACAGGGACTCATTCTGTAGCCTAGGCTGGCTTAGTCTTTAGTTTGAAGCCCAGGCTGGCTTCCAGCTCCTGGCAACCTTCTGCTTCAGTCTCCTGTGTACTGGGTGCAGCCGTGCCTGCCTGTGGCCAGTGAGATTTTCAAGTGGGCAGACACCTTTACTTCTTTGTACCCTTCCCCACTGTGTTTTATTTAGACATTTTTATTCCCTTTGTATGTGCAGAGATCGGGGGAGACAGAAGCTCACAGAGGTCTTTCCTCTCCTCCTGCCGCATGGATTCTGGGGATGAGCTCTTCAGGCTCAGAGGCAGGCTCCTCCACCCATACCGCCGTCTCAGCGGCCACCACTTTGGTTTCTTGGAGCAGGATTGCACACTGTAGATCAGGCTGAGCGTTCCTAGTGTGAGCTGCTCTGGCCAGTTCATTCTCTCAGTACAAAACAGTCTCCTGCGGTGGCAGGGTGGGAGCTGAACTCTGTCTGCACAAAGTTTGCGGGTTGTGCCCCTCGCCCCTTTCTCCTTGGAGGTTCTTGGCCACCAGCTTGAAGGGAGAAGGGGAGCTGAAGTGGCAAAGAGCAGGGTTCTACCCTGAGTGTGTCCAGGATGACCTCTGTAGACCGCTGCAGCGAGAAGAGGCTATTGTTTTAGGGATAGGGTATGTAAGGGCATCTTTAGGGTACAGTTGAAAGGGCTGGTTGGTCATGGCATCAAGCGAGCAGGAAGGGCCGATTGGTTATAGCACAGCACCTGGTTATCATGCGGTGGGAAGCCGGAGTGGGCCTTCTGTGCTGAGTTATGCAGCCTTGCACAGAGCTCTGTACAAGGTCACTTTTCAGACAAAGCCAGCCAAGGCCAGCCACCTGTGCTCAGGGACACTCTCAGGCAGAAACAGGCAGAGACAGGGGAGCCCCTATGAGAAAGGGAGTTCCCCCATTTTGCACTCAGAAAGCCATCCAGTCATGGAAGACTGCTACCTTAATAACAAGGTTCTCCAACAGAGGTGTCCAATGTCATCTAAAGAATGCAACCCTTGTGTTCCAAATGAACACAGTATTGCTGACTGCTATCTTGTCTCCTTAGACTACTCTAGTGGCTTTGGTGGCAAATACGGTGTGCAAGCTGACCGTGTAGACAAGAGTGCCGTGGGCTTTGACTACCAGGGCAAGACGGAGAAGCATGAATCACAGAAAGGTTCGGCGGGCCTTGGGCTCCTTGTGGATGAGTGCACTCTTTGTTTGTTTGTTTGTTTGTTTTTTGTTCCTGTGTTCCTTCTAATCTTTTCATACCTCAACTTTTCTCAGACTTATTTATTTTTATTTGATGTGTATGGGGGTGTGTGGGTGCTTTGTGTATGTGTATGTATGTGCTTTGTGTGGAAGCCAGAAGAGGAGCTACATTTATAGATGGTTATGAGTGGCTGCGTGGGTGTTAGGAGCCTAAAAAGGGTCCTCTTAACCGCTGAACCTCTCTCTAGAGCATCAGTTTTCAACCTGTGGGTTGTGACTCCTTTGGGGTCAAACAACCCTTTCACAGGAGTCTCAGCAGTTATCCTGCATAGCAGATATGTACATTACAATTCTAAACATAGCAAAACAGTAGTTATAAAGTAGCAACAAAAATAACTTTCTGGATGAGGTCACCACAACATGAGGAACTGTATTAAAGGTCGCAGCATTAGGAAGGCCGAGAGCCACTGCTCTTGTGCCTCTGTGTTTTGAGACAGGGTCTCATTTTGTAGTCCAGGAGCTCACCATATATAGCTTCACACTCGACCCCATCTTCCTGCCCAGCCCAGGTGTGTGTGTGTGTGTGTGTGTGTGTGTGTGTGTGTGTGTGTGTGTGTTGGGGACATGCATGCCATGTGTGAATGCCAGAGGACAACTTCGTGGAGTCTCATCCTCTACCTGTCTGTGTGTTTTAGGGATTGATTGGATATCGGCAGGCTTGTGTGGCAAACACCCTTTTGTGATTTGTTGTTTGAAATAGGATCTCTGTTGTGTAGCCCTGGCTGTCCTGGAACTTGCTATGTAGACCAGGCTGGCCTGGAACTCATGGAGATCCTCCTGTCTCTGCCTTATAAGTGCCTTACCTTGAACTTATACATGCTGAGCCATCTTGAAGTCTCCATGCCCCCTCTCCCCTAATCCCTTCTTTTCTTATTTTTAAAGACTGGGTTTCACTGTGTAGTCCCAATTGACTTGGGGGCAGGGACTGGGAGTGTATGTAGCTCAGTGGCAGAGCACAGGATCTGGATTTGAGCTTCACATACTCCAGACACCTTTAATTATGACAAACTGCCAAAAGGCCCTGCTAGGCCATCCTGGCTTTCTCCTTCCGCGCTGTGTAAAGAGCAGGCACATGTTTACAGACACCGCCACACATCGGTCTTCCTGGTGCTGTTTGTTTTTTGTGCCCACACGCGTTAGTTCTGTTTAGTGTTTATCAGTATTTGAAAATCAAGAGCTTGCTTTAAAAAGAAGACCTTGGATCCCCCCACCCCCTTTTTAGATTTACTTATTTATATGATGCTCTGTCTGCACAACTCCTGAATGCCAGAAGAGGGCATCAGATCCCATTGCAGATGGTTGTGAACCACCATGTGGGTGCTGGGGACTGAACTCTGGTCCTCTGCAAGAGCATCTGTGCTCTTACTGCTGAACCAGCTCTCTGGCCCTTTCTGTTAACTGCCAAGCTGTCTCTCTCTAGTTCTTTTCTGTTTTTCTTTTTGTTTGTTTCTATGTTTCATTCTGGTTTTTTGTTGGTTGGTTGGTTTTTCAGCCAAGGTCTCACTTTATAGCCCTGGGTGGCTTTGAACTCAGTGTGTATTGGCTTTGTTGGCTTCAGATCCTCAGCAGTACAGACAGGCATGAGCTACCACACTTGGGCTCTCCCCACCGTGTTGGCCCCAGGGATGGCGTTCAGGTCATCTGGCTTAGGGACAGTTGCCTTTGCCTGCTGAGCTATCTTGACAGCCCACAACTTACACTCTTAAAGACCATGTAACAGAGCCGGGCGTAGTGGTGCACGCCTTTAATCCCAGCACTCGGGAGGCAGAGGCAGGCGGATTTCTGAGTTCGAGGCCAGCCTGGTCTACAAAGTGAGTTCCAGGACAGCCAGGGCTATACAGAGAAACCCTGTCTCGAAAAACCAAAAAAAAAAAAAAAAAAAAAAAGACCATGTAACAGTCCGTTTGACCTGTTGCTGGCTTACCTTTTTATGTTTATTTTGTGCATGTGTATGGTTGTGCACATGTGTGGCAGTCAGAGGACTGCTTTCAGGAGTTGGTTCTCTCCTTATACCATGTACCACATGGGTCCCAGGGATTGAAGTCTGACCTTCATACTTTGTGGCAGCCCCCCTCCCCACTCCCTTCCCCCCAGCCTTTTAACTCACCCATTGCTAGTTTTTCCTACAGTGCTGTTGTTGTTTCAGATTACTCCAAAGGTTTTGGTGGCAAATATGGGATTGACAAGGACAAGGTGGATAAAAGCGCTGTGGGCTTTGAGTATCAAGGCAAGACAGAGAAGCACGAATCCCAGAAAGGTACCTGCTGCTTCCTTCCTCTAGCCAGCCCCTTCCAGGATCACAGGCCTGGTCACAGGAGAAGAGAAAAGCCGGCTGTCACCTACAGTGGTTGAAATGGTCAGCCTAAGGCGGCCGGCCCCAGCCCATGGGAACTCACACAGTGGCCTCAGCTTTGACTCTTAGCCCCAGTGTTGCTTGCAGCAGTGTCCTGTCACGCACGTCTGCCTGTGTGTGATGAGACCTCGATGCCTCGAGGGCCGCATGCATTGGCCCTGCCTGTTGAACCGCACTCCTAAGATGCGGTTATCTCGAGGAGGGCCTCTGGTGGGTGTCAACCAGTGTCTAGTGAAGTGTGTCTTCTTGCATCAGAAACCCACCTCCTCTTTGTCCTGGGCTGTGCAGTAATGCCGGGGTATGGCTTTCTGTTGTGCATGCAGACTATGTAAAAGGCTTTGGAGGAAAGTTTGGTGTGCAAACAGACAGACAGGACAAGTGTGCCCTTGGCTGGGACCATCAGGAGAAGCTGCAGCTGCATGAATCCCAAAAAGGTACCTCTTCCAGCCCCACTCCCTGCTTTCCTCAGGGCCCTCTGGGACGCTCGTGTCGTTCCTCAGTGGGTCACGAGCTTCATGTCTGCTGTGTTTTTGTCTGAGTTTTGTTCTCATGATGTGAAGTTGTCCATGTCTCCACTAGTTCCAGAAGTCCCCATAGACAGCAGGGGGATAGGGTGATCCGTCCCATCTCACCCCCGTGCCAGGGCTGTAGGCCCTGGGAGCCTGGTTACTGCAGCACCCTTAGGGCCTTTGTCCTCCAGGTTCCTGGGTTTTTTACAAGGTGGGCTCTGGTATGTGGAAGGCACACTTCTTTCTGCAGTTCTAGAGATGGAACCCCAGGAACTGGTCTGTGCTGGGCGGGTTCTGACTGTATCTGAGTCTCCCTCAAGTCATTGAGCATTTCTTTCTAATTAGGAGTTTTTCTTGTCACAGTGGGAACTCTGTCCCAGGGAAAGCTGGTTTGAGGAGGGTAAAACCCTGTAGCTGTCTCCAGCTGTCCCTTCAGGCAGTAGCTTTAACTAAACTTTACCATCCAGTTCCGATCCTGCTTCTGCGTCTCAGCTGAAATCTACTGACCTTTAAGTTTGTTCCTTAATGCTTCGGTCAGTGTTAGATCATCAGGCCCAGAACCGAGGTCTGAACATGATGTACTGGACCGGTGCCCGTGCTCACGTGATTCTAACCTAGCTCTCCTCTCTCGGTCATGCTCCTCACTGTCTCCCGTGGATCTCCAGACTATAAGACTGGTTTCGGAGGCAAATTTGGTGTTCAGTCCGAGAGGCAGGACTCCTCCGCTGTGGGGTTTGATTACAAGGAGAGATTGGCCAAGCACGAGTCCCAGCAAGGCACAGTCCCCTCCCGCCCCGCCCCCTCCCACCAGCCCTTGCAGTGCAGCTGACTTGGAGCATAGACTTCAGGGTTTACCGCAGTGCCTGTGACAGTTCCCTGTGGCGCCAGCTGCCAGTGATGGCCTCCACTCAGTGTCATGCTAGAGCAACATCCTGGAGCCCCGGTCCTTTTCCTCTCCCACCCCCACCCGTTCTTTTTTTCCCTCCAACCTTCTGGGTTGAGGTTAGGAGGCGCTCTGCAGGCCAGGTTGCTATAGTATCTGCAGGGACCACCTCTGGCCTCATGGCTGCAGACGCCAGCGCTGAGTCTCTGAGCCACAGGGATTGGATTTACTCCTTCCCTCAGACCTGATGTTAACGACACACTGGGGGTGTGGAGAATGAAATACGTGGTCTGTGTGCTCCCTGTGTCTTTGTTTACAGTGTTGTGGGGTTTGTTGCTGTTTTTTGGGTTTTGTTTTTGTTTTTGTTTCTTTTGGCCAGGTGTACAAGGTTTTGTGTGTGTGTTTGTTTTGTTTTTTTGGCCACACGGACTGTGTGTAGTATCTGTCTCCACCCAGAGCCTCACCCTAGTGTACACTGTGTGTGGCTGATACAGGCAGGTGGAGGCATGCCCTGGGGGTCTCAGAAGCTATTGCAGTTCTTCTCTCTAAGAGGTCAGACCTGGCTCCCAGAGCGACCTGGTTCCTAGAAGCTGAGCGCCCAGGTGGAGGCCTGTGACTCCCTGGATCAGGGTGGACTGTGGGCTCCCAGGTGCCATCAGACCCAGAGTGAACGTACTTAGTGCTGGCCCAGCAGATTGTGTGGAGGTGGCCATTGGTTCCTGTGATGTCAAGGCTGCATGACTGTCACTTTCATGTGTTTGTGTGTGGCAGCAACAGACATATTTGTCTGGTGGCATTTCCACAGAGTTTTTGTTTTGTTTTGTTTTGTTTTTTGTTTTTGTTTTTTTCTTTTAAAAAGCAAGAGAACAAACCACGGTGGGGCCTGTAATTAGTGCCCAGTAGAGCAGGCGCCCAGGAAGCAGATGAGAATAAGGCCCTGGCTGGTGCGAAGACTGTGCTATAGAAGTGTGCACTGCAAAGGCCTGTCCTGTGTCCTCCCTCCTTGGCTTCCTTCCCGACAGCCTGCCGCCCATCCCCTCCCTGTCCCCATTCCTGGAAGCATGCCCACACCTCTCCTGCTCCCTGCCTGCACTGGGCACTGTGGTTAGACAGCTGGCTCTGCCAGGAGAGCCTGTCCTCGGGCAGCTTTCACGTCCCTCTGCTCTGGTCTGTGTCCCCGGGCTGTTTGTGGATCCATGCGCATGTGCCTGCCACTGCTCGCCCGTCCTCAGCCTCACGTAAGTCTCGCCTTTACCACCTTTTAGACTATGCCAAAGGATTCGGCGGGAAGTATGGGGTGCAGAAGGATCGGATGGACAAGGTAAGGCCATGGTGGGGATGTCTTCCGAGGGCTGTTGGCTCCCAACACAGAGGTCTATCCAGTGACATTAGGCGTATATCATTTTACAGCTCTGGAGTGGCCACCTGGGAACCCTGCATACCTCACATGGCACACTGTGGGTTCATTCTGTTTCATTTGTGGGACTGAGGCCAAGCGAGCCGAGTACTTGGTCACAGCACAGCAGTTAGCAGAAGGGATCTTGGGTGAAACCCAGGCACTTGATACAAGGGTCTTGGGACCTATTTGACCTTTTTTTTTTCTGATTTATTTATTATGTATACAGTGTTCTACTTGTAACTATGCCTGCACACCTGAAGAGGGCACCAGATCCCATTATAGATGGTTATGAACCAACATATGGTGCCGGGAATTGAACTCAGGACCTCTGGAGGAGCAGCCAGCAAGCGCTCTTAACCTCTGAGCCATCTCTCCAGCCTGACTATTTGAACTTTTAATTATTAGCAGAAAGCCAGACAAAAACCAGTTCTCAGAATTGCTTAGTGGCCACATTTAGTCACTGACTGCTACCACAGATGGGGGAGCTGGACTACTAGTCTTGTTGCAGCGGGCCAGCACCTGGGACATCCTGGGCCTTAGCCCTTTTTCACTTTTTCCTTCAGATAGGGTCTTGCTGTGCCACCCAGGCTGGCCTGGGACTTGAGATGCTTCTCCCTCAGCCTCTGGGGTCTGGCATGGGTGGCCAGTGCCAGCTTTGTCTTTTAGTCATGAAAGCATGTTCCTGTGGTAACAGCTTGTTCCCTCTCTCCAGATCTCCCCATCAGCCTGTTGTTGCTTTTAATCAGTTCTGGGACCCTGTGAGGTCAGCTGTGAGCTGGTGAAAGAGTTGTTTTTCTAGTATGTCAGCCAGTGGTGGGGAAAGCTATTGCTACACAGCTCTGTGGGTTCTCCAGTAGCCTGGCAGGGGCTGCTTTCCTCTCCCTGAGGTGAGCTGCATCCTCTCAACTGCACAGATATCAATGTTCCTTCCTGCCCTTGGCCGTGGTCACACATGGCATGCCTGGGTCATCCCCTGAGTTGTTCTTCCTTTAGACTCAGCTCACTGTGGTGGCTTCACCCTGGGCATCCCCCATATCACCAGGGTATGTCACAGGAGGCCCCAAGAGCAAAGCTGGTGGCTTATGCTAACTGGTCCCAAGGAAGCCAGATGAACTGAGTTTAAGCATGATTATATGTAGCCAGGTGGTATGCACACCTTGAATCCCAGTACTCAGGTTGCAGAGGCAGGCAGATCCCTGAGTTCAAGGCCAGTCTGGTCTATAGAGAATTTCAGAATAGCCACGTCTTTACAGAGAAACCCTGTCTCCAAAACAAAAACAAACTCATTATGTGTATGCATGTATATATGTAGGTGTGTATGTATGTGTGTGCACATGTATGTGCCACCAAGTATACTTGGTAGTCAAAGGACAGCTTGTGTGAGTTGGTTTCTACCACGTGGGTCCCAGGGATTGAACTTGGGTCACTGGACTTGGAGGCAAGTGCCTCTACCCAATGAACCCTCTCACTGATCCCTGGGCTGAGGTTTGAGGGCAGATGGTCAGTGACAAAGCAGAGGATGGGACAGAAGCCTGCTTTGGGAACAAGGTCATTGCAGATATGGAAGAGTGAGGGTGGCAATTCTATTTCCTGCTGTGGGGAAGGCCCTGGGAAGCCTATGGAACATGCAGCCTGTCCTTTACTGAAGGAACCTGAGTCCGGGCACAGCTGCACACACCTGTAACCCAGCACTTGTCAGAGCAGAGGGAGGGCTTGGTGTGATTCCAGGCGGTGGTGGAGGCTTGCAGAGTTGGGGGACTTGGGTAGGGAAGATCAGAGTGATAAGGCCTTAGGCAGCCAGGGTGCTGCAGGGCCGCCTCAGTGGCAGGGGAGGGCCATGCCGCGTGCTGAGGGGCACCCCTCAGGGTTTCACCTCTCCCACTCAGAATAGACTGAGCAAGGAGGCTGGCTGAGGTGGCAGGAGGCCAGGTGTGTGGTGGCCGAGAGCCTGCTGTAGAGGACATGAGGAACTAAGTGTGTTAGTCAGAGGCTGGCATTGAGGAAGTTGTGGTGTCTGTGGTTAGCAGTGATGGTAAAGATGGCGACCGCTGACCTTGTGCACTCATAGTCAGGAAATGATGTGGTTAGCATCGTCTCATCTTCTCACCTCCTGCCAGCCAGGCATGGCCATTCTCTCCCTGTCTATTGTCCTATGGAGAAGCCCAAGAGATTGTGGGCAGGATCAGGGCCAGGCTATGCCATGAGGCTGTTCTGAGAGCAGTGTTCATCCCGATAGTGACTCGGATAAGGTGGTGACCTTGATACCACCCTGTCCTCTTCTGGACAGGAAAAGTGTCCCTCTGTGGTGGCTTGGGCAGTTGCAAATGGCCCACGGACAAGAGTGGCCACCCTTTGGCTCCAGAGCCAGGCTCTGTGGAGAAGGGGGTGGAGTGAGGGCTGACGTGGCAGGATGGATCAAGGGCTGAGGAGGGGAAGTCTCAGGAAAGCGGAATTGGGATCAAGAAGCTGGGCTGGGGCTGGCTCAGAAGTGAGGCTGGCTTAGGGTTGGGAAGGCCGTAGGTGTTACTCCAGCACACTTTAGAAAAAAGGGGGTGTTGTGATATGGAAGGCAGGAGTGAGAGAAGGGAGCAGAGGGTGTGGAGATGGATCAGGGCTCCTCCAGGCAATTGCAGATCAGACAGGAGCCTCCTAAACAGCTAGGTGAGGGTTGTTCTGGAAGAGCAGGCTAGGGTCAGGTTTAGGGGCGGGGTGTCTGGGAAGAAGAAAAGGGGTGGTGAGAGCAGCTAAGGTGGGCCCAGCTCTGGGGGCCCTCAGCTGGAAGTGGCTCATGGGAGATGAGGCAGGGTAGCAGTTCATCTCCCATGGTCTCAGCTTCCCTGAAGAAAGGAGATGGACAGGGGCTGGTGGGGAGGGTCACGCAGAGTGTAGCCCGTCTGGAGTCAGCTTAGTTGAAGGACACTACTTTCACTGGGGAGAGGCCCCTGGACCACCTTCAGCCTCCCTTCCTCATGTGGTATGTGTTGGGACTAGTGAATGCCCTGAACCCTGAGTTTCCTTTTAGAAGCCACACGGCTAGGGCTGTTGTTGGTGTCAGAGACCTATCGGCCTGTACTTAGGTCGGCCACTGGCTTCCTCTGTCCCTACCAGAGTAATTCTGGAGCCTGTAAGCATGGTTGAGATGTGGGAAGCTGAGAGAGCCTACAGAAGAGCAAGGAGGGGGCCTGGCAAGGTGACCCTGTGACCCTCAGAGCCTTCCTATGACTCACGGTCTAAGTTCAGGAGCGTGCACCTGCAGGATAATCGATGTGTCTGTGAAAGGGGAGCCGAGCCCCAGGGAATCTGTGGAGTGCAGGATAGGGCAAGAGCTCTCTGTTGTGGGGGTGTTTTGAAAGCTGGGGAAGGCCCACATTCTCTAGGTTACAGCTGCCCTGGCTGTGGAGGAGTGGGGTTAGTACTCCCTGACTCCTCTCTGTCTCCATAGAACGCATCCACCTTTGAAGAAGTGGTCCAGGTGCCGTCTGCCTATCAGAAGACTGTCCCCATTGAGGCTGGTGAGTCCTGGCAGTCTGAAAGCACTGTGGATATGTGGGGTACAGTGTTGGTGCCCCATGGTCCTCCAGGCATGACTGAGGGGAAGGCCTCACCTGTGGGGTATTGGTGAGAGATGCTGGTGACCAGGTTCTGAGAGCAGCCTACGTGTATCCCCTGAGCCTACTCCTCCCACCCACAGCTTTGACCGGTAGCTCAGAAACATGCCCTTTCAGCTATCTACTGGGTCTGTGAGGAGTGCGAATCATTTAGAGAGTGCCATTTACGTATAGGATAGAAATCTCTGGAGACACCACTTGTTTTATTGATATCTACTGTGTCTCATATTTACAAGGGTCCAGGTGTGGTGGGGTATGATGTAATCTCAGCATTTGGGAGACTGAGGCAAGAGGATTGCCACAAGTTCAAGATCAGCCTGGGTTACATCCTGAGGCTTGGACCAGCTTGAACTATAGAGTGAGACCCTGTCTCAGGAAGAGGAAAGAAAGAGTAAACAGTGAGACTGGGGGCTTACTCGGAGAATACAATTTAGAATTAGTCTGTGTCAGGTCACTGAGCAGGGTGGCACTGTGAGGACCACAGGCTTCTCCTGCATGCTCACGGCTTACAAGGGAACAGGAACGACTGTGCTAGGCAGGGCAGAGGATGCTCTCAGGGAAACTATGTGATCTCGAGGCCCAGTGGGCTGTGGTTCCACAGGGCTGGGGATTCCCCTGGGCTGTGGTCTCTGAACACTTCTGGAGGCTTGCTCACCCAGCAGCCTGCTATTTGAATCTTGTCTGGTTTCAAATACTAGATGTAGCTGCTCTATGATACTTTATCTTTATGGGTTCTTTTTTACCACTCTTTATTACAAGCCTCCCCCACCCTGTCCCCTAACACCTCCCCTCTCCTTTTGCCTCCATCACTAGATAGGAGACAAAGGATGATAGAGGGAGAGAGAGATCCAAGAACTTATTTCCTCTTGTTTCTTCTTTGAGCATGATCACTAACAAACTGCACCCATCCCCTGAATGACCAACTCCACCTCTTGGCAGTCTATCATTTTTATACCCTCTGAAAAATTCCCAGAATTCCACACATCACACAATCACAGAGACTATCTGCAGCTGGCAAAACCACGCCTCTGCTAGAGCACGAGGCAAATCACAGTCAGCTGCTGCAGACAGCCCCACATCCCCATACCTGGGATTAAAACAAAAACATTTTTATAATATTTTTGTGTTTTTTAAAGAAACCAAAATTCCAGGACTCTCACTACAGCCAGATCTCTGGATTAGGCCTACAGCTCAACTGTAGAGCCCTTTCCTACATCTATAAGCCATCTCATAGCCTTTAAATGACAACTGTCACAATCATTGTTAGTTGGGGATATCATTGCGGTGATGAAACACCATGAGCAATGCAGCTTGGGGAGGAAAGGGTTGATTTGGCTTATGCTTTCATATCACTGTTCATCACTGAAGGATAGGAACTCAGGCAGGCGGGCAGGAACCTGCAGGCGAAGCTGATTCAGAAGCCATGGAGGAGTGCTGCGTAGTGGCCTGCTCAGCATGGCATGCTCAGCCTGCTTGCTTTCTTTTCGTTCTTCTTTTTAAAGATTTATTTATTTTATTTATATGAGTACACTGTTGCTCTCTTCATACACACCAGAAGAAGGCATTGGATCCCATTACAGATGGCTGTGAGCCACCATGTGGTTGCTGGGAATTGAATTTAGGACCTCTGGAAGAGCAGTCAGTGCTTTTAACCGCTGAGCCATGTCTCTAGTCTCTGCTTTTTAAATAGAACCTAGGACCACAAGCCCAGGTTTGGTCCAGCATGGGCTAGGCCTTCCTCCATCTATCACTAATTAAGAAAATGCCCTACAGGCTTACATGAAGCGTGATTTTTTTTTTTTTTTTATTGTTTTTGAGGCAGGGTTCTCTGTATATCCATGGTTGTCCAGGAACTTACTCTATAGACCAGAGATTTGCCTGCCTCTGCCTCCCAAGCACTGGAAATAAAGGTGTGCCCCAGCCCTGGCCTGCTGAAGCCTGAGCTTATGGAGGCATTTTCTCAGTTGAGGCCCTGGAGGGCTCTAGTAGGCCCAGGCATGACAAACATGGCTCTGTCAGGTCTTGCCTGTTCCTTGCCCCCTTCCTCTCCCTTGCTAAACCATTAAAGTGCATTCCTAAAGCTAGCCACCGAGGTCTGTTCTCTTATTCGGCCACTTCCTCCTCCTAAGGCTGACTACCAAGGTCCAGTTATCAAAATGCTATATTGATCAAGCCATCCAATCAAAATAAACCAACCCATCCTGAAAGGGGGTTCCTTTGTTCCCTTTATAAACTGCCATTGCCTACATCCAGGTATATGGATGGGCCTTGTCTATCTCCTGTCTATCCAGAGGCAGTCCTGTGTCCCTCAGGGCAAATGTCCCTTCCCCTTCTCCCTTGTTCCTTTTCTGTTCCCCCTCACCCTCTGTCTCCTGCCTGTTTCTTATCCCCTGCCCTCTGTCCCCCTGGGGTAAATCAGTCTCCTTTGTGCTGAGAGCTCTGTCCTGGTGTGTCCTATGCCAACAGTATTGTCAGGGTCCCTCCTCTGCAGTGACTCTAACTTGCATAAAACTCACATTGACATAGAAGTAGCCAGCATACATGCCATAGTAGCAGCCACAAATGTCCAAACATCCAGATTTTTAATTTTTTAATTTTTATTTTTTGCATTTGTCTTTGTAGACAGGGCTCCACTCTGTACCTCAGGCCTCTCTGCTCAGGCATCCCTGAGCTCACTGATTAGCTCAGGAAGGCCATGGGCTTAAAGTCATTCTCCTGCCCCAGTCTTGATTCAAGCACTGAGATCCCAGGTGTGTGTTGTGACAGCTGGCTAACCCAGGTGTCATGCATGAAACCTTGACTTTCATGTTGACCAACAGCAGTCCTTTCTCCCCTTATTGTTTGTTTGTTTGTTTCTGTTTTTCTGTTTTGTTTTGAGACAGGGTCTCATGTAGCCCAGTCTGCCTGGAGCTTCTGGTCCTTGTGCTTGAGTCTCTTCAGTGCTAGGATGACAGGTTTGCACCACCACACTTGGCTCAGCAATGGCTTTTCCTTACCACATAGGCCCACCTTGGAGGAAATAGCTGCCAGACACTCAAACCTACTCCCTGTCATGTCTGGGAAAATGGTGTTCTGAGAACAGGGCTGTTCACTTGTGGGCTCCTGAGACAGGCGATCCTGCTTGTGCTTTTGTGGCTGACATCCTCCCTGCTCTTGTCTTTTTATCTATCTATCTATCTATTTTTTTTATTTTCATTTTTTATTTTTTGTGGTGCCTGAGATGGCACCTGGTCCCTTGTATGTCAGGCAAGGGCTGTATCACTGAGCCATATCATAGCTCCTTACTGGGGAACTTCTGCTGAGCCACATCATGGTTAGAGAGCTTAGCCATTGCCTCATTCAGCCTGAGTGTGTGCTGCTCAGCCATGACAGTGTCTAGTTTAACTGTGGTGCAGACTCAGGGCTTCTAAGGCCCGTCAGTCTCCCTTGGGCTTTGTGTGTGGCCGGCCTGAGTGAGCTGACAGTGCTCCGAGGGTATCCTTTCTCCCCACATGAGGATGACTTTGCTGCAAGGTCACCCTGGTGTGGCTTTTGTCCTGGTAGGGTGTTCTGAGACAGACGTGTCCTCTCTTTCCTCTAGTAACCAGCAAAACCAGTAATATCCGTGCTAACTTTGAAAACCTGGCAAAGGAGAGAGAGCAGGAGGACAGGCGGAAGGCAGAAGCCGAGAGAGCTCAGCGGATGGCCAAGGAAAGGCAGGAGCAGGAGGAGGCGCGAAGGAGGCTGGAAGTGAGTAATGCTACCATGTCTGTCCCCAAGCCTCGGTGCCTGAGTCTGCAGCGAGGCACCGGGAGGAAGCGCCTTTCTGTCACTCTAGTTACTGCTGTGAGTAGAGAGAGCAGCTGTGGGGGCAGGGCTCTATCCTGAGGCTTGTATGATACGTTCTCTTGCTCCCGACTAGATTGAGGAGGGGCTGGTACGGTAGGAAGGCTTGCTTACATGGTCACCCACTGTCTGGACACCTTCAATGCTCATCCTTTCCCCATAGCCACATGTGTATGCTGGCGATGGCTCTGCAGATTGGTCGGGAAGCAGAACCCTCAGTAACTTAGACAGAGTTGCTTATAAACATGAGGCTCCAGCTAAGCTGAAGAACACTTCCTCCCAAGGAGATGTTGGGGTTGAGACCCCACAGAGGAAGATGTGGGTCAGTTTTGAGCTGATGAGACTAGACCTGGCCCCCTTGTGCTTCAGGTTCTGTGTAACATTAAACATTTGACAGTGAGGGCTCTTCTTGGCACCCAGCTGGGTATAGGGAGGGCTGGGACAAGCCTTACAGCCTATTGTCACAAATGGGCTAACTCAACAGCAGCCAGACCTCCTCATTGTGTTCGATCTGCTGTACCCTCAGATGCTTGGGAATACCTGAGCCTGGGGTGGTTCATCTTCGGTGATTGCCACGGCTGCTTTTGTGGCATAGAACAGACAGCTTGTTTTGTGGCATAGGACAGACAGCTTGTTTGCAAAGACTGTATTAGAGTCTTTATGGTGTTTTTCTCAAGAGCACACAATGTGACTGTTGCTCCCCCTACACAGAAGAGTAGAGAGAGAAGGTGTGAAGTGAATAGGTGAGGTTCAGTCCTGTCTCTGGGGACTGACTGCAGCCTTGAACATCTCCTGTGTCCCATGCTGCTGTCTGAGCTTTCTCCCCAAGTGGTTAGAATATCCCATACTTGATGCCACAGCCCTGAAGACCTGAGGGATGTTGCCCCACTGTGGTCCTGGAGGCTTTGGGCAGATCCCATTGCTGCCTTCAGCTTCTCTAGCTGCCTTGGCTCTTTGGCTGTGGCCACCTCATGCACTCCCTGCTTTCCTCATTGTTCCCTTAGTTCTAGTTCATTTCCCTCTTGTGGAGACTTTGGGGTAACATGGGCCCACTCACTGCCTCTGTTCCTGTCTTCTGTTTAGTGTTCCGTTGCAGTCTTGGGAGCCAGGATTTTGCCCAGGGATGCTCCATGGGGGGTCAGATCACCTGTCAGCCCTCAGGGGCCATGTCTCCCCCACGTGTAGAAAATATCTACCACTCCAAGGTCCCTGAAATTCTGCGCCCATGGCAGATTTGGCTCAGAGCCCCAAGTTGGGAGATGGGCTGAGGGCCAGGTGGAGTGGCTGCTTGATGCCACCTCTGCCCAGTGTCTCTATCCACTGCTCATCTAAGTGCATCTTCCCACCGTGTGACACAGCAGTACCACAGGCTGGAGTCCTTGAGACCCAGTGGTCAGTGCTTTCTATTCTTCCAGCAGGCACCAAGCCTCTCTCTCACTTGGGTGGTGCCCCCTCGCAAAGTGGTAGGCTTGACTTTCAGGCCGTCTGACTAACCATGGTTTGCTGTCTGTCTTAGGAGCAAGCCAGAGCCAAGAAGCAGACGCCCCCTGCATCCCCTAGTCCTCAACCAGTTGAAGACAGACCACCCTCCAGCCCCATCTATGAGGTGGGTAGTCATGTGGCCAGTTGACTGCCCTAGACTCTTTCAGACTCCTGACACCCTCCTGTTCTGTGTTCCTGGAGCAGGGTGCCCCCCACCCACCCTACCCCTACCGCCAGGTTGGCTGCTCTCACCTTTGGGCAGCCCAAAGCACCATGGCCTTCCTCTCCCTGTGGCTTCTGGGAGGTCAGTCGATGCTGCATGCTCAGTATTTTGGTTGTCCTGACCGTGCTCCCTCTGGAATGAACTCTCCCTAAGGAGAGTGGCAGAGGTGGCCCTAAGACAGTGTTCTTTCCTAGTCCCTTGAGCATCTTGTTCTCTGGTCCTAGTGGCCTCCTCCCATGAAGCTCTGTGGAGTCCTTGCTTCATTCCTGCCTCGAGTCTCCCATACTCTGCCTGGACTCAGGGCTCCCTCACTGAAGTAAGCCCCTGTGCCCACAGCCACATCCCACGTATCCCAGCCACTCCTCATGTTCTGCCCTTCCATTAGCTAGATAACATTGTGTTCTAGTGTGGACATGACCATGACCTGTTCACCACTAGGATTCCCTGTCTTTGAACACCTGTTACTTGCCCTGCATGGCAATCAGTCTTCCCCTGTGAGACTTCTCAGTGGATATGGGCCTTGTAGCAAGTGGCCCAACCAACAGAGGCATGTCTACATAGTCATACCTCCTGCTGGGCCAAGTGTTGGAACACTGGCTCTTTGTTTAGGCTGGGGACAGGGACAGGTCCTGTGTCTGGCAGATCAGCTGGGACCAGGAGCCAAGGGAAGTACCTAAAGTACCTTAGTGGGAAGATGGGGCAGGGTCCAGTGTTGAGCCACCACAGCAGGAACTGACTGTTAGCATTACAGCAGGCTCTGCCTGCCACGATCTTGCCACATGGGACTGCTCTTGGCCCTGAGTGATCAATCTCCTTGGGCTGTGGCAGCTTGCTCTGCCTGGCTGCCCTCCACAGGAAGCTCCCATCCCCACTCTCTTCGCATGAAGCTTCCATTTTTGCCTTGTTTTGTCTGACCATGGAGGTCATGTGTGAGTGGGGTGCTTCTGTCTGCAATGATAGTGTAAGAGATGCCTGTGTGTCTCTTCCCCAGGATGCCGCTCCGTTCAAGGCTGAGCCGAGCTACCGAGCTAGTGAATCTGAGCCCGAGTACAGCATCGAGGCTGCAGGCGTTCCTGAGGCTGGCAGCCAGCAAGGCCTGGTCTACACATCAGAGCCCGTGTATGAGACCACAGAGGCTCCTGGCCATTACCAAGCAGGTACTGGACCCCACTCAAGCCATGCCCAGGGAGAAGATCCCCCCTCTCCAGTGTGCTCTTCAGAGAGCACAGGTTGGCTTGCTATCTGATCGCCCGGGAGTGTGCATTGTGTCACACACACACACACACACACACAGAGAAGGTTAGGCACAGTATTCTGTCCTGCAGTCTTGGGAAGGGCCGTCCTGTGCTGCATGGATGGTTAAGGAAGGCTGCAGTGGGGGTCTGCTGACCTGGTGAGTCCTCCCTCCGAGGGCTCCCTCTGCCTACTGCCCAGCACCTCAAAGGCCACATCCCCCATGCTCTGCAGATGAACCGGTGCTTGGCAGACAGTGAGGCTACTTGTTTACTTGGAGAGTGAGGTTCCAGTAAGACAGTAGACCAGGGGAGATCTTCATCCCCTGCAGCAGCATGGGGGTGGGTGCTGAGAGGCCCAGGGCAGCCTTTGGTGCCAAACCTCCATTGCTCTGGCATTCTTCCTCTTGAATTCGTGATATCAGACACTTTTGGTTTTTGGTTTTTGTTTGTTTTCTTTTTGTTTGTTTTTGTTTTTCAGTCACTGCCTTAGTCACTGTTCTATTTCCATGAAAAGACACCGTGACCAAGGCACTTCGTACAAGGCACTTAATTGGGGCAGGCTTAGAGCTTCAGAGGGTTAGTCCATTATCACCATGTCAGGGAGCATGGCGGCAGGCAGGCAGTATGGTGCTGAGGAAGGAGAGTTATAGCAGTGGGGAAGGGCAATGCTGGGGCCTGGCTTGGGCTTTTGAAACTTCAAAGCTCACCCCAGTGACACAGCTCCTATAACAAGGCCACACCTCCTAATCCTTTTAATCCTTTCAAATAGTACCACACCCTATTAACTAAGCATTCAGATGTGTGGGGACCATTCTTATTCATACCACCACACTCTCATTCAGTTTGTAACCTAGGCTGCCCTACTTGTTACTTGTCCATGTGACCATACTTCTCTGTATGTGTCAGAGTTGGTGTCTAAACTCTTCTCTTGAAAGACCTGTCATAGTGAGGTTTTCTACTGATATGATGAAACACAGTGACCAAAGCAGTTGGGGAAAAAAAGGGTTTATTCAGCTTACAAGTCCACATCACTGTCCATTACTGAAGGGAGTCAGGAACTCCAACAGGGCGGGAACCTGGAGGCAGGAGCTGATGCAGAGGCTGTGGAGGATGCTACTGACTGCTTGCTCGTGGAACTCAGCATCACTAGCCCAGGGATGGACCACCCACATGGGTTGAGCCCTCCCCATCAATCACTAAATAAGAAAATGTCTTATAAGTGATTTCCCCCTCCCCCCTTATTGTGGAGATAGGATTTCTCTATGTAGCTCTGACTGTCCTAGAACTCACTCTGTAGGTGTGGCTGGCCTCGAACTCAGAGATCCGCCTACCTCTGACTCCCAGTAAAGGCATGCACCACCAGCACCAGCTAAGTCTTTTTGTTTCTAGGAGGTATCTGGTCCCTCCTTCCCAATACCTGCCACATAGGAACCCAGCTGATGCGAAGAACAAATTTCCCATCAGTCCCTGGGCAGTGTGTTTGCGGGGCCTGGGGGCCTGGCCATCACTCAGCACTTCTGCTTTCTTACAGAGGATGACACCTACGATGGGTATGAGAGTGACCTGGGCATCACAGCCATCGCCCTGTATGACTACCAGGCTGGTAAGGCACTGACCATGACCTGCGGGCACACGTTCCTACCTACCCAGGGTGAAGTTCCCAGCCACACCCCTCCTGAGACCAGTTCTGGGACGGAATACAGGGCTGTTGTGTGCTTGGTTTTGAACCAGGGCCTGTTACCCAGTCTGACCTTGAACTCCCAGGGTTACACAATTGTGTCTCAGTTTTTCCAGTGCTTGACACCTTAGGTGGGTTTTACTTTGTCTGGGTAGTTTCTACAGTGTATCTTGAAGTAACTTTACAGGTGTTACCTGGCATGATGTCAGAGATGCCCCTGTCTGTGCCCATCTCTCATCTGAATCCTTGGGGATCTAAAGGTGCAGAGCCCCCTTAGTCACAGACCCACTGTGCAGGCTGGGGACACAGTTCTACAGGAGCATACCCCACTTTCCAGTGAAGATGCCACACAAAAGAGGACTTAGAACCAGTGTGGCCCCTCTCTGTCACGTCAGCACTTCCATTCCTCCGTTCCTCCCTTATTAGTTGAGCACTGTCTTATAGGATGCATGGCTGGGACTCCCTCGAGTCCTCAGGCCCCAGGCTCAGAGGTCCGCTCGTCCTTTCTCTTCTTGAACACAGAGACCTGGCATGTATTTCCTGTATACACATGGGTGCTGTGACTTTTGGGCCATCATCTCACGTCTCTCTAGAGTCTAGATTTTCATGTCTAACCTTAGCAGCTCTCCAGCAGCCCTCTCCGTTGCTTTCCTTGTCATGTATCTAACAGTGAAGGCCTCTCCCCTGTCGTGCGGGTGTCTTAGTCTCATCTTGATGTCTTCCCCCTGGTCAGGTGACAATCCCATCTGAGTTTCTTTCTGCTCTCCTTCCCTAGCTGGCGATGATGAGATCTCCTTTGACCCTGATGACATCATTACCAACATAGAAATGATTGACGATGGCTGGTGGCGTGGGGTGTGCAAGGGCAGATACGGGCTCTTCCCAGCCAACTATGTGGAGCTGCGGCAGTAGAGTGGCCACCCAGAGCCTACCGGCACCAGCACAGGGTTCACACTACAGAGCATCTGCGTGTGTTTGAGTTGGTTTCTGCTTCCGTTTCTGTTTTTGTTTTTTTTCTGAAGATGGGAAGGGGAATATTCATATTGACTTTATATTTAATACGTCTGCTGATGCTTCGGGGCATGTCCTGCCACAGAATCTGCTAATGTCTGATGATCATGTTCACAGAGAACATGGGTGATTACTTTCAGCCATCCCAGGTGTTTTAGTTTTGCCAAGCTGACTGTGGTATGTAGCCACTTCAGGGGTTGCGCTTCTCCTGAGGTTGCTGGTACATGCGGCCTTGTGCCCACCCCCACCCCCATTGTAGCCAGGTTCCCAGGATGGAGACAGTGCTCCTGGAGTGGGCACTCAGTGGGGAGGCTCTCTGGGGTCCAGTGTTTGGAAGAAGAGGAAAGGGGACCAAAGGAAAGTGAGGTCCCAGAGTGTTGACACTGTGAGGGAAGTCCTATCTATCAGTCCTGACCACTTAAGCCAGGACCCCACGCTTCCTTTACTCTGTCTCCTCATCTCTACCTCCCCTGACACCCCAGTCCTGGTTGACCCTTTCTCCTGCCTTGCCCTGAAGTGTTACCTTCTCCCATTGCATTTGAGGCCTATAACATAAAGTGCATCTCAGAGATGTGCTAGTGGCTTATCCTGGGCTTGGCCTGCAACGTGGGAGACTTGGGAGGGGGTCTTGGACCTGTTCATGACCCCTGAGCAGCCTGCAATGAGCAGTGTGGGCAGACGGATATATAGCTCCTTCATGCAAGCTTCCAGAAGCACGCTCCCTGTGGGGAAATGTGTTCTTTTTGCCAAATATGTTCAGTTATAGTCAGCTGATAGATTGATGTGGCTGAAAACAGGACTGAGTGAGCCAATGCTCCCACCTGGGTGCCTCTCCAGCTTCCTTGAGCAACTGTCCCTAAGATGCCTTCAAGTGTCTGAGACACGAGGAGGCTGGGCCACTCTGGATATGCACAGCCAGGCAAACAGTATGTCTTTGTAGATGAGTCCCCACCTCTGGGACACATGAGGATCGATGTCCATTTTCTCCCTGTGTGCTTTCTTGCAGAATCCTTGCCTTTCCGTTGTTAGGTTGGGTTTTCTATATGAAATATCATCTGGAATTCTGTAGCACACCTCATAGGTATGGAATTTTTTTAAATTAAATATTCAGAATAAACTTTTTTTGATCCATTTGCTGTGTGGTCTCCTGCAGTGCTTGGTCTCCGTGTATAGCTTTGAAGGTGGCATTGGGCCAAGTTCCCAGGGGCCCTAGCTCAGGTGCCCTTTATCAACCGGTGCAGGGAGTGAAGGGCAGGATTGGGAGAGCTGGACAGATGTGTCGATGGTTAAGACCCTGCATTGTTCTTGAAGAGGAACTGAGTTCAGTTCCCATCACCCATGTTGGGCCACACATAACTACCTGTAACCTCAGCTTCGGGGGATCCTATGCCTCTGGTCTCTGATCTGGTTCTTGTAGGCACCTGCACACACATGGGCATACCCCCACACAAACCCATATGCATACACATGAGTTTTCAAAAGCCAGGTGCACTGGGACTTTTCTGTACTCCCAGCCATGGGGAGGTGGGGATCAGAGGCCACCTCTCCAGAGACTCAGTGGCCAGCCAACTTAGTCTGGTGTGCTACAGTCTCACTGAGAGAGCTTGTCTCATGAAACAAAATGGACAGCTACTGAGGAACAATATCTGAGGTTGGTCTCTGACCTCTTTAAACATTACACACACACACACACACACACAGAGAGAGAGAGAGAGAGAGAGAGAGAGAGAGAGAGAGAGAGAGAGAGAGAGA